>NW_027287205.1:76573589-77013589 GCF_022747635.1 Hetaerina americana | reverse complement strand
GTGTAAATGTAATAAAAAAATTTTACAGTATCCTGAAAAGAAGCTGAAAAAGAAACACGAATGGTTTTTTGAGAAAAATTCTCAAGCTCGTGCATATCACAATATTTTCAGCAATTTATATTGCCTAAGTCCCATAAAGTTATCACAGGTAATCATGCCCTTGAAACAGATTAGGATGTCATGTACTCAGAGATACTTAGATTGCACAAACCCACGTACCAAGCAAAACCTTTTCCTCAGATATCAACAACGAAAAAGTGGGAGTGTCTGAGGATTATGTCTGAAGTGAGTCCCTCCCTTCAACCTTCCTTCCTGTATGGGAGAGTACTTTGTTTGATAGTTTGCCATTCAAAGACATGCACTAGCTAATACTCTCCAACACCATTTCATCAATATACCATGCTCGCCTCATTTTTCAGCAACTATACAGGTAATTATTATAGGACATCAGTTTTAATTACCATGTTCAAAAGCTGTAACAAGACTTACTTCAAAGAATCGAAAGGAAAATTGAAGAGAATTTGGATGAAAATCAGAAATGGTAAAGGAATATGAGATGTATTTTGGTGTCTCAAGATGAAAAATGTTAGAAATGCATGGGAACCCGCATATATATTTTGTCCATTGGGAGAGGACATTTGACAGAGTCAACTGAAGTGTGCCGCAAAGGAATTTAAAAAAGTATTGGTTTCAACTGGAGGGATAGAAGAATAATGAAATAACTGAAAAAATGAATAGTTGTGGTAAGAGTCAGAAATTATTAGACAGATGAGATACAGGTTAAGGAAGGACTGCCAGACAAGAATGCTTGCTGTCTGTCATCAACTGTCTTTGATATTAACGCTGAAGAGCTTACTAATACGACCTTGGAAAAAGCAATAGGCATTTCAGTGGGAGGAGCAAAAATACATATACAGATGATCAAGCAGTACTGGTGGAATCAGAAGAGGACCTACCACATACAGCGGAAAGTATCATTAGATTAGGGAGAAAATTAGGAATGAAGATAAGTGTAGAAAAGTGCTGAGAGTGAGTAGGAATAAAACAATCATTCATATGTCAATAAAAGGAAAACTCTTAAGCAAGTGAAATCATTTCAGTTCTGGGAAGCATAATAACATGAGAAAGCTATACCTAAATAATAAGAAAGATGACAAATACAGGTGAAGAAGCTTTGGAGGGCATTTGGAGGGACTTATGACAGCAATTATAATTACAATTGAATCAAGAAAGAGACTTGCTAAATGTTTTGTCTGGTATATGGTGCCTTATTGCAGCAAAACATGGACAGTTAAAAATAAAGTTGAAAAGAACTAGAAAAGGTTTGAAATATGGTTACGGAGAAGAATTCTTAAGGTAGAGCAGATTGATAAACTCAAGAGGTAATGAAGACGAACTGATGAGAAAAGGAAATGAAATACAAATACTGCTGCAAGGTAAGGGCCACATATTACACCAAAATTGCTAGCTAGCCACACACGGAAATATTTAAGGAAAGAGAGTAAGGGGAAGAAAAAGGACTGGAAGGCTTGATGGGATGAAAGAGGCAGAGTTAAGGGGAAAATCTGTCAATCATCCCATAACTGAGCAACGACTATCCAAGTACATAAGGCATCGACACTTTGATTATGCAAAATTGATGGAATGCCAAAGGGTCATCAGTCTTCCACTTCTGCAGATTATGGAAAAGGTAGTTTGGTATGGTACTGTCAGCTTGATTATTATTATACTTGATTCACTTAGATAAATGGAACAACTATATTAAGGTCAATATGAATTGTACTCAATATATTAACAAACTCTTCCGTATGATGATGATTGTCACAAAAGAATTCATCAATTGAGTAAAGTGAGTGAACAAGTAACCAGGTATATACCCTCTTCTTGAAATTTGGAATACTATCAGCTTTCAACTTAGTTGTCAGCTAGTTGAACATATTCAATCAAATGTTTACATAATGAAATGAGTTGTAAGTTGAAGGAAGTTGTACAATGAGAAATATTCAAATTTGCTTACCCCTAATGTTGTAGTTATGGATGTTAGATCTTAATTGCTAAGATTCACCCGTATGCCAAAATTCAAATAACATGAACGACATCGAAAGAAAGAATGGTTAAGTGTTAAATGATACTTATTTGAAATGAGAAAGTGGAGCTTTCTTAACACATAAACAGCTTCACTCACTTCATTACAGATCTGACTTATGTCCATAGTTAAATGACTTCTGATTGACATGAAACTGGTTGCATTAAGTCGATAAGGAGTCGGGCACTTACACCACTTGACAAGGGTTTCACTGTACTCTAGGTTATACTCACCCCAATCTGAATCGGAGCTGCATGATGATGGGTAGTATCGGGGCCATAATGGAACTCTCTGTGAAGTTTTCCAGAGTACAAGTCCTGAAGGAATGACTTAAGTAAACCAGGTTCTTCCATACGAGATGCAGGGTGTGGAAACAAGTACATATGTCGGAAGGAGTCTATGGCGACCAATGGCAAATCAGACTGTGACTTGCCTAGATGATGCAACGGATGAGCAAATCGCGCACCATCCGCCGTTAAAAAGTTGACATTCTCTGCAAAAATTAGAGGATAGGTAGAATGTGATAATGAGACACTGTATCTCACAACGCTAAGCTCCATAATCATTATATGATCTACGAGGTTTAAATCTTGAATATTAATTCAGGGAAAACTTAAGGTAAGAAATGTTATCTCCAATTTCAAGAAAATAATTTCCATTTGCATTTTTACATTTCATTACTCACTCTACATACAACTCAAATGCATTCATTTCATTTCAACTGGTATGCCACTTTCATAGGTGAATGACTATAATTATGGCTCAATCATTAGTAAATTTTTAAAATTTTCAAATGTATGTAATTTGATCTTATTTTTTAAATTCATGGGTGTGAAAGACTTCATCATTAAATACAAGCGTTTCCAACTGCTTGGACTATCTCACTACCCAAATTTTAGGAGCTAAGACCGTCATCCATCAGTGAGAACGAAATGGTGACTGAAGCTATTGATAACTCTTACAAAATTTACAAGTAAAAACTATAACAAACAGTGAAAGACTCTTAAATAGGGCCTTATAATTTAACACTGAAAGACAGAGAAAACTGATTCAAAGATAACTATTTGGCAAACTGCATGCAGACATGCAAATAAATAAAATTTATTTCAATGAATTTTACTTTTCATTCAAGTAAATCAAAGATGTTGAATAGTTTGCAGAGTTAAAAACAATCCAACAATATAGCATTTAAATTGTAAATGCTAAAATGTTACCCTTGAAAGTAGAAGATAAAGACAAAAGTAAAACAATTTAAAAGTGTTTGATTTCAATCAGTCCTACACATTTGTTCTGCTTTGCCCAAGATAACAGATTTTGAAAAGTTCCCCACCAGCAACCAACAATTAAGGCCTTGAATAGCTTTACCCTGTCTTTCACGCCATCACAACTGATCAATAAGTAGCTAAACAGGGCTAAAACTTAAAAGAAAAATGCTTCTCGATTCATTTTGCTTCATGGTCATCATTGACTAGTCTTTTTATACACAATTTTCAATTATATTCATCAACTGAAATGCTATTTTGCACAATCCAAGCAATAAATGAATCCAATTCAAGACTTGTACTAAGCAGAGACTATCAGCAATGATTTACTCACGTTTTTCACCAAGGAGTTCTTTATTTACAATTTGGTTAAAGGCAGCCACCGACTTCGTATCATCTGGGGAATGGAAGAGGATCAGGAATGGTAATCCCTCTTCAGTTAACTCCTCTGCATTCTCAAACGTTATCTCACGAACTATAGGTACACACAAGGCCCCTGCCCATGCAGACAGGGCATCCACAGATGTGATATCGCCTTTGAATGAGTCTCCCTCCTCCCCAGTCGAAGATGGGGGTCGAAAGGTTATTATGGCAGTATCACGGGGGTGGTAACGGGAAAAAGACTCCCTTAAATAAATAAAGAATGAATTCATTAACAGATGAGAATAGTACTCCACAATCAAAGAAACAGCATCAAGGAAGGCAAACCTCATGACCAGATTACAGGAAAAGCATGAAAATGTATAAGTGAACAAATAAAACAAATGTTTAGTTTTAATTTCCTTGTTTTCAAGCTTCATTAATATTTACCTTGTGACCAAGGACATATTATTTTACACAAAATGTCATCTTTGGTTTCATTTATATTCCATTTTTATTCTACTTTATACCAGGAAAAAATTATAAAATTCCAGTTGACCAGTATGTAAGTCATTCACTCCTAAAATGTCCTTATATTTTTTGGCAGTTAAAAACACATCATTATTTATATATTAAAACCTACATAACTAAAAACAAACAATGAGATTCTAGTCATGGTATGAGAAGAGAGACAGGTGCGGGAAGAAATCGCAACTAATTCCATCATTCATTACTTCCTGTTTGTATTCTCAGAGAAGATGCTGAAATCATTTTATAATTTTACCTTTCATTCCACCTTGTCACAGTCAGTATGCCAGCTTATTGTACGGTACTTGTGTGTTTGAAGGCTTTATGAAGTCTAAGATAGATCATTTATAATACTTGGTTTTTTTCATTTCCCTAATATTAGTATGCTTTGAATGAGTAAACATTATCCATTGATTAAATCAAATTTATTTCTCAAATAGTTATCTATTAGCAACAACCAAAGAAAATCGCCAAAAAAAATCAATTTCTAAACTTAGGGAATGAAAGGTTAATGACAAAATACAATTAACAATGCATGAATAAATTTTATCAATGTGGAATACAGGAAAATAGTTGACTCACCCTAGACCCACAAGAAACAAACAATCATCCTTTAAGTTGGTAGCAGTCCGTCTAAAAGCATCATAATCCTTTCCATCTTTGGTGTCAAAATAACCAATAATGATCCTTTTCTTAGCCTGGAAAAAGGTAGAAAAAAGTTTGACAATTTCAAAGACATCAGGTCATCATTAAACCCCTAAAAAATGCACATACAGTTCCAGAAATTACCTATTATTAATAACCTTCTTAATAGAGAGACAACTGAATGAGAGGATACTTACTATATATCCTCTCAGAAGCTTACCAATGCTCCTTGGAGTAACACTGAAATACAGTATAATCTCTCACAATGCGCCTAGGTCATTCCTGAATTTTTAAATAAGGCAAAAAAATGTTTCCCATACAAATTAATGTAAAATAAAATAATACATTTATGTTTAAAAACTATTGTAAATGAGGTTTAAAAAAATAAAATTTTGTATAAATTGTTTAGAAATGTGGAATGTATTCACATTATCTTCCATCATGGAATGAAATAACCTGGAATGAGATTTTGATTTGTAGAAAAAAAATAGGAAATGAAAAAATTAGTTAATTATTTATGATAGATTTCTAACTCTTGTAAACTAGAAGGCTCTCCGGAGACATTTGTTTCTGCCAATGCTACAAAATTATGTGAAAATGCCTCATAGCATCATCATTCAATAAATTTGTAGTGCTCATAGGCACTGCCTTATTAGGGTGATACTACTTAACATAAAATGTGAGTTTCCAATGACCTCAACATTACATTTAGTCTGCTCTCATGGACTTGACACTTCTTGGAAGCTCATTTCTGAATGACAGGCAGGCAGGTGTTCAATTTTCCGACCGCCCCTTGTGTTGGCAAAAAATAGCAGCATGAGACGATCTTTCATTGGGTTGTGGTCAGGCAATGCCTTCTCCCCTCCACTCTTATGTTTGCTGAGGCATCTCTTTCCAGAAGAAACCTATCTCGTCACAATGAAAACCCTGTAGCATCAGGCAACTCTCAGAATTTATGAGCTTATGACTGGTGCAGTCCTCTGCTGCCTTTGAGTTGCAGCTCACTGCTGCACCATGCCACACAATGCTTTGGATTCTGACTATTCTCTGATACTTCTCTGCCCACCTGCAGCTTCCTTTAAATACTTCTTCTTCGGCCAATTATTACCCTGGCATCTTCTTAAAGAGGTCAGCAAAAATAATTTTTGCCTTCTCACAAATGATATTCTTGTTATAAGAATATGATATCCATCTGATAATCCATTTCCTTAACCATGCCCATGTTCTTGTGGATAGTTCAATTCACTGATGTAGACTGATTATCTGTGCATACTAGATCAGCCACACCCACACCTCATCCACTTTTCAATGATATAACTTTTCATTTCTGCAGTTATTTTTATTCTCTTATGGCTACTTCTTCTCTCCAACCAACTAATCCCAACCATGAGTTGCTTATACCTAATCCATATTTTGGCAACACCCCTTCCTTTCGGTGAGATTCCTTCACCACTCTCAACTATAATATTCCACTAGAGTCTGTATTATCATTTTGCATAGAAGACTCAGTAAGTCCACACAGTTTATAACTTAAGCAGTGACCACATTTTGAGTATGATACCATTTCCCTTCCATTCCATAAACTCTACTTTTTACCACTCCTTTTCATCTTCCCTGCCCACTTTTTCATAATTAAGCATAGGTCTGGAAATATATACTATATTTCCTGGCCCATATCATGCACCTTTTTTCATTCCAAAATATGCTCTGTAACCAGCACGTATCTTATAGCTGAGGGTATATGGGTATAACTTTAGCCTGCAAGTTGCAAAATGATTGGCTAGGAAAAATACTTCCCATTAAGTAATTTTTCCCTCATCAGTCATAGAAAATGCTTGCTTTTATTACAAATTTTAATTACGACTGGATTCAAAGCCATTAGTAAGCAATACAGCTTTAATCTATCCTTGACTACTTCCTGAAAATATTCTCAAATAGACAATGTATACGATGAAACTAGTTTAGTTTCATGTCACATGTGATGCAGCTTCAAAATTTACACACATTGGGATGTCATCCCTCAAACATTGTACCTCTAGTGGTAAACTTGGGAGTCTACAGGCACTCAACCATAAGGACTCATATTATGAGTGTTCTTCAATGTGTATTCTGTACCTTTATATTTACTGCTCACATCAACTTTAACACACACTAAACTAAATGTTGCATCAAGCGTTCGAATTGGAATTATTGCATGGCATCTAAAGAGGGGGAGATTGTCATACAGTACTCCATTTTCACTTGAAGTTGCCAATTATGCTTCTCCCAAGATTATCATTTTAACCTTTAATGCTACACTTAGCTATTATCAAATGTTTTATTAAAAGCAGCCATTTTCAATGCCTTTACAAACTCAATATAACTCAAGGTTGAACGCCTGCAGACTCCCGAGTTTATCTGGAGAGATACAAATAATGTATGCATGCATTAGCAGAGAGAAGACATCACTGTTAGCTCGATGCATACCGTCCCTCAGCAGCACCACATGTGATAAGGAACTAAACCTGCAACATTGTATACATTTAAGATTTATTTGGAAATGGTTTTAGGAAGTACTTTCAATGAAATATAAAAACTCTGTTGCCAACTGCCAACTAAAAATAGTGATACTATCAAAATTTGTAATCAAGCCAACCATTTTCTATTCCTGAAGCAGGTAAGTATTTTCCAGCAAATCAGCTAGTGCTTAGAGGTCAAAGTTATACCCCAGGCCTATTAGATGCAGGCTGATATTACAGAGTAATAAAAGCACATTTGGAAGCAAGTGAATTGTGTCCAGTGAACCAAGAAATATAGTCACTGTAACCCAATATAATTATACAAAAAGATAGAAAATACAAATCATAAAGTTATATTTTAAATGTGTCTAAATATTAATGATAAAATCCATTTAATTATAAAAATTACCCTTGGGAAATGATTTCCCACAATTATTAATCAATATAAGGTCCATCTAGGCCAAAATCCACAATTCTACTTTTACCATCAAACCGAAAAATGTTAAACTTTATGAAACAGGAATAGTGTAGTGAGGTTTACCATGCCCAAAAAATATCTAAGTGTAATATAAATAAATTAGCAGAGACACCTGGCCAACACATCAAAAGAAAAATAGTTAAAGCATGCACACTCTAGAAAATATAAAGCAGACATTAACACCGTAATCTCAAGATCTTTCGTTGATCACAAATACAAACTTCTTCCTGCTTATATGGAGAATGTAAAAACCAGAGGAATTATTCAGCAGAGTGGCATTACATTTTCAGTTAATAGGGGATCTTCCATAGAGGCCAACTCCTTCACTGGATCAACCATCTGCTTTTGAATAAAAGCTAAGAGCGCTTCCGCAGATCTTTGACCACGATACTCCTTTTTGGCAGGTAAACCATTCCTTATGACCTTAAGGGTTGGGTACTTGCTGATATGAAATCTACTGGCAAGTGAACCTAAAATGAGAAAAAATTGCAGATTTGTAATAATTGCCATGATCAAATAATAAAAAGGAACAAAGATACACTCTACAAAAATCAATTCCATTAATTTAAGCAAAAGATTAATGCACTTAACATGAGGACCAAGTCAACAATTTATACATTCGGCTGAAACTTTAAAGTCATGTTCTCTTAACTTCTTATAAGAAAATAATTCTTAATAAGATCTAAATAACTTGCTATCACTAGGTGGGCATTAAGAACACTGGTTAAAATTGACTGTGTATCCATTTCTGATAAAATATTTTTATTTCAAAACCCAGTTTCAACTAAGCACCGTCATCAAACATCGTCTCCTTAGGTAGGATGATGACTACAAATCAACTTCACATGATAGAAAATCTTTTTATAATTATCCTTACTTGATTTTGCAAAGAATTTATTGCTGTCAATGCTGACAATCAGCTTCTCCATCTTATTATAATCGTTATTTTGGGGATGGTAAATTAGTAATTCACCTCTTTTTTTGTCACTTTTTTACTTTTCAATGTAGTCTCCCAGTACACTAATGCACTTGGTCCAGTGATGCTCCAATGTCTTGATTTCATATTGGAAATTTAGAGTCCATCAGCCAGAAAAATGCCCGTCTACTTTGGCTGCTAGTTCTTCATTTGAGCATTGTCTTGATGGAAGATGACTTTCTTCCTTGCCAAACCTGGCCTTTTCATAATATATATTTTGCTGTAGTTGTTTGAAGAGATTATTGCAGTATTTTCCAGTGATTGTTTGACCAGTGGAAAGATAATCAATCAGCAGAATCCCTTTTGCATCTCTGAAAACTGCAAACATCACCTTTCCACTCAAACATATTGTCTGGTGGTGGTGGATCAACATATTTCCACTGCTTTGACTGCTGTTTTGTCTCTGGTATACTAGTGGACCCAAGTTTCATCTGTTGTCATAAACCCATGCAAAACATTTTGTTGGTTGCTCTTAAAATGGGTCAAGCATTGTTTGAATATCTCCATTCTAGTTCATCAAGAGTCACTGCACCCATCTAGCAGATAATTTTCTCACATCCAATCCCTATGTTAAAATGTGATATGCAGGTTCAGATGACATCCCTGCAGCTACAGTGATTTCTTTAACTTTCAGTCGGCGATCCTCCATGGCCACTTAATGCTCTTATGAAATAATTTCTGGGTTAAAAGCAAATTTTGGCCAAGGACTACGTGAATCATCATCTAAGCTGTTCCAACCAAAATTAAACTTGTTTCTCCACTTGGCAACAGTTGAATGTGAAGGAGCCGAGTCCCCGAGAGCGCTCTGAAAGCACAAATTTCCTTTATAAACCTTTCTTCACAAAGTACTTAATCACTGCTCAAATCTTAATGTTTTCAATCTTCACAAACCACTACACAGCAGAGCACAACAACAGAGAGGCATCCGCAACACAGTTCTCTTCCCACATCACTCATGCTTTACTCATTAAGGATTACCTATTACTAAATAGGAAACTCATTGTGTTAGCGTTGACATCTCGAAAGTGATTCTGAAGAATAGGTGAAGGCGTTTCTTTTTAAAAGGATAAATCCCAGAGAGAATTTAATTTCCCAAAATATGTATTGACGGATGCATACACACTCACTCATGAACTTTGGAATACATGCCAATTATTTTCATAGTGGTTACAACTCTCTTTTCAGCTGATTTGAGAAACCTTTGATCACCAATGGCTCTTATTGATAAAGAAATAAAATGTTCATGCCAGTAAACAAAATCATATCAGCCCCTTCAAATGTAATTTCCCACAGTGAGAACAAAAGAATTTTGTTTTAGATATCCAAGTCGGATATATGTATTCAAATAATGTCTCTACCATCTACTAAAAGTTCATAA
This sequence comes from Hetaerina americana, assembly GCF_022747635.1. Lineage (NCBI taxonomy): Eukaryota > Metazoa > Arthropoda > Insecta > Odonata > Calopterygidae > Hetaerina > Hetaerina americana. The sequence continues at coordinate 77,003,378 of NW_027287205.1, read as the reverse complement.
ATTGCATTTTTTTAAGTTCTATATGAGTTTATGCAATTAAAAGGTAATGACCCTATGCACATGTCCATATAGTCATAAAAAATTTGGGATCATAGATGGGATAGCGGTCCTCTCACTAGACTTTCCAATGTTCTCCAAAATATTATATACACTAATGTAGTCTAACATAATTCATTGATGAACAAGGGTCAAAAATATAAAGCTAGCTTAACTGGAAAAATTGGACGGGACCATTTGTCTCCATGTTAACTAATCAGAATCTATTTGAAAAGAGAATCAATAGGTGACCTTAAAGAGACAAATTATGAGAAAAGTACTGAGATTTTCTCTCAGAAGCAAGAAACATGACCATACAGTACGGATTAAAATGATGTTATCACAGCCACAATGAATTACTATAACATAATGCCACTAAAATTAGTTAATCTAATGTAATTAAATAATGTGGTTAAGTCAACATAAACCAAACATGAAGATTTGTTGTCCAAGCAACTTGTTTAGGTAATGAATATCAGCATGGTATTTTATAATTCAATTTCCAGTGGTGCTGAGAAGCACTGTCCAAATAAGAAAAAAATTGTCCTGGAAATAATTAACTCTAACATTATTGAATCAAGTGATATTTCTAATAACTTAACTCATCTTATGCTGCTCACAAAATTGTCATACAAACAGTTATTTTCATTTGTTCTGAGAACAGCAATTATTATAAATATAGCCTATCATTTAAAATACAACAATCCCTTTTATATTACATATGGATAAGGATAGAAAAAAGGCAAATCTCAACTGACTAAACCAGATAAGATACTTGCATGCAAGTAATGCATGATGGCCTACTCATTCATTGCCTTTACTTACATATACAGATAACGTACATATAGATGCACATATAATCTTATTATTTTAAAAAATTACATTTGTTCAAACATTTTTACTGTTTAACTTTATAACTTTAAAAAGTAAACTTTCTTTTAGTGCATACAGATAGTTTCATACAGAAAGCCACTTATCTAGTTTTATTAGTACCATTAGCACATTTTGATCAAATTTCCAGAAAAAAAAATGGTTTCTTGAGATTGTGATCTTGATGAATGCAACATTTTTTTGCAATTTGTCGATTTCTGATAATTAATTTCAGTGACTTCGTGTATCACAGAAACTTGATCACTCAAAGATAATGCTATCAGTAGTAATAGTCAAACAGAGGCACTGAATGGCAAAGTTATTTCACTGATTATATGCCCTTTTGAAGATGAAAAAACGATATAAAAAACTTTTTCAAAAAAATCATATGCTCAATACTTAACTAATTGTTTGCTCATCATTAGATATATTTTTCACATTAATGCATGTCCTTGAAAGAAAATGAAATTCAGTAACAGTCTTTCATAAAAATATTGGGCTCTTTGGCTCTAATATTTTCTGATAAATTACTTTTTCCAACTTTGTTTCTCACACATCTTTCATTAATGACATGCTAATTTTCAAAAGGCTGTTCAGTATTCGAAAAATGTTTCCCCCAAAATCCTAATGGTATAATTATGTTCTCAAATTAAAGTAAGCACCATACTTTTTCACATGATCCCGTATGCTACCTTTAAAATGTAAAGTCAACACACAAGGGCTATTCAACACATGAGCTTTAAGCAAAGGAGGTACACTTGACTTACTAATTTCAAAATTCCTTGCATTATTAAGTGTATCAATAGATAAAATTCCAACCTGGGAGATACATTTTGTAGATATAATCATGGGAAATATTACCTTCTTTATCACAGTCAACCTTTCCTAAGACAACACGCCCAGGCTCAGGAAATTCAGCAGATACCTTGTCTGCTGCTTCATCAAATATTGGTCCCAATAAGTTACTGAATCGACACCAATCAGCATAGAAGTTTATCATAACAAGTTCATTTGAAGCTGCAAAAGAATCAATGTCGATTAATTAAACGTAAACATCAACTCAAAAATTATTTCTTAAATACTACACCCAAGGAATTCATTGAAAAAACTTTTACGTATTAGTTTGTCGGTGAAAGCTGTACTCCATTGTAATAAATTCACATCATTATTTTTAAAATATTAACTTTAAACACATATTTAGCTCTGGACATAATGGCAAATTTTGTTATTAGACCATATGCACTTAAACTATTAATGGTCATCAACATACCAATGGGCTTAATTTAACAAACCAGCATTACAGAATAAACTGAATGCGCTATCATTTTTTGGGTTAATCAAGGCATCTTTTAAGTGCTTATGCTAAGTTACTGATGTGGTATATAGAGTACAAGATTTCTAGACAGTGTGTGGGATAAATATTTGAATGTATAAACTCTGCCAACTTGCAAAACTTACCAAGCATTGTGTCCATGTTACTTGTTGTTAGTTGAACCGCTCCACTATCGGTCGGATTGTAGAACAAATATGATACCTGAATTGAACAAGAAGGAACAGATAATAATATAAGGTCATACAGGTATCGGAACACATACGGGAGCCAGGAAGATAATACTTCGAACATTCACACTCTTACACGAAGGTGACGTAAGGAGGAAGTGAGCATTCCAGGTACATTAAATATTAAATTGAACAATCTGCAGGGGCTACCGAATAATGCACACACATAATGAGGCACAACTACAATGGAAATCGGGAGTAAATACATTTATTTTCCGAATCGGGATATTGCTTTCTATGACAAACTTTTAATTATATGATGGGAATAACACTAAAACTCTAGGAAACTAAGCAGCTCAATATAAGCCGCAATTACAGTCTACCTTATACGCCACCAAACCGCGTATCACCAAACTTTAATTACCTAACTTTCCCGAAAAATGTACCAACAAAAGATAACATATAAGATAACTTGGAAAAATAATAAATCTTAATACCACACCGCATATTCCCCACGTCAACAAAAAAATGAAGTTGTTGGAAAGTGGATTTTTCAAATTTAATAACCAACTAACGAGATATAGCACTGATGTGACAACGGCGAGCATACCGGTATATAAATACATTTATCATCGTGGCAGGTTGTCCATCGGCCCATCTAATGAACAGAACCGTCATATCAGCCTCTTTGAATCAATTTCTAGAATTCTATAAAAATAATGAAGTACTCACTAGGATAAATAATACATAGTTTAGCCTTAGATCGCCACTTTCCCTCGAATAATACATTTTCATTGACTAATTACACTCACGACTACTTAAAAGGAAACGAGCGTATGATACACGTTATGCGAGCAGTTGGACTACTCTCGAAATAACACAGAGGAGACAGAATATCGAATCTTTAAGCGATACTACGAGAACTCGATTAGTCGAACTTTATAAAAATTGCGCCAAACTTCAACAGTGGCCTTGTATAATTCCATCGCCGTAAATGAGATCTGAGGTTATATTAATAGTTATAATACGTTCCGCATATTTTTTATCTCCGTAATTGATTTCGGATTAAAAAGGGGTTCTCGGAGAGTGTATCAGCATGAATATTTTATATGAGTTTTGCTTACTACTCTTTCTAAATTTAGAACGTTATTTCATTAATACGTGCGTTGCGTTTTTTTCATTCCTTGCTACTCACTATGGACAAATTTCTATGTCTTACCAATAAAATTATAGTTACAGTTAAAAGTGATCCATTTTGTCACATTATGTTTTATGTGGTAGAGGACACCTTAATAAGGTTTTTCTATGAAACACATGTCCAATACATATAGTCATTCTTCCAAAGTAATCTTTCTATTTAGCGATATGTTTCAGACGGCTCTTTTGGAATATTTACTTCTAAGTATTGCGAGGATTTCCTCTTTCTTTTCCCTGCACTAATACTTCATTTCTTCTGTCTGCCTTCTTGCTGGCAGAGTAGCCTACTCTCTTTCATCCTGTATCCCCTCTCCAAAGTTCTCCCTTCCATAATGCCATCACCTTTCAATATTTCCCATATCCATGTTTCTGTCTTTTTCGTTTTCCCATCTGTAACTTTCTCTCATCTCCCACATTATTTTTACGTCGCCTTTTGTCTACCCAAATCTCTATGTTCAACTTATTTTCTCCATTCTTTACCACCCTCGCATTTCAAAACCCTCCAAATCCACCCTTATTCGATGGCTTCAAATACCAAATCTCTCATCCAGAATGCAGTATGCTCCATATTAAAGTATTTACTAATGTTTCTTCATATCTCTACTGTGTATATCCATGATGAATTCACTTATTCTTGCAAATGCCTCTTCTATTAACACAATTCTTCTCCCAATGACCCCATTGCTATACCCCTTTTCCTCTAAAATGTTGTGCAAATTCATTACTGCTCCACCTGCTCTAGTTTATTCCCTTCAATTTTAATGTTTGACTCCCCTTCTTCTTGAGAATCTCTTAACTTCTGTTTTCTTGCGATTAATCCTCATCCAATGCCTCTTGCACTCCTCCTGTAATACTCAAAATTGCAATACTCAGGTGGCACACATAACTTTTCATTGCTCAATCAATCGATCAATTTATTTTTGTCTAAGGTTTTGTTGTACAAATATAGGACACGTCAAAGAAGATATGCAGCTGCAAATTAGAGTTGCTGATATTCATCGATGGAGTAGAACATATCCTTTAATAGACACTTGCAAAGTTTTTTTAATAGTGATATTTTATTGAAATGCCTCACATTGTCAGGTAACTGATTACAAAGGATGAGGCCCCTATTTTTAGGCCCAAGTGCTGCATTTTTAGTTCTTACAAATGATTGATGCAGGTTTTTAGAGATTAATGTATGTTAATCTTCATTGCTATTGCAGAATTGAATGTTGCACTTAACGCTGATGATTGTTATATATATATAAATAAACATGGAAGAGGCAGAATGCAAAGCTTATTAAAGAGAGGGTGGCAGCTTGCATTAAAAGATGCATTGCACATTTTTCGAGCAGCCCTTCCTTGTATTTCAAATGTAGTACTGACTTTTGGTGAGGAACCCCAGAGAATAACACTGCACATTACATGTGCACAGAAATAACCATAATATACAGCTGATAGGACATCACTACAAATGGTGTGCCTGACCACTCTGATGAGGAAACAAATGGAGCTTAGAAAGAAAGTAAAACCCAAAGCCGTACACTTAAGGGCACTTATAGGTGGAATATAGAAGGGGGTGGGAAAGTTATTGTTTGGCGGGAAGCCAGAGGCCCGTGACCCGTCACTCAAACAAATGAAAATTAAAATAAATAGTTCTACCAATTACTCCCTTGATCAGGTATTTGCACGCCAAATTGACCTTCACAAGTCGCAACCACACACACACGCAGGGTTTACGGGGCGGGAAGCCCGACGCCAGTGACCCGTCACTCAAACAAATGTAAAATAAAATAAATAGTTCAAACAATTATTCCCTTGATCAGGTATTTGCACAACAAATTGACCTTCACAAGTCGCAACCACACACCCACACAGGGTTTACGGGGCGGGAATGGAGCTTAATTTATAATAACAGGAATCACTGTTGCAGCACTCCCACAGTTTCTTTGAATTTGTCAAAGGCAAAACACCCCAATGTTCAAAGTTGGCTATAACCTCGTGGACTGTGGTGCTTCACGCATGACTACGAATGCCTGTTACATTATATGCATGGTATTTCATCTCAACATCTTGTTCCTTTTAAAGCCCCCAAAATTTCAGAGTTTAAGAGGACGCCTTGATAGCTTAACTGGCTAAAGCACTCAGCTAGACATCAAGGGATCCGGGTTTGAATCCCGCTCAAGGCAAATGATTTTTACACTCTGAAATTGTTGCATTGTAAATATGACCAACACAAGATAATTTATTATCATATTAATACCCAGGAAGCAAGAACTGGTATTTTGTGGAGTCAATTTCCCATCAATACTAACAGTGATGTTAGTAGCTTTTGGCTTATTTTTGTAAATAAATTATACTAAGCTTTATTCATCCACATGGAGGAAGTTTTGCTTGCACCACAAATCTAGGAGAAGAGTAGTATGGATTGACTTAAACAGCAGGTTTAGGGTAGAAAAAGAAACTTTGCACTTCCACATAAAGATTTAATACTTCACACGACCATGGCTTCGTATTGCGCATCATCAAGGTCATGATCTTGATGATATGCGGTCGTGTGAAGTATTAAATCTTTATTTGAAAGTGCAAAGTTTCTTTTTCTACCCTCATCATGAAGGAATTCCACAAAGTTAAGCCTGAAACTGTTATGCTTAAACAGCAGGTCATTGAGAGAAGAGGCTGACTCTGAAACATTGGTGTAATCAACATAGAGCTCTGGGAGTATGCCAGGCTTGGGATTTAGTCTACCTGGGAGAGGTATCCCTATCATCTGCAAACCTGGCTTAATAATCTTGCCACCCACTTTTAATCCTGGCTCAAACCCTTCTCATGATACTCTTCACATTTCATCCACATATATGTTGAATAGTACTGGTATTTAAAGGTATTTTCCTTCCCTCACCCCCGTGCAAATCCTTGCCCATCCTGATTTTTCCTCTGCCATTCTTTTCTGTGCCATCTGACTCATGTAGAAGTTTCAAATAAGTCTCCTGGCCCTCCAGTTGACTCGTATATTCCACTATATATCGTTAACTTTACCCACTCTATGTGGTCATCCATCTTTGGTAAGTCTATGAAAAGCAGAGACATTCTGATTATATTATATAATGCTTACAGTTTCAATTTCTTCATTTACAATGTGCTAATCACCATGATGTGCTCCTCCTCTCCCCTTTCAAAACCCAAACTGATCTTCCTTAGATAGTTGTTTGTATTATTTTGTATCCATCTATTGATAAATCGTAGAACTATCTTTGCTGAATGTGAAATTGAACTTGCCATCCTATTTTACTCACATCTGCTTCGCACTTCTTTAGGATCAGGATCAAAAGCTACTTACTGCTTTGTTTTACTACCTACTGCTTTGTTTTACTTCTATTCTAGTGTTAATGGACCCAAGCCATCTTTGCCTACATTGTAGTCCCTCTATTTTTGAACTGACCAGCCTAATATGTTTGCCATTAACTTCTTCTGTGCATTCTTTCCACATCCCTGATTTTCTTCTGACTCTATTGATGATGTCCTTGTCATATCTCTTATGGTAATGTAGGAATCGTAGGAATACATTTTCTCTTACTGCATCCTGACAACTCTCTTACCTTCTTATTGAGGGCTTGTATATTCCCGAGTGTCTGAAATTTCTCCATATCATTGCTTATTGCTCTGCGATCATTACTGATTCCTAAACTGCACTCTCCTACCCCTTTCTCATCTCTCCCTTTTCCTAGAACTGTATCCAATTCCCCATTACAATTAGATTCTTCATTCTCGGCATATTCCCAATTACTTATTATAATTAATTATAAAAACTGCATACTTATTTCTTCTGGTGACTACCTTTCCACAAATGAACCTGGATGACCACTAAATTGGTCAACTTGCCTTTCATCTCTACCATGATTAAATTTCACTCCTAAAGGATTGATTTAACAGAAAAGAGCACACATTTACTTTTCATCTATTGTATGATCTGATTTTTTAATGTTGGAGACAAAACAAATATTGACTAATTTTGTACAAGTATGCATGTACTCATATAGTTCACTCCTGGAAAGTGACGGTCCATTGGTTAGTGCAGGTGTTCTGACTGGAGGGCCTGGCTTCAATTACAGGAGGCACTTCCAGTTACCTTCAGCTTGCACCTCTGTAATTTCCCCAGTTATATGATCTTCCTTCAGGACAGAGATTGCCTTCTGTCCTCAGAAGGGGATGGTTGTGCCACCAAAAATTTTGGAATAAGTGTTAGAGTCCTTTCCTATGTTTCTATCTATGTTTGTGCTGGCCAAGGCCATCTTGCTCCTTGGCTTCATTGCTATATATATTAAAAAAGAACGTTAGGATAATGTAGAGGATAGGAAAATTAGAAAATATGAAGTGAGAGCAGGGGAGAGGAAATATATATATTAAAGGTCAATGGGAGGTGAGATGGATAGATAGGAGGGCTTACTGAAGTGATAGTTATAGAGTAATACACGGTGGAGGGGAAGAGAGCCAGAGAGAGTTTGCCATTAATCCAAATAAAGGGGTTGGAAGGAGTGTAGTCAACATAGATCAAGTAATGGATAAAATACTACTAGTAGAAGTAAAAGCAAAACTGACGAACTTGGTCATTGATCAAGTATACATGCCACCAAGCAATCATAAGGGGAAAGAAGTCGATAGGATATACGATCAGTTAGAGGAAATACCAGCGTGTGTTCCGGCAGGAAAACATTTGATAATGATGGGAGATTGGAATACACCGCTGGGCAAAAGACTAGATCTTGATGAGGTGGGGGACTACAATTTAGGTATGAGGAATGACTGGGGGGAGAAAGCAATCGAGCTCTGCAGGGGACATGGGCTAATCATCTCCAGCACTTAGTTCAGACAGCACAAAATACTTAAGTACACGTAGAAAATGCCAGGGAATTTATGACGATAACAGATTATGTTATGGGTGGTACAGATTTAGGAACAGAATGAACATTTTGAAATTTCCTGGAAGTGGATGCAGATCACAATTTAGTAGTTATGAAGTGTAGCACCTGATTAGAAAAGATAAAATGGGACAATTGCTGGAAGCCTATCAGTGTTCCACCTCATTGGATGCCTTCAGATGATGATACTTTTGCACTCATTCTAGAGGGAATCTACTTGTTGAAGTGATTCTGTTGAGATTTGGCTGCATTTATATAGGTTCATGCTAGGGTCAGGAGTGTTCTGATAGGCCCTGTTGTCTGAGTCAGTATAGCCCTGTTCAGAGATATCACTCTGCGTACATGTATGCTGGAATAATTGCTTCCATGAGGTGGAGAGAGTATAACCAGCTTCCCCATTTAAGGCATCTTCTGGAATAAGGATGAAACTGTTGTCATTTGAAAATAACCAATGAAATGGAACACCTAAAGCTTTCCAGCAACTCATTATGCAACACCTTGGAAGCTTACTCTAAAATAAAACAGGGAAGATGGTTTAGGAAATGGAGCACAGAAGTATTAACCAGGAGTATCAGCAGGCTGTAGAGAAAATCATTTGAGGAAAATGAGCTGGGAACTAAAGAAGAAAATTAGGAACACATCAAAAAGGATACTGAATGCTGCAAAAGAAACTATAGGAATAGTGAATAAGAAAAGGACAAGAAAACTATGGATTACGCATGAGGCGATTAGAGAGATAGACCAGAGAAAGAAATTGAGGCATACTGTATAAACAGAAGAGTTATGTAGAAGAAAGTATAATGAGTTCCATAGTAAACCGAGGCATAAAGCAAATATGGTGAACGAAATGGAATGGAAATACTGTTTGAGGTATATGGCAAGTTTGCAGAGGAATGGTGAATTTGGGTTGCTGTCCTGGAGAGTTAAAGCAATGTTAGGAATTGAAAAGGGAAAATCATTGCAAACAATTGAAAATAAGTAAGGAAAAACATTATTCTAGCCAGGGAAGATTCAAGAGAGATGGAAGGAATATAAAGAGGAAATGTATTTTATGGACATTTGGCCAGTACATATAAAGAATATTATTTTTATGAGGATAGCTTGAGTCCAGGCTTACTCAATGGTGAAATAGGAAGGGCATTAATGGAATTGAAATCAAATAAGGCTGTAGGGGTAGACAACATTCCTGCATAATTACTTTAAAGGTTTAGGAAAAGAGGGGAGGATGATTTTTTATGAACTAATTTGTAGAATTAGTAAGAGAAAAGTTTTCCCATAAGACTTTGTCGGATCAGTGTTAGCTACTATTCTGAAAAAGGTAAAGGCTACATCATATGAGGACTACAGAACAATAAGTTTGATTTCCTACGCAGCTTAAGTTGTTCTCAGGATCATCAACAAAAGAACAGAGAGTAGGGCAAATAATCACTTAGGGGATGATCAGTTTGGATTTAGGAGAGGGAGAGGCACGCTTGATGCTATTTCAGCAATCAGATCACTAATCTAGAGGAATATAGAATACAATCAGGATGTATTTGCCTGTTTCGTAGATTTCAAAAAGGTGTTTGATAGAGTGAACTAGGAAAAACTAATGAGTACATTGCTGAAAATAGGAATAGATTGGAGGGACAGGAGGCTAATCTGTAACCTGTTCAAACTGCTTGTGTAGGAGTGGGGGACAGAGAGACAGAGATGGGCAGTTTTAGGAAGAGGTGTAGGCAGGGTGGTCCATTATCACTGTTGCTATTCAACATAAATGTGGAGGAAATGATTATAGAGGCATGGGAAGAACAGGAGGTAGGAATTAAAGTTCACAGGGAATTTGTAAAATTAGTTAGGTTTGCTAATGACTAAGTTTTGGTTTGTCAGTCAGCCAAGAGGTTGTAAGTTTAGCTGAGTAAATTGTAAATTCAGTGTTATATATATGGGGTGAGAATCGATATAAATAAAAAAGGTATTGTTGTTTTCCAGAATGAGAAAGGCTAAGTTAAACTTTAAAATAGTGAGGCCAAAACCAGAGAAGGTGGAGCAGTGTATACCAATCTCACCAGTGATTGCAACCAAAATGGTTTAATTAGTAGTGACAGAAGTAGAAAAATTAGATTTGGCGAAGAAGCCTTCACTAGGAGGAGGAAATTTTTGGCAGGGTCACTGAGTGATTACATTAAGAATTGGTTTGTCAAAACTTTGATATGGAGCATGGCTTTGCTCAGAATATAAAGTTTGGTCATTGAAGTTTAGATGACAGACCTTAAGTGGAGGCTTTTACAATATGAGCGTGGAGAAGGTGAAGTGTGCATGAGGAAAAAAACGATGAATTACTAGGCATGGCGGTGGAGAGGGGATTGTAGGATAAATCTTTAGGAGACAGAATAAATGGATGCAAAGCATTTTGATTGGCAATTGGATGTAGATGGTAGAAGTAAGGCATATTTAATCAACTTGCAATTAAGCGATAAAGGGGTAGTAATAGGAAACGCATGTTAGATGTAATGTAAAGAGGAAGGAAATCTGAGGAACTTAGCGAGGACTAATTGTAGTGTGGGGTATCATGCTTTGTTAAAATGCCCAGGAAATTTAGGTTTTTACCATGTTAAGTCTGCGCCCATCTAAGACCTACCAAACTGCTAGAATACCTATAACCTTATTAAACCAAATTAGGGGCATGTTAAAGAATTCATAGGGGTTGGTCAGTTCGAACGGAATTAATGTTTCAAAATTTACCACTACTATCACCCGTTCCAGGAAGAGCAATAACTTTTTTATTCATCATTCATCATAATATAGGTCATAAAATTTTAACTATTCCCTGAAGAAGACCATAGAAATGCCGATTTTGGAGTCAATAACAGAAATGCATAAACGGATTTACTGTATAAACAAAAGGTCGCGAAAAACTTTCGTAGGGACTAGCCCAGAAACATAATGAAGCATTGTTAATTCAACAATTCATCTTATTTTAAGAACGATATATCGGGATGTGGACACTTTCGTTCTACTAATTACAATTACTTCACTTTTAACTCTATAATGACACAGTTAATTTTTTGAACTCGAAAATTAACCAGTCTACATATAACATTAAAAGAAATAACATCGCGTCACAACATTTTTAACAAATTATTTCCTTTAGCCAGCAGTAATGGAACATTGTACATCTTTTGTTATAAAGTAATAATTCATGATCATAAACCGTATTACGTAAAGATGAGAGAACACTCAAATGCAAACCAACGGTTTACCAAAAAATTGGATACTACGTGTTAAATTTCGCGTTATAAATTTTAAGATGCGATATTAGCACAATGTTATTTCACACGGCCATTTAATTAACTAGAAGGAAATACAATACGGGCGGGAGTTTCAACATGTTGTTCAAATGTGATAGTTATTATGATTACTTATTCTTTTATTTTAGCGCATTATTGGTATTATAAAAACTTTTAATAATTTAATTATGAGTAAATGAAATAACCCGTTCACATGAGCTTATGACCAATTTTTTAATGTCTAAATGTTCAGTACACCAGTCCCACATTCTCTAACAAATACATATTCAGGTATGCATTGGGCATAATATTTTTTTATTGATTACATGCGTCAGAAATGAATCTAAATAGTTTGTATACTATTTGTGACATAGGTTTTCTGGGCAATGTAGCTATAATCCCAAATCAAATGATGATATAATTTTTCTTTAAAATAGTATGACTAAACAGAAGCTCCCACAGTTATGGCTTTATATGTTCAGTTGCATCAAGTATTTATCCTTTTCAAAAATGAATAATACGTCTGAAAATTACTTACAATTAAAAAAAAGCCATTTTATTACAGATGCAATTAAAACAATTTAAAATTTCCTTGAGGTAACAGACATTACATTGATATAGATATAATATTAAAAATGAATAAAAATATTCAGAGTTGATGGTTAGATACTTATTTTTACATAAAACCATTAACCCTTCAAGCCGCTATTGGAATTTAATTGTTTGGGCCCTTATTGTGGTATTTTTTTAAAATCTCTCTTTCTGCAGCATTGATGAAAATAATTTATATCTTTTTAAATATTTATTCTATAATTTTACAAAACAAAATTATGTTAAATTGCCTATTCTATTTAATAAAAATTTTTCTTACGTAACATTTCATATTCATACTTCTTCATTCGTATTTAAGTTTACAAGGTGAGTTCTAAAAGTTCTGTTTTGTGTGATATAATTTGAAACCATCCTCTAAATATAGGCCTGCATTGCAGTCGGGGCATCAGTACTCTGCATCCCTTCTTTTCCCTCATGCAGAGCACACCTGACATTGAGGCCTGGACCTCTTCCTGGTCAGCTGTATCTTTTCAACAAAGTGCCTCTCAACGATAATTCCTCACTTGAACTTGCACCATCAGATACAATGCTCCCTTCATTTTCTCTGTCCAAATCTTCAAATAAACCCTCTTCACTCAAAAAAAGCTTATACCTCTTGGAATCCATCAGGTGTTATACTCACTGTTTTGAGAAAGAAATAAATTCTCTTTCTCAAGAAAGAACTCTTACAACTGAGAATAGACATTGCTGTGGCCTTTTGTCCTCACAACTGTTTAGTCAAAACAAAAAGAAAGAATGATGGGTGAATGGTTCCAGGGAAATTTGATAGGGAGATCATATCGAGCAATAAATATGAACAGAACCTGAGGACAAAGGGTAAATGCAAAGAATTCACTTATCTCATTAGGACAGACTTATTAGACTTATATTCCTTATAGTGCACCTTTTCATGTAGTCAAAACAGAACGATTAGGAAGACTCATTATTTAAGAGGCCAAGGGCAAGCATAGATATAAAAAAGATTCGATGGTGCTGCAGAAAAAAATTCAAAATTGAGAGAGCAAAGCAGGACTTCTGGCATACGTTCATCCACAAATGTGGCCTGAAGACTGCCACATACCATGTAATGAGAACCACGCAGAGGGGTTAATCACTGCCTCAATGAAGCACCAAGGATAAGTAATCACTGCAACAACTGTGCAATCTAAATGTGATGCGGAGTCAAGTATGACAAGGGCTGTAAAGAAGAACAAAGTTGAAATTAAGATTATTAGGTTACAGTACAGAAAATGGCTTATCTGATATTGTAGTCAGAATTTACAGGTCCTAAGTGATTACTAAAGTCATAATATTTTAACAATATATTTATTGAAGCATTGAATAAACCCCTAGTCAACATAGAGCAAGCAACCGATAGAATTATACTAGTAGAGATCCAGAAGCAGAACCAGAAGCAGAACCAACGAACTTGGTCAATGTTCAGGTATACATACCACCATACAATTATTAGGAGGAAGAAGTCAATAGGATATATGATCAGTTAGAGTCACGTGTGATCATTCAAGGAAACATTTGATAGTGATGGGGAATTGGAATGTGATGGTAGGCCAAGGAAGAGATGGTATTGAGGTCGGGGACTACAGTCTAGGTAAGAGGGATGAATGTGGGGAGAAAGCAATTGAGTTCTGTGGAAGACAGGGGTTAGTCATCACCAACACATGGTTTAGACACCACAAAAGGTGTAGGCACACATATATATGGAAAATGCCATGTGACTCAGAAAGGTATCAGTTAGATTATGTCATAAAAATGCAGAGTACTACTGAGGAAAAATGGAAATTTATCAAAAAGGGATTTTGAAAGCAGCAAAGGAAAGTATAGGAACTATTAATAAGAAAAGGGCAAGAAAACCATGGATCACGGATGAGATAATTAGAAAGATAGATGAAAGAAGGAAATGGAAGAATGTAAACGCAGAGGTAGGCAAAAAGAAGTTCAAAGAGTTAAATAATAATTTGAGATGGGATACAGATAAAGCTAAAAAAGCATGGTAGAAGATGCAGTGCTAGGATATGGAAAGCTTGCAGAGGAATGGTGAAATTGGTGCACTATACAGCAAGGTTAAATCACAATTAGGAATGGAGAAGGGAAGATCTGTGCTAAAAGTTAGAGATAAGTTGGGAAAGATAATTATTGACACAGAAAAGATCCAAGAGAGATGGAATGAATATATAAAAGAACTGTTTGCTAAAGAAGTTAGGACAGCAAGGTTAGACTTAAAAAGAGAAAGTGATGTAGATGAAGATAGCTTAGTTCCAGGCATACTCGACGTTGAGAGAGAAAGGACATTATGGGAGATGAAATCAAATAAGGCTGTGGGGGTGGACAACATCCCTGTGGAACTACTAAATGGTTTAAGAAAATATGGTAGGAAGAGTCAATGAACTGATTCGTAGCATCGATGAGGAATGAATCTGGTCAGAAGACTTTGTGAGATCAGTGTTAGTTCGTCTTCCAAAAAGGTAAAGGCTACATCATATGAGGACTATAGGACGATAAGTTTGATATCCCACGCAGCTAAAGTTGTTCACAGGATCATGAACAAAAGAATAGAGAGTAGGGCAAATGATTACTTAGGGGTTGATCAGTTTGGATTTAGGAAAGGGAGAGGTACACGTGATGCCATTGCAGTAATGAGATTATTAATCAAGAGGAATATAGAACACAACCAGGAGGTATTTGCCTGTTTTGTAAATTTCGAAAAAGTGTTTGATGGAGTGAATTAGGAAAAACGAATGAGTATTTGGCGGAAAATAGGAATAGATTGTAGGGAAAGGAGGCTAATCCGCAGCCTTTACATATCTCAGACTGCTCAGGTGTGAGTGGGTAATGGGGAGTCCAGATGGGCAGTGTTAGGAAGAGGTGTAAGGCAGGGTTGCCCATTATCACCGTTGCTGTTCAACCTGTATGCAGAGGAAATGATTAAAGAGGCATGGGAAGAAGTGGAGGTAGGAATGAAAGTGGGCGGGGAATTCGTAAAATCAGTTAGGTTTGCTGATGACCAAGTTTTGGTTTGTCAGTTAGCCAAGAGGTTGTATGCATAGCTGAGTAAATTGTGCATTCAGTGTGATAGATATGGGGTGAGATCAATACAAATAAAACAAAGGTTATGTTCTTTTCCAGAGTGAGAAAGCCTAAGTTAAACATTAAAATAGGGGGGCAAGAACTAGAGCAGGTGGAACAATTTACGTATCATGGAAGTGTTTTGGACCAAAATGGTCAAAGTAGTAGCATTGTTGGCATTTGGGGGTGCCAAGTGGTGTGGGGCACTGGGCCCCATTCTAACTGGGCGCCACATTTTTATTTTTATTTTCTAATATTATACTTCCTTCCCTTGCGTTTTATGTTATATATTACTTTTGTTTTAGAGCGCAAAAGCTGAAATAAATAGAAAACTAAAATAGAACATGAAACTTCATAAAAAAGACTCAATTCAGCATTAGGAGGCCAACCACAGAAACGTTCTTTTACCACTTAAATTAGACTATGGCTTTAAAACGTAACTTTAAAACCTAATTTAACCGGAAAATTCATTTAAAACTTCTGCATGGAAGTGTTTTAACACGTGCAATATATTCTTTTTTTATAATTTTACATCTATTTTCCCTCTGGGACTCGGAAAAACTATTGTATTATTCTTAATGTGATGCTCATAAAAACTGTGTATTTACCCTATTACAGGCATGCTATCGCGATACGGGGGCACAAAAATATATAGATCGTGAATAATGAAATCTAGGTGAACCACATAAATTTAATAAATTTGATTTCACAGACAGATTTCAATAATTCGCGGGTACGATGATGAAAGCCTTCGACGGGTTGACGTCATAGCAGTTGCAGCGGCACGGATTTTCACACGGCTCGTGCTAAAACTAAGATGGTACCACGTTTCAGACTATTCTCGTCTCCGTGGGTTCCACTTGTGTCCATTTCGGAGATTTCTGACGATCGATACAAGAAACAGTCGCGCTGCTTATTACACAACTTATTAGTTCGTTCATGTTGTAAGCTTATGTTGACAAACAAAACTTCTAATGATGGAGGGTAACGAGGATGATTGGATTTCTGGATCAGGTATTGTCTCCAACGATTTATGTGTAATTTTCAGTTATGCAATTTGAATGATAACCAGTTCACTGTCATTGTATTTTTATGGTTTTCTGAATATCGTTAGAGAGCTATCTGGGGAACTTATTCATTTAATTTGTAAATGCCTTAATCTCTTATGATTTCAAACTATTGAGAATACCCGAAGCATTTACTGGAATGAAGTAGGGTCTAGAGTTCTTGTAGCCGGTGACAACTGTTGTCCCATATTTGAAGGTTAATTGTCATTATTCCGCCAGTGTTGTTTCTTTGCAATCCCCTTTTTATGCTTTCAGAGTAATATCCTTAAGTGGTGAATACATTTTCAGAAGTTAGATTAATTAATTGCGAAATTGCGCAGCCATTTTGGATGATCAGTCAAAGTGATGGAAAATATCATCTTAATAGTTGTTAAAAAATTGCCCCAGTAAAGTAAATTAGTAATGTAATATTTCCCTATATTTTATCATATTTGCTCGAAAACGCCAAAAATGTCACTGCAGATTACCTTGAATCTTTAACTTTTCCTAAGGGTCCCACAACCATTATTTTTTATGCTCATCTGTTGTTATTTTGGGCCTGGTAACAATTATCAAATAAACTTATCACAGTAACCCATTTGTTTTTAATTTTAACGGAATTTGATCAAGAAGCTATTGTTTAATGAAGGTGTCTGGAAATCTACTTGTTTCTAATTCCTTGAGGCAATAAGATTTTTTAAACCCATGGAAATTTGTTTTTCCATTTATGATAATGGGCACCGTCGTAATTGCATAAAATCATTTCATCCTATGGCGCGAAGGCAACTTTCAAGACAATTATTTGTAAATCGGGGCTATATTTTCTGGTAATGTTTTAAAAGAGTATATAGGGAGGAAGGTTTAATGGAAAGGAAAGCAAGATTTGAGAAAAAGTGTAGAGGGGGTGTGTGACGAAGAATATTTTGGGAAATATGGTATCCGTGAAGACATGATATTACGATAGGTCCGTAATTTGTTGTAGGGAAAACATTCACAGAATAGGAAAACGGTGGAGAGAAATAGAGATTTTCTAAACGAAATTAAGCCAAGGATTCAATAGTTTAAAGTTCCAGCTAAAAGAAAACAACTCCAATTGGGGTGCTCTCTATGCAATAATCAAGTAGAATTCAGGATACCTCTTATAAAATCTGCTGCCCGTCGAGATTCGTGCCCGGGCCTTCGGAAAGGGAAGCCAGTGTGGTAGCAACTGCACTAATTCTATCCCTAGTGTACATTATTACATGATAGAAGAGATTGAATCATCTGATGGTCACCAGAGCCATGCTGGGAGGTGCAATCATCATAGGCCCTGAGGATGGCATGGCAGATAGGTAAAGGAGTAGGAGCTAGGCGGAAGGTAGCAGTCCGAAAAGCATTTGTTCCTCATTGAGATGATTGCAAAGGTTGACTACTTCATTGTGAAATAGAAAGGGAATATAAATTAAATAAGTTGGTGGGGATAAATAACAGTCCTACTACCTAAGGGGAAGGATAAGATAAGCATTAATGTAGGAGGGCAAAAACTAGAGCAGGTGTGGCAATTTACCTAATTAGAATGGATATAAGAAGAATTGCATAAGGCAAAGTAGCTTTATAAAGGAGGAGAGAATTGATGACAGGGACACTGGGTAAGGATGTTAAGAAAAGGCTCATCAAACCTTTGAAATGCAGCGTAGGAATGCATGGTGCAGAAACATGGTCATTGAAACAAGATGATATGCTTGGATTGGAGGCTTTTGAAATGCAGTTGGAAAGGAGGATGGAGAAGGGTGAAGTGGACAGAAAAGAAAACAAATGAGGAAGTGTGTGGCTGGGTGGGGGAGGAGAGGGGATTGTTGGAAGAAATCATAAGAAGACCGGAAAAATGGATGAAAAGTATATTGATTGGCAGTGGGATGTTGAAGACTGACTTGAGTGAAGAAAGTTACGCAAACAAGGAAGGGGTAGGAACAGGATAGGGATGTTGGATGGAATGAAGGAAATATGCAGAGGTGAAGAGGGGCTTCTCTTGGTGTAGGATGTCAGTTTGTCTTGTTAGGATAAGAAATGTGGGTTCAGTTGTTTCCAGCTGTTGACCACAAATACCCCCAAGAAAATTCAACCTGCATGCACCTTCCAGGTTTTTGCTGAAACTTTTTGTGCACAAGAAATGTCAGAAAAATGCTGGGTGATAGGCTTGTATCTGAAATAACTAAATTTTGATCCAGAAATCAAGGGATTTTTAATGTTCATGAAGCAATGAAACTGAAAATTGATTCTAGTTTGTGGAGTCAGAACTCACCCTGAACTAAGCTTGCAAGAATATGAAATCCACACGTAACGTTGGTGTAAAGTGGCCGCTTGCTCTCCCTGTGCCACCTTAAGTTTACTACAAAGTTGTGCTTCTGGCGGAGCACATGATATAAAAATGTGGCATTCTAACATGGCACTTTTGGTATGGTTATGGAAAATTAACCTTTGTTTGAAAATGCTCCCATTAGACCACAACTAGCTCTCTTGTCCCTCACAATCGCTGCCTCTGCTTTTGACTTTCTGAAGGAAAAGAATGATATATTATGCAGAAAATACAGGTGAACATCCCATAACTTCTATTAATGTTAACCTCCAACTGAAAACTTGCCTTACCCATAGGCCACTGTACAAAGTATGACAGAGTATTTCAAATTATACAATGCAAAAATATTTATTTTTGTTTGCAATAATGGATCTGTGCACATGTATCAATATAAACTCAAGCATAATGAATTTGAGTTCTCAGTATTTTTGGATTTGAATATTCTATTTTGTGTATGAAAACTAATGCCTGCAGAAATGCCTCGATAGAAAATGCAAGTCCTTAGTTCTAGTTAGTACTCTTAATTAATGTCAAACCTATTATTATGATTTTTCCTGGGTAATTGGAATGTACTTGTGTATTTGAATATATTGAGTGAACCAAGCAGGTATTTTAATACTGATTAAAAGCTTATAAATGATCCCTCCTTCTGTTAGGAAGTGGGAAAACAAAGCGGTTGGATACCATTTGGAGCCGGGTTTCACTCTGGCATTGACTTTGATTTATATTGTTTTAGAAGCAATAGATGAATCAGAGGATGAGCTCATTCTGGCTGACAACCTTAGGACAGAAAGCAGTGAAGCTGCAGCAGACGATGAATTCGAAAGTGACGAGGAAGCTGAGGGATTTAATTTTGATCCTGGTTTGCCAGTGAAGCATTCCGTGAGTATATTAATTATCTCTAATAATTGGATTTTTATTAATGCATCTCAAGATAGCATCTCAAACGGAAACCATCTGTTGAAATCATATTGAAAATTTATTATGCCTGCTGTAAAGTTTAGTCTTATGCTTTGGTGCACTAGAAGTCAGAAATTTTGCAGTGTAAAAGTCATTCACCTTCACAAGAAATAACAATGTAAGAGAATAATTCCTCGTTATCTAAATTGGTGAAAGCACTCTGCCGGTAATCAAGAATCCTGGTCTAGGAAAGTGATTTTTGTGCTCCAAAATTTCTGTATTGATCAGTATTTTGCATGTACATAAAACTTCTGTGCTCAGGTCCTAAGTTGTTGATTAACTCTTCCCACTATGAAAACATGCATTAAAGACTTGAATACAAGGGGTTCATAAATGGTGTCGATAAATATATTTTATCTATTTAGGATTTCATCCATGTAAAATGTTTATAAAGTTATATAAGTTGTTTTAATAAACGTTATATGTGGAAGAAATAATTCGTATGTTATTTCATTATTTAGTACTACTTTAAGCAAGATTCATAAAATGCATACCAGCTGAAAGTTCAGTTTAAAAATACTGACGTTATTCCGTAGATACAACCCATTCCAACTTGGAAAGATGCTCATTCAGGTATGACCGCTTTATTATAAAAATGCAGAGGGTCACCATCTTCTTGACAAACCTCATTTGAAATCTCCTCCTTCAGTTCTGGCATTATCCATTTAGCGAGCATGACCAAGTAGACTAATTCTTGCATCGTCAATGTGTAGAAGAAAAAGAGACTGAAGCTTTTCATGAGGCCACACAAATAAAATGTTAATCATTTTGCTGTTCTGGCAAATGTAGTGCTTTCCAGTGAGCAGAATGGTTCATAAATGGTGTCGATAAATATATTTTATCTATTTAGGATTTCATCCATGTAAAATGTTTATAAAGTTATATAAGTTGTTTTAATAAACGTTATATGTGGAAGAAATAATTCGTATGTTATTTCATTATTTAGTACTACTTTAAGCAAGATTCATAAAATGCATACCAGCTGAAAGTTCAGTTTAAAAATACTGACGTTATTCCGTAGATACAACCCATTCCAACTTGGAAAGATGCTCATTCAGGTATGACCGCTTTATTATAAAAATGCAGAGGGTCACCATCTTCTTGACAAACCTCATTTGAAATCTCCTCCTTCAGTTCTGGCATTATCCATTTAGCGAGCATGACCAAGTAGACTAATTCTTGCATCGTCAATGTGTAGAAGAAAAAGAGACTGAAGCTTTTCATGAGGCCACACAAATAAAATGTTAATCATTTTGCTGTTCTGGCAAATGTAGTGCTTTCCAGTGAGCAGAATGTAAAAATTGTAGTTAAGCACCAAATTTGAGAAAACTTAGTGAATTGATCTTTCAGCCGGTGTGCTTTTTTCATGCTTAAGTTAAATGTGTGTTTAATGATAAAACACCAAAATCTGTAGCATCAATTATGGAGATCCTGTGTGTTGGGCACATGATGATCTTACAAAGTTCTCAGGCTTTGCTAGGTGGAAATTCAGCAATTGAATAAAATATTTTTAATTTTAAGAACCTTAGTAGATTGACTTTAAATGTAGCCACACTTTTATGGGCCTTAATCTCAGCTGGGAGTTTGTGATAAAGTTGAAGGCCCATAAAATTTGGGCCAGCACCTACATTTTTTGTACGTACAAGGGCGGTTCAATAAGTACCCGTGTTAGAAATGAAGAAACCATTTTTTCAAAAACATTTTTTTGTTTTTCAACAAAGTCCCCTTTTAGAAAGATACACTTCTCCCAATGTGCCGGCCATGTTTTTAACCCCTCCAAAAAATAGGATTTGTCGAACTCTCCAAAATATGCCTGTCTCGGCGATAGCTTCCTTGTTTGGGCTAATTTTTTTTCCTGCGAGCCATTTCTTCATGTTAGGGAATAAGAAAAAGTCGCAGGGAGCCAGATCAGGTGAATATGGGGGGGTACGGCAACAATTCATAACGTAGTTTATGCATTTTGGTGGCGACAACTTCGGATGAATGTGTTGGAGCGTTATCGTGGTGAAACAGCAATTTCTTTTTCGCCAATTGCGGCAGTTTCTCCTTCAATTTTTTGTCAAAGCGGTCCAATAACTCACTGTAGTATTTCCCAGTGATCGTTCTTCCTTTTTCTAAAAAATTCATGAGGATGACACCATTTGTATCCCAAACAACCATCGTCATGACCTTTCCGGCCGATCGGACCATCTCCGCCTTCTTTGGAGCAGATTCACCAGGAGAAATCCTTTTTTTGATTGTTGCTTAGTTTCTGGTGTGTAATGATGAATCCAGGTTTCATCAACAGTGATAACTCGACGCAAAAACTCCTTCGGATCTCGCTTAAATTGCTGCAAACACTGCTTCGAAGTTGACAGCTGGATCAGCTCGTTGTCCTCCGTGAGCAATCGCGACACCCATTGGGCCGACAATTTTTTCATCGCCAACTTATCATGTAAAATATTAATTGCCATTCCGGGTAACTTACCCGCGGCCTCTGCTACTTCGTGTGCACTTTTGTTCGTCGATCAGCGAGAATCATGGTGTGGAATTTTTGAATGATTTCCTTGGTAACCACGTCTGCCGGGCATCCTGGTCGCTCCTCATCAAAAACAGATGTTCGCCCACATTTAAATTCTTTGAACCAATATCTAACTGTTGTCATAGATGGCAAAGTGTCCCCATAAATAGCATCCAACTTTGCTTTTATTTCCTGGCATTTCTTCCCATCCAGAAACAAAAAGCGAATTACCGAACGATACTGTTCTTTTTCCATCTTAGCGAAAATCACGAAACACATCTTACTCAAATGGCTGCCAAATTCAAACTATCCTTTATATCAGTCTGAAATTTGTTTCACTGTCGTTTGATAGATGGCAGCACTCGATGATAACATTAACTTCCCTCAGGAACGCCCTTTGTTGTCAAACATGGGTACTTATTGAGCCGCCCTCCTACTTATAAAATGTGCAGCTGCTCATTACGCCTTATAGAATATTTATGGATATCACAATTTTCCACATACTCAGATTTCTTTTTGTAAGTACCTAAACATGAAAAATATAAATACACTAGCAATACATTCAATTTTTTAAACAGGGGACAGCAAGGGGCATTGTGTTTTGCAAAATTCATTAGCCGAATGGCTCTTATTTTGGACCCTGAAAATAGCTAAGGCCTTAGATGAAGAACCCCAGTGAAGGATACTATAGGCTATGAGAGAATAAAATTCACCATAGTATAGTGCACAGAGAACAGCCACTGAAACTGTGGATCTAATGGACCTTATTAAAAAGCAGTCCAAGTTTAACTTACTGGCTAAAGTACTTGTGTGTTCATCCCAAGAGATTTGAGCCATTTTGAGAATTGATGTGGAAACCCAAAAATTTGGTATTTGGTACCTGTGGGATCACCTTCCCATCAACTTCAATAGAAAGTACTTTGCTTGCTTTATTTTTATTTGCAAAATATATTAGGTGAGACTTTTCTATATTCAAATCTAGGAAATTATTATGACACCAAGAGACTAAGGTGTGACTAACCTGTTTACACTTAACTATCAATTCATCAAAAGTAGGTGATACAAGAATAATGTTGCTGTCATCAGCATATAACAAGGGGGTAGCACCGTTTATATGTTGAAAACTATCAACAAGGTCATTTATATAAGAAAGAAACAAGACAGACCCAAGAACAGAGCCTTTGGGAACACCTCGATTAAGGACCTTACTTGGGGAAACAAAAGATGTACCATTTTTTGAAACAACCATGTGTTGTATTCTATCAAACAGGTGGGATTTAATCCAAGCATTTGGTATGCCACGAATACCCATCCTTTGGAGTTTCTTGAGAAGTAATTGGTGTTCAACACAATCGAAAGCTTTCGAGAAATTGAAAAACATTGCAGCAATTTTCATTTTTTTATCTAAGGCGATTAAAATCTGGGTTATTAACTGATGGTTAGCAGAAGATGTAGATTTATGTTCCCCAAAACCATGCTGAGATGGTGAAAGGAGATAGGAAACCTCTAGGTAAGAAATTAAACTAACATAGAATTCATTCTCAAATATTTTGCTGAATTGGTTCAGCAGAGAAATTGGATGGTAAGAGTTAATGTCATGTCTATCGCCCTTGTTTTTATAAACTGGAATGACTTTTGACACCTTCAGAGGAGATGGAAACACTCCTAATCGGAAAGATTCATTCAAGAGAAAATTAAGAGGCTGCATAATGAAGTCGATAGATAATCTCAATAATGTAACTGGGAATTCTATCAAAACCAGAGCTTCGTTTTGTACCTAGTCTTCACTATATTTTTTTAGTTCAGATTTTGTGAGGGGATAGAGAAGTAGGGACTTTGAGTGGGTGGCAGCATTGGCTTCTAAATTAGGAGAGTTGCTCTGCTTAGCAATAGAAGAAGGTTGAAAGCGATAAGCAAAGTTACAGGCAAGTTTGGAAAAGTCTGATATAATAATTCCTGATGAATCATTAATCTGAATTTGAGACTGCTTCCTGGGTTTATTTCTGGAGGTTTTAATAATTTTCCAGATTTCTCTAATTTATTATCAGAGTTAATTATCCTATGGTCATTATAACAATGTTTAGCTGACTGTAGCATATGGCGGTAATGCTTTTTCCTTTTTGCATACTCAGTCTTAAGTTCGCAATTAGTTTTACTAGAAATGGCCAGCTGTTTAAGATGCTGAGCCATGAAACGTATTTCATTACTTATCCAAGGTTTACACTTAGGAGACTTGGTTCTTTTTTTGTACTGAACAGGAAATGACATGTTAAAGTAGTGTAGAAATTTAGTATAAAAATCATCAAAGCTTTCATCAAAAGAGGCAGTGTTATACCTATTGTGCCACTCCTCAAGCCACAAGGGATTCATAAAATGATGAATGTTAGAGCTATTGAAAGGTCGAGTGGGATAAACCTCCAAAGGAATGTTAGCATTCATTAGAAAAGTAGCCACAATGGGATAATGGTCAGAAAGATGTGAGGGGATTGTCCTAGTAGTTACTTCATTACCATCTAAATTAGAAATGAGAACATCAAGTGAGGTAGAAGAATGTGTAGTTATGCGAGTGGGTTCCTTATTATGTACACACATGTTATAAGATTGAAGAATATTCAAAAATTCAGTTTTATCGGTAGTGTTAGCCAACATGTCAATGTTAAGGTCACGAGTAATAATTATCATACCATTGGGATTCCTAGCAATTGTAACTTCTAAAAGACTGACAAATTTGTCTAAAAACAAAGGGAAGTTTCCCATGGGTGACCTGTATAAAGAACAAAGGGTCACAGAATATTTGTTAATAATTAAAGTCATCACAGAGCATTCAAAATTGCGCTCATCTACCAAATGTTTGTAGGGAATTACATTTACGGAATACTCAAATATTTCCTTTGAAAGCAGGATGATAACCTGCTGTTGAAAGTTGTCGTTCGACAACCTTCACTCAGGAGCTACACCGACTTTCGCCACCTTGACCCGCCATCTTGAATTGCAATGCATCAAAGAGCCATCCCTGCAAATTAAAATATTGAAACCCAGGAATGATAAAGAATAATATAAATGAAAACTAAAAATTGTTGATAATACCCTGAATAACAAGAAAATTATCAATTGTTCTCATGAATTTTAATATTTTCAGTACCTGGGGAGTAATTTACAAGAAGCTCGTGGGCACACATTAATGGATCTTGAGGCACCAGAAGCACCGTTAAGTGATCCTGGGACATCTGACGTGGATTCTGGCGTTGGCACTTCAACACATGGCTTATACGATAGGTCGCGGGGTCAGATATGCCAAATCCCAATATTGCCACCTTACTCAGGCGTCTCAATGGCATTGGTACCCGGGCAAACTCTTCCAATGACCTTGTTTCACCCTCAAGCCATTTCCATGCTCAGGGTTGCTCTCCAGCGTGGAAGAACTTTTGGAATAGTTGCTATAAGGTAAAAATATTTTTTTTGTACATTATCATGTTAGTTATTCCATTTGATTGATAAATTTTATCTATTAGCCAAATGGGTCAAATGAAGGAGGCAAAGGCCACTCAATCTTGAGGTTTTGTTCTTCTCCTTCTCAATTTGACATATTTTGTGCTTAAAAAAATGCTCTTTCCATTAGAGACCAAATATTCCTATGGATAAAAGGCACTGCAATGGGCAATAGGACCCTATTAAGGCAATTTGTTTGCGGTCATTCTGGAGGAAAAGTTATTCTTCTCTTGGGTACTCGTACCATATCTGTGGGTCTGTTTCATTGATACATAGTTTTAATCTAAATCTTTGACCTCGAATCTATTTCCATATTAATATCCATATTTCCATGTCCACTCTTTCGATCTCCTTTACTTCCTGCACCATAATTGTTTTTTTGATGCTGAAGTGATTTGTTTCAAACAATCAGTTTTTATCGAGCTCACCATCTGTATTTCCATTTCAATAGCTGCCACTATCTACACACTAAAGGTGTGACCCCTATTCACTTGTGATCCATACCCATTGCCTTCACAAGAATAACTTGTCACTGGGCCTAACCTGACAAACCGTCAAAGCCTCCCTCAATGGCTACCTATCCTTAATTCTTTATCACTTTATCATCCCTTCCTTTTCCTTAGTCATGATAAGCCCCAAATTGAAAACCCATGCACCATAGAACCTCTGCCCAACCTTCTTTCCTGTGATACATAATTGACAAAATTACTTACTAAAAGACCCTATCCCAATCTTGCCAGACTCTCCTCCCTTGTTCACAAATGTCCCAATATTCCCTACAGGTGACCCTTCAACCTCCACAACATTCTATATCCTCACCACCCTCCAAGAACAACTCTCTCCTTCAAAGTTCCCATGTCATATCCCTCTCCGGCTGCGATGCATTGCATGCATGCACTCTAATCCACTCCCCTTTCACTCTCACCAGCCCACTTGCAATTTCATCCCAGAGCAACTGCATTTCAAAAGGTCGTATACCTATGACAGTGTAACCGGTGGCCCTCATTTAATGTAGACAAAACCCCTACATTCTCTGCCATCCCCACCATTTACTGCAGTTCATATTCCTCTCAGACTCTAGCCCAAAGGCATGCCTTCTCCCGCAAAGTTTCATTTGACTATTGTTTTTCCAAATATATCCCTCAAATCATCCCTCTTGCTACATCTAGTACATGGTTAAAAAAAAACAGAATTTCCAACAATTTGGTTGTTGAAGTCATTCCACCCACCAGGATTCAACTATTGCAATTAAAGAACCCTATCTATGCTTCCCTAAATATTTTATGTTTTAATTGAATTTGCAAGCCCTGAATTGATAGGATGGGAATGTAAGGGTGATGTGATCATTTTTATCGTCACCTTTGGATAATTAAATGAGTCTGATCAGTAGTGAATCTTCTGTTGGAACAAAAGGTTAATCCCTAAAGGAGGGTCTCCAATTTTTCAAGAAATAGAAACATTTATTTTTAATAATTGATTAATCATTTTAAAGCTTTGACAATTCAATAGATGTATGAACTCAGTTGGAAAATTTAATTTGATTTTTTTATGTTAAGGATTCAAAGTTATCCTATATTATTTGTTTATGTTGGTTATGGTTGGTTGGTTGATCTTATTGATCAATCAAAAAGTCGAGTTTGCCATATTCTTCTTGATATGTTTAGGAATGATTCTGATGATGAAGATGAGGAGAGGAGTGCGTACTTCCTTTCCATTCGAAGGAATAGTTCCAGAAGTCTGCCCAGGAGGCCAATAAATGAGGACTACCCCTTATGGGATGTGGGTACCACAGCTGAGATTTATGAATTTCAAGGTGATGAAGGAGACACAATGATGACACCAGATGAGAACAGGGTGCTCTGTGGATTTACTCTGAAGGCCAAGGGCAGCCAGCGGTTTCGTCTACTCAGTATTCATCGACAAGTTGATGGGTGAGATAATTTTAATTTCTTATTGATTAGTCCTTTACAAAGTATTGTCCTCTTTATTAAATACTTTTTGGTGATTAACCAGGAGCCATGGTGCTGTGGTATGCTGTAAAATTGTGTATTTTTAATGATTATTTGCTTTCATGGGACGCTCCATACTTCCTATCTTGGAAGTGTTCTGGACCAAAATGGTCAATGTAAGTAGTTGGGACGTAAAGCAATTTTCATATGGAAGAGGGAATTTATGACAGGGCAGGGACTTTGAGTGAGGATGACAAGAAAGTTTCGTCAAAACTTTGATATGGAGCATAGTAGTGCATGGTGCGGAAACATGGTCATTGAAGCAGGATGATATGCATAGATTGGAAGTAGATTGGAATCTTTTGAAATGCAGTTGGAAAGAGGGATGCAGATGGATGAAGTGGATAGAAAAGAAAATAAATGAAGTGTGAGGCATGGTGGGGGGAATAAGGGTTTGTTTGGAGAAATGATAAGGAGGCAAGAAAAATAAATGTAAAGCACATTAATTGGCAGTGAGATGTTGAAGACTGGTAGAAGGGAGAATGTTAGGCAAACTAGGAAGGGGCTGGAAAAAGATATGGATATTGGACGGAATGAAGAGAGGAAAGAAGTCCACAGAATTGAAGAGAATTGACTATTGTTGGATGTCAGGTTGTGTTTTTTGTCAGGAGAGACAGGTAAATGTATTCTTGTACAGTTGTATAGGTTGCGTCCGTCCAAAACCTAACTTAACCGGTAGAAGACCAATAATAATCATAATTACTTACCTCGTAACACTTTAGATTGAGATAGAAAGGAATATTTTTTTGGAAGATAGGTCCAAGTAATTGCAGATTTAAAATGAGCTAGGATGTCTCAATCTTTTGATATGCAAGACTATGAAATAGTGGAAGAGTTATGCCCCAAATGAGCTTCACCCCTCTCTTCAAGACATAAGTTAAATATGGCCTAGAATGCGGTAAATAACATAGATATTTCATCATTTAAAAAAGTTATATTTGGGATCAAAAATGTACAGTTGCAGCTTACAGAAAAAAATAATATTATGAGTAAGAAAGCTACATTACTCCCTGTGTTAATTAGATACTTCAATCGTTTATCTGGAGTGCATTCCAGTGTGCCAGCTGGAAAAAATTTGGACCTAGTTGAAATGTTTGAAAAGTGAGAAATATGATAGGTAAATGAATCAGGTATTCCTAATAATGAAAATAATGATCATTTTAGGTATGAGACCAGATCATACTTGGCATTATGCTATTTCATGTGTAGGCCCTGGGGAAAACTAAAACTTAAGCCTAGAAAGTGATTGTGTTGGCTGTTCAAGTGTTTTGAATTGGCAGCACATTAGATTGTTATTCCTTTTCTGAATTAAGGAAATGTTTAAGAGTGCCAATGAATTACTTTAGCTTTGTGCAAGAGATTTGAGGATTTCTGCTCACTGCTATAATGACGTAGGAATATATTGGCAAGAGAATGGAAATGGTAACAAAGTACTTCCTTCATTCAATGCATAATAGTGTGGGTCATTTGCTAAATCCTTAGAAAAAATAGTAAAACATTCTGGGTAGAATTTATTTTATTTTTCAACATAATTCCTCTTAGGATGGTACACTTTTCTCAGCATTTCTCCAACTTCTCGTCCAAAAGGTATAATTTTGGAAGGTCATCGAAATTGTTATCTGTGATAGGAATGACCTCCTTGTTCGAATGTGAATCATTTTCTGCTAAGCCATTTTTCAAGTTTGGAAATAAAAAAAATTCACTGGGGTCAAATCTGGTGAATATGGTAAATAATGAACTCTCTAATTTCATAATTTTGTCAATGAAACTGCACTGTATGCACCCATTGTCCACCCATTGATAGAAGATGATTTTTTTCTTCGCCAAATGTGGATGTTTTCTCTTGATTTCTTTGCTCAACTGGTGTAAAAACAACATATATGAGGGTAAGGTGAAAAGTTTTCGGCCTGACAATGAAAGACTGCAATTTTCATTTAAAAAATTATTTCATTTTTCGACATAATCACCCTTGGTTTCAATAAACTTGGTCCAGCATTTCTCCAACATCAGTATTCCTTCCTAGAAGTGAGAGCCTGGAAGGCTGTGAAAATATCCATCTATGGCTCTCTCTACTTCTTCATGGGATACAAAGCCCTTCCCAGAAACAAATTTTTTCTAGTTTGGGAACAGATGGAAGTCCAAGGGTGCAAAATCAGGAGAGTTGGGGAGATGGCCGAGCAATAATCTTTCACCAGGACAACGCACCTTCACACTGTAGTGAGAAGGTGTGTTGTCCTGGTGAAAGATTATTTTTTTCTTCTTCAAGCCAGGCCTCTTTTTGTGAATTTTGACATCCAGCTGGTCAATAAGGTTGGAGTAATATTCGCCTGTAATTGTTCAGCCTTAATAAAGGTAATCAATTAATAGGATCCCTTTTGCACCCCAAAACACACTGGCCATGATCTTTCTGGCAGATGTAATCCACTTCGCTTTCTTTGGCGCTGAACCCACTGCTTTGACTGCTGTTTTATGTCTGACATGTAGTTGTGGACCCATGTCTCATCCATAGTGGCAAATCGATGCACAAAATTGGTCAGTTCCTTCTTGAATCGGTCCAAACATTGCTGTGAAAATCATTTTCATTTGTTTGCAAATGTGGCCCCAACCTTGCACAGAGCTTTCAAATCCCTAATTCTTTGGGCAAGATGTTTTGCACCCTTTCTTCTGGTATCCCCACAGCCTTGCTATCTCACTTACCTTCTTTCGCCTATCTTCCAACACAATGTCGTACACATTTTCGATGGTTTCCGGTGTGGCTACGGTTTTTGGCCTTCCTTCTCATGGGTCATCTACGAGGGATGTGCAACCAGCTATCCACTTTTTAACAGTTAATATTGAAGGAGCAGAGATCCCATACACTTTTATCAACTTAGGATGAATTTCCTAAGGAGATAATCCATCCAAAAAGAAGAATTTTATGACTGCACGCAATTCAAGTTTTACCATTTTATTTAAAAACACAAAAGACATTACTGTAACAATACATGTAAACAAACTACTTGAGACAAGTTGAAACTTGTCTTACGAACTAATAAGGTGCACTCAGGCAGGAATCATAAATTTTTGCTGATAAGAACGCCATCTCTATGTCAGGCTGAGAAATTTACACCTTACCCTTATTATACTCTCCATTTATCATTTGTCCTGTTTGCTAGTAATCAGTCTAGATGATTCTGCTGTAATTTTTTTCACGCCCAATATTTCATGCAAAATTGAAAACATTGCGCTTGTGAAATGCCTGTGGCCTCAACTATTTCTTAAACCATGATTTGTCAGTCATTCATAACTGTATCATGGATTTTGTCAACCATTGCCGGGGAAGTCACTTCCACTATGTGTCCCAAACAATGATCATAATTTGTGAATGTGCAATCGCATTTTAAATCCTTTACTTAATTGTTAAATACTGCTCAAAATACATTTCTTCCATTTTTTGAATAAACAAATGTTTCAATCAACTATGTAAATGAAACCACATGATGAATATGACTGAAACTTTAACAGCAGTGTAGTGGGAGATGACACTTACTATAAACAAACCTCTTCTGCTACTAAGACCGACATATAAGTGCAATATACTTTAAACGAAAAATATTTTAATGCATCAGCATAGCGTTACGTATCAACCATGTCATTTAGTTTTAAAACTGTTAAAATGATAGGGACACAATTTTATGGAGGGTTAAAATGTTTTATTGCTTGGCATTAATTATAAATTTAGTATATTTTATCATAAAATATTATAAACATATGAGTATTGTGTCTAGTGTGGCACAAAGGGTATCGGGGAAAGTTAGAATAAATATGCCGAGTCTTACCAAAACAATCGTATATTATACAACAGCGGTCATATTACACCATTTACATAAGTGTAAGCAGTTTATGGATGGCTAGACCCTCGGTAAACCAACGCGAGTGCGGACAACATTAAAATGACAGAACATTACCCGGGACAGGGTAAAGACAAGTTAGACGTGGCCACGAGACTCGTAACCCAGGCAGAGCCCTCGTCCAAAGGTAGGGTCCAACGAGGAGTGCGGGAACAGCGAACACTGTCACAGACACTGTAACATGGATTAAGTACTTGTCCATCGGCAAGGAAGGGAGTATTTCAGGGTGGACGCAATCACGAAACTTGTAACCAAGGCAGAGCCCCCATCCGTCAGAAAAGAAGGGAATAAGGCAAGGTGGACATGGTCACGAAACTCGTAACCTAGGCAGAACTCTAGTCCATTGGAAAGGAATGGATAAGGCAGGGTGGACGCGGTCACGAAGCACGTAACCTAGGCAGGGCCCTCATCCGAAGTTGAGTCAGCAATAGGACATGCTGTCGCGACAAGCGCAACACAGCTGAAGCATCGTGTCCTACCGGTCACCACCAGATAACCAACTGACCGCTTTTCGCCCGACGACCAGGGCTTTTACACCCAACTTAGAGCCAGGGAAGGAGTACCAAGTCACGTACTTGCAACATTGTGTCTTTGGTCATTTGGAGTATTCGGAGGAGCCAGGGAAGGGATATTGTGTCGCATACTTGCGACAGTAGATGATATTTTCAATGATGAAATCAGCCAAGTATTGTCAGAATCACACATTCCTATTTCTCTTTTAGAAAAATTTCTTCCTGTAGAAATTTTTACATATCTAAATTGCAAATATCAAAAAGTATTATGCAATCCCATTGATAAACATAATATTCACCTATTAATGAAGTTTTGAAAGGTGCTTCATCTAATAATGTTCATATCAGCATTATGCATGAAAACATTTAAAATTATTTGTGGATGATTTTCAAAGTGTTGCCATGTTTTAAGGGATTTTTATATTTGTCCGTGAATTATGTATACTGTCATCATATTATTAGTATTGAAATGGAAGTGGCAAGGGAATGTATGTCTACCTAATTTAATATGATATATACATGGTGCTAAATTTTGCTCTCCCAAATTATAATCAGTTTGTTGTTAATCAGGGGTATGTGTTCATAAATATGCTTGATAATCTTAAGAATAAAGTTGTCTGCTTGCTGGGCATTTTTCTCTTAAACTGAACCCCAATGTTTAATTAGGTTCAGCCCTAACCAAGGTACATTATTTTTTGTCAAAATGTCCATCTGTGCTGTTTATTTTTTAAGAGAGCATGACGGATTTATCTTTGTAATCAATTGATTTGGAATTTTCTTTACATTTAATTACAGAAATCTTTTAGCCAAAGTGCAAATTCTACCTGAAGTCGTTTTGCCTCATCCACTCCATGAGTGCCGCATAACCTGCTTGGATCGCCGGAGGCATGAGTTGCCTGCCAACCCAAAAATCCAAAACTTCAGAGATAAGGCCTTGAAGCGGCCCTATCAAGGTGAAAACCAAGTCAATTTGGTGGCCAGCATTTGCTCGTTGATCAAGGAGAAGAGGAAGGGTGATGATACAGAATCCTGGGAAAAGATATGTGAAGTGAAGCGTCTTTATGATCCAAACAATGTGGGGAGCAGTCCGTTCAAAGAGGTTGAGTCAGTCAGAGTTGTTGAACAGCAGGGTCAAGTTTTTCATGTGGATACAAATAAAGTTGTTGAGGCCGAGGGAAGCAAGGCCACAGAATCAGAAAGTTCCAATTCCCAGAGTCCCAGTTTGCTTGATGGTGGTAGGAAGAAGGAGGTGTTGACAGAAACAGGAAATTCTGCCGTTGGAGCGACCCCCATCATGACTGAAACGGAAGAGAAGAGTGGTGCTCAAGGACATACGGCAACTCAGAAGTCTACTACCATAAAGGAGCATTTGTTGGGCATGGGATTCCTGAAGGGGAGGTTAGGTGACTCGAAGTCCTTTGAGGAAGACCCAAAGGTCAGGAGGTTGAGCAGGCGAGCACCTGTTGATGGCAGGTGGTGTCGTAAGAAGGACTCTGCACTCACAGCCTGGCCGGACTGGATATACAATCTGTATGATGGGGAAACCTTGGTCAAGAGAATGCATCAGGAGTTCAAGTCGTTGCACTTGAGCAAGAAAAGGGACAGGTCGCTGTTTGTGAGGTCACCCATGGGGTTCAAGTGCTCAGATAAGGGGTTGGATAATTCCTTTCCATGCTTGTCTGAGGATCCTGTAGAGCTTTCCTTTTGGGTGGTGCAGAATCTCCCTTTGGATGATAACCAGAGGGTCAAATTGCTTCGCATGAACTCAGCGATTCAGCGACTAAGGTGGGAACTGGGAATTTTAGAAAAGGTAAGTGAAGATTTAATTATATTTGACAAAATGTGATAAAAATTACATTAGATCCTAGAGCATCTTTGAAGATTATGTTTGCCAATTTTGATGGAGGGATGAGTAATCAAATAATCTGAGATAAACAGCAGCATTCAGACCAGTGGCCCAGTTCTTGGTCAACTTGTTACCACCACTCAAATGCTTATTTTCAATGTATACGAGTGGTTATTCCATATTATTCAAATAATATCGATAATTTTTTTTTGCAAACATAAATAAGGGTATCCAGTAAGTCTGAAATACTAGGAAAATTTTGAAAATTCATTGAATTTTATGGGTGATCTGGATAAATCTGCTAGGTTCAAATCCTGGAGGCAACAAATATTTTTCAGTGGTGTCCCAATCCCTACTTGAGGTGCTTTGTGGAGAGCTCTGATTAAGTATGACGTCCGTCGCATGGGACGTCCGTCCCATGCGACGGACGGCACCTTTCGACAAGAGTAAGCAAATGCCGACTCTGGGTTTCTCTCCACCCTCCCTTTCCTATCCATCCTTAATGGCACAAATGACTTTAGCTGTCGGTCGCCTCCCATAAATACTACTGCTTGATAAATCTGTGGTTGAAAAATTTTATGAAATCCTTGTTGATTACTTTTAGCTGCCTATAAATTTTCTAAAAAGATGGTAAGGATATTTTACAATGATGGCAGTATTTTAAAATCATTTTGTTCTTACAGCGTCTTAATTTTTCTTATGGTGAGTGATAATTTAAAGATAGTGGTGTTATTAATGTCTCTGCTTTAAAAATGCCATATTGTCTATCTCTTTGGCCATTTAATTGACCTGATTTGATTTGGGTTTCTTGCAGTCTATGCATAAAAGGGTTCTTGACAAAAATGTCAACTTCCAATTGGACTTGCATTCATGTTATTTGTATCATTTCTTCATTTTGGTCAGAATGAGATTTTCAATGTTTGCCTTTTATATATTTGGTAAGCTAATAAGTTCATTGAGAATATCCAATGCAGAATTTCCACATTATGATGTGGTATGTGTAATGCCTTTTCCCGGCTTTCTATGGCCAGAGGCATGAGAATATTTCAGAAATATATGTGCGATTTTGTGTAAAGCTGATTAAAATATCTCTTTCTAGTGTCACCGACTTAAATGCTGCAATTGTGGGCAAAAAATTGCTGATCAGAGGAATGCATTTTGTATGTCAGTCGCTGGACCTCAAGGAACATATGTGAATCCTGGGGGCTATGTTCATGAGGCTTTAACGCTCTCCAAAGCAAGGGGTTTAAAAGTGGTGACCCATCCTCCTTCCACGGAACACTCTTGGTTCCCAGGGTAAGACGCAGGATTTTTCTTTCCTTCTTAGTTCTTAGATCTTAATACGTTAGAAAAAGTATTTCAAATGATATACAGTTAAACTGCTAAACTGTTTGGCGCCCTCACTGAGAGGGATTTTTGACGCTGAAGTAGGTCCCCCTATTGGTCAAGTTATCACTCGGACAACACTTTTCAGGAAGGGAAGTGACATTGGGGCGGGATTAAGAGACAGACGGGTATTTTTTCTTGCTCCTCTCATGTATTAGTTCCCGAAGTCGTTTGCCATTGACCTGTGATAAGCATCTTGGAATTAGGATTTTGAATTTAAAAACTGAACTACTGCTTCATTTCCGCAGCATAAAATAAATGGGCCCATCTTCTCTTCTCAATTTTCAGTGGGTCCAAACATTTTCTCAGGCCATTTTTTCCTGCGCACTCCCAGTGGATCAACTCTCGCACGAGCGAATAAACGTCTAGGTAAAAATTGTTGAGGAACTGGAGAATTATTGAAGCAGGAGTAAAGGGAGTCATTCTTAAGTGAAGTGGCCCAGTTTCACAAATGGTTTTATCCTCAATCAAGATTCTTTGGTAGGCGTATGCCCAATGGTAATAGGTACATTATTTGATAGATCATCTTCACGATGATAGGAAAGCAACGCAGTATTCAGACTTAAGCATTCAACAGGAAATATATGAATCCTTTGACTAGTTCCACTCTGCTATTGCATCTTCAGGAATGATTTAGCATTAAGATGTAAGAGCGTTGTGAAACTTGTTGAAGAATAAATAAATTTTTTTGTGGATCTATGTCAAATCTGTCTCGTGTTACTTTCCTATCGTCATAAATGGGATTCTACAAAGTCCTGGCCTCAAATGTCTCTCATATTTAATCAGCCTCATTTTGGTAGATGCAATTCCTATTTTTTTTACTGAGGATCGTTTTCATGGAAAAAGAGTGGCTTTTCTTCAATATCTACCTCATGCATGCACTCCATCTTGCAATTTTTGTTAGTTTTTTTGTGAAGAATACATGCTAATTGTCTTGTCATTTGTATGTATAAATCATTGGACGAAGTAAATATTATTGCTTTAGGCGTACTAAATATATCTGGTCATATGATGGATGTTAACCGAAACAAGTTACCACAAGGAATTGCTCCAATTCAGTTTCACTATAGATTATTATGTTACCTTACAATTTGTTTATGGTTTAACTAACACCTACATGTGGTAGGTAATGGTCTAACTGTGAATAATAAATTATTACGTTACATACTATGAATGACAAAAATATGGGTCTGGTTATTTGGGCAATCAAATTGTCTGCTCCATTTTCATAATCTGAAAATATTTTGTTTCCGCAGATATGCATGGAGTATTGTTGAATGTTCACGCTGCACCCAACACATGGGATGGTTGTTTACTGTTGCACCTGAAGGCAACCAACAGCTTCGTCCTCATCATTTTTGGGGGCTTTGCCGCAAGTCTTTAATTACTGGTCATACTAAACTAAATGAAGAAGATTTACTTATGTAAAGTAAATATTTGTCACTCTTCTTCTCTCAATACTTTTGTTGTATTAAGTGTTTTCTCTAAACTTTGCTAATAAATACCTAGAAAAATTGAGTGTATAAACATATTATGTAAGATAATATATTTGGAATAACTGTATTGATCAAGTATATTTTAGTACAAATCTATGATGCTTCATGTGTGATTGAAGTAAATTAGTAGCATCTATATTTCCAGAATACTTTGACTTGTAAAGACTAGTTGATTGAATTGGGAACAAAAGATATTGGGAAAATAATATGAAATTTAATTTTATATCTGTTGTTTTGGAATTTTCTCAGATGAATAATACACATCAGATGATTAAGTGTGTGTTATGGGAAAATTGCATATTTGAACATTATGCTTTTATTTTCTTGCCCAATTTCTTTTTAAATAAGGCACAAAATGTTCTGCTGAAATGCCTCTCCATTGATTCAATTTTGATTTGCCAATGAATTTGTACACTGGTGCTCTTGAACCTTATCTGTGTTACAGGTGTTATATTATCATAATCTGTGTTGATTGGTTGGTAGAGCATAAAATACAAAGAATGCATTAGTAGTCTGTGAAATCAACTACTAGTTGCTTGTAAATGACAGCCTGGTTTTGCAGAGTCGAACTCTTGTCACTGGCCACAGAAAATAAAGATGAGATTCCCGTAAGTCTGTCACAAGCCATTATTATATGGCATCTACTTTTAACAATCAGTTGCTCTCAATAATGCGAAAATGTATGTGTGCTAGCAAACTTACGACACTTACACTTATATTAATGTAAGGAATCCATTTCCATGTTGTGTCTCAATGTTTAATCAAGTTGCATGAAGTAACCAGTATATTTTGTGGAGGGAGCACCGTTTTTATTTTTACTATCAGAAAATTTTGGTGAGACTGTTAAATCTGGCCAGATCATTTATCCTTACCGATGGTAGACCTTGTAGTCAAAGTTAAGATTTATGTAAACCACTTTGGTTGTGGCCCAGTAAAAAATCATGAGGTCTTTTTGTGTGTGAGCAAAAAAATGGCATATTATCTTTGCTACTAACCATGCCCAGATTTCATAATAAGCATTCACCTGTGAAGCTACCACATTTTGATTGGATGTGCATTTCCTTGAGATCTGATGAAATTTATGTAGGAGTTAAATGTTGCAAAATCATTAAATATTGTATATAATGTTCAGTGGACTAAAGTTTGTGAATTTTGGCCGCAAAGTATGTGATAAAGTTTTCTGAATGTGGGTGTAAATCTTGCTACCATTATTAATTATTAGTTTGCTGTCTGCATCCCTGTGTATATATCCCTGTAATGCAGGATTGAGCATAAACAAAAATATTTAATTCAACTAAAATCTTTTGTTCACTACATATCCAGCTAAGAATGGCAGCCATTTAATGTAGTTGCGGGTGTGGTGAAATGATAGATGAAGTATTATGGTTTTCCAATAATGTTGCATGCCAATAAGTCCCTAAGTCTGAACTTGAATGCATCATTTAACTGTGAGAAGTTTAAAGACTAATTAATATTTATATTTTCTTCCACAATCAGTTAACTAATTACATGATATAAGTGTTCAGGGAAATTTTCAAGACAGATATTTCCCATTAAATTTTCTTCATCGCCTGTAGTTGGGGAATGTCCTCTCATATAAACATATCCCTAATATTATTGCAAATACTATCATTGGAGTTTTTTTCCATTGAGTGGGATTATGTTATGTTATTATATTTAGTAGGTCATAAAGCCAATTAAATTGCCCCATTTATGTTCATATATGTATCCGTTTCACTACACTTGTTAATTAATTATGTTCAATAGCAATGTATTCAAGAGAAGAATTGTAGATAACAAAGTTATGTTTTATTTTTTCAGTTTTTGCATTGAGCATTATGTTTTAAGGCTGTTGTATTTTGTCATCAATGAAAGGGTTTTTTTTCTTATTATGAAAAGGCATTTTTTTTCATTTTCCTATCTAATTATTCCCTACTTCTTTTTCATTGCTACTGTTTCTTGAATTATTTGTGATTAAATAGCATAACTTTCCATCCTCTGTACTAGCAATAATGGCTAGTTGGAAGAAAATATGGAAATGAACCCCTGTAGGCTGTGCACTGATATTTGAAGGATAAATTAGGGAAAAAAGGACCTGTAATGATTATTGATAAGGTAATTATGATTCCATCAGGTTTGAATGGCAGTCTGAAATAGTTCAAATTTCCTGAATGAAAAACACTGCTAATAATGATTTGGTGGTCTTTCATAGCAAAAGTTTTTTGCACTGGATTGCAACCATTTCTGGAGTAATAATTTCTCCTTATCAGCCAAGGGATAATGGAGAGGTGATGTCAAATTTTATCATTTATTGATTTAAAGAAAATTAGTTAATTATTTTCCATTTTATTGTTCTCCCTATTTATACAAAAATGTTTTACAAGTATAATGGACTACTTGTTCACTATAAAATATATGGCTTATTCAAAAATTAGAATTTAAAAATATTAGGAAGATGCTGACAATGAGACAAAAATAATTTCTTTAATGAGTTTTGATAGAATGGCACATTCTATCAAAACGCTCCTGTCCATTCTATTAGAGGCCCTGGCTAACTTTTATTCCGATCCTAAAGCAAAGGTCAAAATATGACAAAAATTCACAGACATTTACTAAGTCTCATGAAACTTTCAATTCTGCCTCTGTGCTTCAAGTGTTTCTGGATTGTTTATATCCAATTGCATGTGCAACACCGCTGAGCTAATATAAAAGTGAATATCCCTATATAATGTCAAAGTACTGAAATTTTAAAAATTAGTGCCAATGTCCATTGTGAAAAAGTTTCACTGTTGATAAAAGAATAATTTTTGGTTTTATAATTTTGCCATAATATCTAAAAATATAAATTAATAGAGTGAGAATAATGATTGTAAATTTTACTGAATACTAATTTTAATGAGTTTTTTATAATTAAAATGAGCAAGGAAGCAGAATGATTTGAAATTCATAGGTTATATAAATGATGAGCTGAAACCTTGGAAAGTTCAGGTAAATTAAATGTCAGTCCATGGAAAACTTGAGTGGTGATAAAAGTGCAGTGAAACCTCCCTTTTCATTGATGCAATTTGTTGATTAATCTTAAAATAATTACCGTTAATAGTTCTGTGTTGTTGAAACAATTTTCTGATCAAAAGTTTGCTTATCTTCACTTCATACTTAAATAATGTGTGCAGTTTTTGTCATAGTGGTTCAATTACTGTTGGTTATCTACTTTTTAGATTGTTGAAGAAGCAATCTT
Organism: Hetaerina americana; assembly: GCF_022747635.1. Classification (NCBI taxonomy): domain Eukaryota; kingdom Metazoa; phylum Arthropoda; class Insecta; order Odonata; family Calopterygidae; genus Hetaerina; species Hetaerina americana. Next base: position 76,963,223 of record NW_027287205.1, on the reverse strand, counting down.
CCCCTCTGATACATAATGTGCATCTCCATTCATTTTCATTCACTGAAATCTTCATCATGCGTTTCAGTTAACTGGTGTATCTGTGTCTAATTGTTGTCATAAATTTGGTACCGAGTCAACAATTCTCCAGTCAGTTTCATTTTAAGAAATACTTTTTGTTTGATGATTGTGATGTGATATCTTTGAAAAAGATAAATGCTTGAACTTATTTCAAAACAAGATGCTTTTCTTGCTGTCTAGCTTCCAGGTTTGTTACCAAGAAATCTCCTATCCCCAGAGTAAATCTCTTTTTCATAGTTTTCCTTTATCAACTGCCTACTCAGTTGAAAAAGTGCCTAATACAGTAAATAGTTGGCTTTGAGTGCAAGATTTCACTAGTTATTGAGATTATAGCATCTGGACTAAAAATATCTGAGTATCATTCACTGCAAAAATATCACTAATATTAATGCAGTGAAGTTTCAGATTTAAATTACCACCATTTACATAATTATTTGTGGTCTCCGTCTAAATATTCATGAATGCATTAACCTCAAATTTAAGTTTCTGAACCTATAGTTAATGTATGATCTCATAGGATATTGCGAGCAAATGTTTTTTCTGTGGTTTTGATTATCATGATTTTTTTATGGTAATATTTCACATTTTGCTATATTTAAGCTAGTTTTTATTGAGGCTCCCTTTAAGCATTGTTTAAAATGACCTTTGGCGAAGTTATCTCTTGCTGTATTAATTTTGTATGGAGAAAGCATGTTATTTTAGTTTTCTGGTGTGAGTGGATGTAATAATAATTGATTCTGAGGCAATTTTCTTACCCTAATAGGGCTGGTGGGGGAGCAAAAAAGATTTAAGAGCCTCTGATATGAACATTAATTATTCTGCGAAGAGGGTGATTTGGGTGGATAAGGAGATGTTTTATTTATTTTAGAGCAGCATAAAGGACCTATATTAATTGACAATTAATCAAAGCCTACCTCAGGGTCTTTTACTGGGAATAGAGGGATTATACTACTATTTCCTCAGATTTAGTAAGTAGTATCCTAATAAAAAACATAAGCAATTCCAAAAATCGTGACGTGTGACAGGGAACAAGATAATAAAAAAATAAAACATTCTTTCTTTCCTTGTGGTCCTTTCAGTAAGCAGTGATGAAATTGATGGATAGCATTGATTAAATCATAGACACTATTTGGATATGTTAATTTCAGTTTTCCTCAAGAATAATAAGCTGTTTTTTTTTATCATTTTAAAAAGCTAAAAATAACTGCATACATTTTGTATTTCCTCATGTACTTGCATGAAAAAATGATCGCTTTCCTTTCTATTTTCCCACCTCCCCCACTCTCTGCCCCCAATCTTGAAATTCTGCCTATTCCTATATTCAACCTCCATCAATTTTCCTTGATACATTTGATACTTATGAAGCCTCCGATCATACAACCCCTCCCCAAGATGATTATACTATATCTCCACACACAGCCAATCCCATTCCACACGACCCAACCTCATATAGTCTTCCTTCCATCTCTTACTTCAACATCAGCCCAGGATACTCCATCCCCGAACCCGACGAAATTGATTGGTCTAAATTTATGCAGCAGTCCCTCCAGCTTATCTACCATATACCGATAGCCCCACAGCATTCCTCGATGCTTTCACTTCCCTAGCCTCATCCCTAAATCTACACTGTGCTCATATAAGCAATTTAGTGTAGCAAATATGATGGCCCTCAGAATAGGTGCAGCAGAATATCAGCAAATCGATTAAAACTTTGAAAAACCCTTCAATATCCTAACTCCAAATTGCCCAACTTTCACCACAAAAAAATTAAGTAAAACATGAAAAGCATTACCTCAATTATCCAACAACCTTGCTTCCAAAGGAAATATATTACAGTGGAATAGTTATAGGTGTACTAAATTTGTCTTGGTCTTGGTTATGCATCTGTTCTTCAAATTCTGTTTTTCTAGGTAAAGCCTATTTCCTTCAAAAGAGAATCCAAGGACTTATCTTGTCACCATATTTCAGAATATTAATAAAAATATATTAGATGAATATTTTTAATGTCAAAGTCTGGTTTTGTTATTCAAAGTGCATTTGCTGTTTTATATTCTTGATATACAGTTTGATATACGCTTGATATGCGGTTGAGCCAGGAACCATTGAATACAGTTTCATGGTTAAACAGAAGAAAAATTTAATTTTTCTTGAAGGAATTTTAAAGAAGCAAGTTGTATAATTCTGGTCCATGGAAATCAACTGAGAATCAAAACCAAGGACTGAACTGATACCTGAACCAAAATGAAGTACCCAAATGATAGAATATGCTTTTCAATGATTGGAGGTATTGTTTTGATCATTTTCATTTACTCATCCACTCTTTAATCATGGGCAGCTGTCTATAAGAAGGAAAAATTGAATTAGGTGACAGTTTCTTATTTATGCAATATTCCCACTCACCAGGAAATCACAAATTTTAAAGGTAACTGGGACTTCCACCTAAGTGCCCAATCTTTAGGTTCCATGAGACCAATAATTTACAAATTGACATTAAATTATTTCCCTCTTCGAGTAGCTTCAGGCGTGATGTGATGGAAGTCTAACGTAATGAATAACTGATTGTAGCACTTTTCCACTTGATAAAATTTAATTTTACATCCGGGTACAATGTATTACATCCTCATCAGGTAACTTTTTGTTGCTCAATGATGATGTAATACATCGAAACCCAGCCGTAAAATAAAATTTTATCAAGTGGAAAAGTGCGACAATCAGTTATTCATTATTTCACTCTTCGTTTACATTTTCTATTTCCTTAATTGCCAATCTTTTGTTCACATTAATTCTTATCTCATGGAACAGATGACATATCCTTTCATGATATAAATTTATATTACTGATATATCCACCCTTGACCCATTAAGAAAACATTTATTCATTGAAAACTGCCACAAATGACAGTACCGTCTGCAAAAACTAAGTATGTCTGGAGATGGTGTTTTCGTATGCCTACCTACATCATTTACGTCTCTATGTAAAGGTTGATACTAATTAAAGCCAGAAATAATATCGGGGAAAAACATGTCGGGGCAGGGTTGCCACCAATATTTTTAAATCTTGTTATTCATGGAAAAATATCTAACCATATATTGAACTGTGGGATTTTGATTCAAAGTATACAAGTTTGAGAGTGAATGGCAAGTGTTAAACTAAGAATTGAAGAAGTTGTGATTCTCTGTGGCAGTTGGAAAGAGCTATAGTAATATTTATGTGGGTAATCTTAATATGGGCCTCTAATGATATAACAAACTTGACTTTTGAATGAATGTTGCATGAACAAAATCATGCATGCATTCAAGTGATTCTCCAAAGTGATCCATAGAATGTGCATGAATCACTAACTTTAAGTGAGCATTGACCCTTCAAAACTTCATTTTTCTAAAGGTCATTTCACACAAGTCATTATGCTAAACAATATTCAAATTTTGTAAGCATTTTGAAACTGCTGTGGGAAAGTTTAAGTTAAGGTTGGAATGATTGACATTCTGAGAAAAAAATTGCTCCAAACCCCTCTTTTGGTAAATGTGATGCCAATTTACCTTCACTGTCAGGCTTAGTGAGGACAGAATCAGCGGAATGATTCAAAGTATCTCAATTTTTGCATTGCCAAGAATTAAATTGCATGTGTCGTTGTGGATGCACAGGATTCACAATGGAATATAATGATATGAGGGTAATCGATTATTCCAGTGACCTTTGTTTTAGATCTTAGTCCTCTTTGCTTTTTCATTCAGTCTGCATAGTTTCTATTTGATGGCATTTACCTCTGCAGAACCTACTTGCACTGATATTTGAATTCAATTGATATTAAGTCATACCAAAAGGGTACCCAAACAGCATTTAATCATACTGAATAATTTTCTGTGATGATTACTTCTGGATATATACAGGGATGTAAGGAACCAATATCAATAGCGATTTCTATGTTAGTCTTTAATTACTAATTATGGATGAACCATTTTAAGACTATGTGGGAAGAAAGGAAATATTCCTTTCCTCATGTATCCACAACTGCTTAAAATCACAGAAGGTGAAGGTGTTCAACGAAATGCCCATACCTTGTTCCACAGATTATTTTTCCTCATTGAAACCCATTGATGTTTTCAAATTGTGTTGCTTTGAACCACACAATCCAGCAGTAATCAGTTAACTGCTTTCATTAAAAATACTTGTGTGATTTTAGTAGTAAGACATTCATGTCATCTAAAAGTTGAATGAGTGAAATTAGCATGCTCAATTCATTTCCTTAACTGAATTTTCAGGTAAGATCTTGATGAAAAACTAGAGCTGTGTACTTTATATTTCACTTTGAGAAATGAAATCTGCTACCTATATTTCCAATATTTTCTACCATGCTGGTCATGTTTCAAAATGCACAATTACATGTTAGGAAGTATTTTTCCATCCAGATTTTTTTACAGTGTGCTAAAAACACAGTAGACTGATTTGCTGGCCTACATTTTGTTGGTAAGAATGTGATAATGATACAGTTGAATCCCATAAAATGTAAGAGATTCACATAGCTGTTTAAATTATTCATGTATTTATTCTCAACATATTTCAATTAGAAATTTGCCTGTCTTTAGTATAATAGGTACTTCTCAATTAGCTGAGAAGCAAAACACCAAAATCCACTTGGTGCAAGTCATTGTAAAAACAGTATAATGAAATTCAATATACTTTCTTAAATTATGTACATTTTAAATGAATGATTCTGAAGGAACTTGTAATTATTTTTTGCTGATAAACGATTTGGTGTCAAAATAATTGAAGGAACTGCTGTTTTCATTTGATACTATATGTACATTTATTTTCTGTTCATTGCAGATTTTGATATCTCATATAGTTGTAGATATATAATTTTTTAATATTGTAAGAAAAATCAATTTCTTCATCTAGTGTTGATTCAAAGTTTTCAGGAAAATTTTAGTTGCACATGTATAAAATGAATCAAATGAAATAAACTTGATCTGATATTTATCAATATACTTCATAGTTGTGTTATTCTTGTACAAATATTCGACTGGTGTTTGCAATGACTTAACCCTTACATAGTCAACTCTGAGGAAGTGGTAGTCCAGGGGTAGAGTGTTGGATTGCTGACTGGAGGGCCGAGGTTCAACTTCCGGGCCTACCTCTCACGGTACTCTCAGCTTTACCCAAGCTTTGTGATTTCTCGGGTAACAGAACTACTTGGGAATCCATAGTCGACACCCAGAAAGGAGCTGACCCCGCCCTGAAGTGTGAATTTAACACACTTAGGGCTTAGTATCGGGTAAACTCTACCATTACCTACCAAACCAACCTTTGGGTTGATTACTGTGTGTATGTTTTCATTATTATTCATTCAATATTAAGTATGTAATAATAATATCATATATTACAATTTCAGATCTGGATCTGTGAAATTTTCATGTGAACAAATGGCAACACTTAAAAAAAATGGGCTTTTGTCAAGTAACTTATTGACACATGACAGGTAATATGCTAAACTTTCTCTTGCTCATTTCAAGTCAGAGGACTGATTCATAAATAAATAATTAAAATATATAATAAAAAAGTTATATATAAAAAAAATTTGATCCTTGTCCTTGGGCAATGTAAACTCTGGCCCGCAGAGCAAAAGGTTGGGGCACCCCTGTTATATTAACCCAGAGAGAGCAGAGTGGTGGGGTAATTTGTAAGATATCAGCACACTAAATCTCCAACATCTGCTGTTAACATTGCGCAAAAAAGAGCCAACCTATTGAACCACATGGCTTCATTTTAGACTAAACCAATCAGGGATACCATATTCACCATGTGTCTATTGACTATCTCAAGAAATATACCTACTATGGAAACTGAAAATATCACTACTGCAACCATTTTTAGCGGATACGTACAATCATTTTTACATGTTTGCTCTAATTACATATATGGATGGATAATATAGCTCAGTCACTCTTAGTTTCAAATCTGTCTTCCTTTAACAAAGGAAGCTGTGCTATAAACTGGAATGCAGGCCCTAGAGATCACTGCAAACCATTGTGCATTGCTTATTATGCTATGACTGCACAGCCCACATATTTGTAAATGCATGTGATTTATAGGAAAATTTAAATAATATGACTCAATTCGGTACAGCACATATTTGCAAAATATCAAACAACCTAAACACATCATAATCTTGCTTGGCTAGCATCCAAAACTGTGAAATCCATTGAAAGCACATGAGTGACCCTGGCTAGTTTCAGCAGACAGATTAAAGCACCAACATCAAAAACCAAACTGCATCATTGGCCAAAATTGAAATGAATGAATTTTTTGAGACAGAAGCCAATTACTTGGTTTTCAAGTAAATTGCATTTACTATTTGCTTTGAATATATTATAATTAGTATTCAGCCATTCATGTGAAAGTTAATCTAGAAACTTACCAATTAAGATCTAACATCCATAATAACTACACCATTAGGGATAAAGCGAATCTGTATATTACATTTTGTAGACCATCTTCAACTTATACTCATTTCATGACATTAACATTCAATTGTAAAACTGGCTGTCAGTTCAGTTAAAACCAGATTACATCCCAAATTTCAAGAAAAGATGGTATATACCTGATTACTTGCTAACCCACATTAGTCAACTGTTGAATTATTTGGTGACAATCTTCATCATAATGAAGAATTTGGGTGAAATAGTAAGTTATGTTCATATTGACATTTAATATGGTTGCACCATTTATCAATATTAATGAAGTACATTAACAATTTAAGGTAGGTTTTAGATTGACACACTATACAGCAAAACAAAGATAATTTCTTTGCCTCTCAAAACAAAACGACGTCTGCCACTACATGGGCTTCTTCTATTCTATATGCTTCTCTGCACTCAGTCTAATTTTCCTATCCTATTCCTTCCCCATCCTCATTTATCTAAAGTTCTCCCCTCTATCACAGAAATACCCTCTCTTCCCTCACCATGCCTGTTGCTTCTCTTTCCTCTCAGTCCATTTCCATCCTTCTCCATACCTGCATTTTGAAAGCCCCTAATCCACAAAATACATCTGGCTTTAACAGCCACATTTCTGCACCATACAAAATCACATCCCCATAAAAATTTAATGAGTCTATTCTTAGCAAGAATATTGTATCATATAATGTCCCAGTCAATTTCCTCCTCCTTTTGAAAGCGTTATTGTCTGATGCAAGTCTTCCTTTGTCTCTACTACTGGCACCATTTTGGTCCAAAACATTTCCACCTGGTCTAGTTTACTCTTTAAATTATGAGAAACAAATTTGCACTTTTCTACAGGTTTATTGTAACATACAATGTGTTTCAGTTCATCAAACCATCTTCGGGTCGTACCTGAAGATGGCTTGACGAACTGGAATTCTTTTAATGTGAAATTTGGTTTTCTCAAAAATTGCATTATCTATATTTTGTTACAATTATTCTCATCCCATGCTTACTGCACTGAGTCTGAACTCAGCAATGATTACTGTTACCCTTTCCCTGATTGGCCAACTAATACTTGACCATCCCCAAACCCGACTGATTTTATGAATATCCCGCTGACTTTCATTCCTATCTCCAGTTCTTCTCATGCCCCTTCAACCATTTCCCACACACACATGTACATGTCGAAAAGCATGGATGATAATGGATATCCCTGTATTACTCCTCCTGATTCTCTATTTGCCACTTGCACCTGAGCAGTCTTACACTCGTACAGATTGTGGATAAGTTGTTTATCCCTGCAATCTACTTCAATTTTCCGCAATGCATTCATTAATTCAACAACTCACTCTAAAAAATTCCTTCTTGAAATCGAAGAAAAAATAAGTTAATCCACATTATATTCAATGTTCCTCTATATCTATATTCGTTGATAAATTGGACAATTTTCTCTATAATATGACAACTTATTCTAAGAGGCCTACAATAATTCTCACAGGAGACTTCAATTGTAACCTCCTTACTGATGGTTCCAAAGAAACTGCGGGAGATGCCGCAACAGTAACTTTTAACGGAGTCATCCGCTAATGTGCATTTCAATGCAACAATTTCAGAGTGTAAAAATCATTCGCCTTGACTGGGATTCGAACCCATATCCCTCAATATCCGGTCGAGTGCTTTAGCCACTTAAGCTACCGAGGCATCCCGTAGGTTAAGTGGCTAAAGCACTCGACCGGATATTGAGGGATCTGGGTTCGAATCCCAGTCAAGGCGAATGATTTTTACACTCTGAAATTGTTGCATTGAAATGCACATTAGCGGATGACTCCGTTAAAAGTTAGTTGCGGCATCTCCCGCAGTTTCTTTGGAATTTGTCAAAGTGAAAACACCATATGTGTTTAAAGTTGGCTTTAACCTCGTGGAGTGGCGCTTTGCGCACGACTATGAATGCCTGTGACATTGTATGTACGGTATTTCGTCACAAAATCTTGTTCCTTTAAAAGCCCCAAAATTTCAGAGTTTAAGAGGACGCCTCGGTAGCTTAAGTGGCTAAAGCACTCGACCGGATATTGAGGGATCTGGGTTCGAATCCCAGTCAAGGCGAATGATTTTTACACTCTGAAATTGTTACCTTACTGATGGTAATAATCAAAGAGAACTGCTGTCTCGACTAGCCTCCTATAACTTAAAACCCTTGGTGAATAATCCTACAAGAGTTACAGCTAGTTCTAAAACCCTGTTGGATAACATCTTCACAGACTATCCAGAATCCCAAGTTAAAACTGTTGTTTTTAACCCAGCTCTGTCTGATCACAGGGCAATTATGTCAGTTTTCAATGTGTCTGAAATTAGCAAATCTGCTGTTGCCCCTACCATATTAAAGAGCGTCTTTAGTGACTCCAATGTCAGCCACTTTCAACTTCTCTTGAGTCAAGAAAATTGGAAGTTGTTGAATGAGAATAACTCCCTGAACAGTAACTTTGACCTGTTCTACAGAACGTTTTTATTTCACTTTGAATCAGCCTTTCCCCTTGTACCATTTAAGCACCCTAAACCCATTCAAAAAAACTGGAGCACACCAGAAATTAGGCATTTGTCCAGGGTATTAAGGATAAAATCACAATATAATATGTCCTCTGCAGATAACACACTGCACCATGAATATTCTAACTTAAAAAAGCTGTACCGTATTATGATAAAGAAATCAAAGAAAGAATATAATGATAAACTAATCTTAAATGCAACCAATGACACAAAAATGGCATGGCATATTATTAAACAAAATTCTAGATCTAATTTAGTAGAGTTACCAGACCAAGTTAGGAATGATAAAAATAAACCAGCGGATCCAATAAAACTGGCAAACGGATTCAATAGTTCCTTCTTAAAGCTACTGATTGTTAATGCACAAGATCCTCCTCATGATATCAATATCTCCCTAGGTCTTACAAGTCTATTTTTCTTAAACCATGCAGCATTTCAGAGCTTGGCTCACACATTACCAAGGTAGGAAAGAAAGCCTCAACTGATATAAATAGTATATCAGGAAAAATAATTCACACACGCCTATGGGACTCGGACAAGAAATCATCTGTGTGTAGTGTCTGCTAGCATGATAATGATGTCCAAGGGACCTCGTTCTCTGGGCATCAAAATATTCAACAGGCTTCCCATTAGTTTAAAAAATGAGAAATCACTCTCTACTTTTAAAAATAAGTTATTTATGTACTTAAATGAAAAATGTTTTCACAGTGTGAACAACTACTTCAGTTCTGGGTAATTCTGAATTTTATATTGTGTAAATTCTTAATTGTGTGTGTAGGTGTAATTTTATTTTTCTTTTCTCTGGCTAGTAATCCAGTTACTGTACTTCTTGACGTACCCTATACGACTACATAATTGTATGATATTTTGTACCATACTTTTTACTTGTCAATAGGGGAAATAAAATTATTATTATTATCAGTGATCTCATAACTGCTATGGTAAGTAGAGCAGCTGTAACCAACCTCTGCAACCATTTGAGACAGTTCCAGATGCCCAAGACCTGTTCTGGATGACACTGGAAATTATCAGAAGAATGAATATACCATAAATTCAACCCCCTCAACATAGCATGATGCCACAGGACGCTAGGTGTGAACAAAAAAATGCCAATCTAGTGCCAATGCTATTTTAAGCCTAAGTGCATGGTCTTGAAATCTTATAATTAAAACAAAACTGGGATGTTATGTTTCCTACTACGTCATTTTATTGTAGATATTATATAATGACAAAAATGTGAAGGTGTAGATAGAAATGGCCCCTTTGGTCTTTCCCTTTTACTCAAATCACTACTTCCATTATTGTCTATCCAAATGATGTGCACTGAATGCAGTGATAATTATAATATCATGGTCATTTGCCAAAATCTTGGCTCTCAGCTATTGCAAGCTGTCAAGAATAGATCTCATAAAAATTTTTTTCCAAAGCACTCGTGCTCGACTAATCACTCCGTTCACTTTTACTTACATTGGTATGACAATGTAATGCTCCCTGTGCAGTAAACACATTTCAAAACAAAAAGGAAGTCCCTCTGGACCATCTGTGCAAAATTTTCCCCAATTTCCCTTTATGTTATGCATTTTCCTGACAATTTTCAGAATTTAAATAATGCCAGTCTTTCACAACACAGTGGCCACCCTATATAAGTAATATTTCCTCTCCTGTAAGGTCCTCAAAATCTCTCATGTTAACTATTGAGTAATACCCAAATAAGATTTGATTGAACGATGGACGATGAGCATACACTAATGAGAAAGTTGTGGGAAGATAAGCTGGCCTTACAAGACATTTCAGGTAAAAAAACCAGATAACAGCATTTTCCTGCTAGAACCTTTAACAGTAGCCACAGCAGGACACCAGCCATTACAAATGGAATTGAAAGAAAACTATGATCATGACAATGTAATAATTATCATCACACAAGCCATAAATTAAACGCCAGTAAAATATTAAGAAAGTTTAAATATATATTCCGAAATAATCTTCCTTTCAGCACACAACACTCATTCAACCAAAAAGCTCAGATTCGATCCATTTTTTGGACATGGTTTCAGCTATCTCCAAATGAAGTAGTTCCTCAAGAACCATACACCAAAGAAAAAACAAAAAACTCTTACTATAAACATGCAAGTGTATTGAAATATAAGAAATATATACAGGGATTAATTCTGACATATACAATTAGTTTAAATAATGTTAATCATTACTATCCACATTCAGTACCAGTGCTCAATCTTTAAAACAAAAACCTCACAAACATTACATAATTCTTTCAAATAATGACTTTCTCAGACAAAATTCCCTACACAAGTGAAATAGTATATGTATTGAAGGTTGACACACAGTTAGAGCACAACATCAACTTCAAGCAAGCTGCATCACACAAGTACATTTAGTAGACAATTTAGACAGAACTAAAAACAATGACCAGAGACAGAACTATCTCACAAAATATACGAATGTCCACAAAATCCTTACCCATTTACTATATCACACTAATCCACTTCCTAAAATTAAGATACACAGCAAATTGCTATAGAAAATTATCTTAGTTTTTTCCTGCAACACATCCAAATTTTCTAACACTTCTGAAGACCATTCAAACCAACAGCTGTTAAAAAAGTTAATCACAAAATATTCAACATTAAGCTTCAAAACTTCATTAAGATTTTACACCTGTACCAAGATCACTTTAAAATATAACAATATTTTATTTTGGATTATATCCACGGGAAATCAAATTAACACATTCACCACATCTAAAAACCATTAAAAAAGCAAAAATTTCTATTTTAAATTGCTAATACTCCATGTATCTTTCTCCAAGGCATTAAAAATTATTTCAATAATCTTCAATCCAGCAAACTGGGTTAAATGCAGTTGTTATCAGCTTAAAATTTTGTGCCTACCTAGTATCCTATGTATTATGAAAAATAAACTTGACAAAATGTTTCAAAGAATGATACACTTCACAATGACTATTGTCCGCACATGTTTCAAATAACTTTCCCAAATACTGGGGATCACCCTCAACACCTAGTCTTTTTGTTCAGTGGGATGAAGGTTTAAATTAATGTTTAACTGATATTTCCATTCACTACGCTTTCCATGACACTTCACATTACTTCCATCGCACTGCCTTGACTGCTGTTCCCATCAGCACCTGCAGCGAACCCGACAATTACTTTCATGGATCCTACAGCTTCAGAAACGTCCCCACTATTCACTCCATCCAAAGTGTCTGTACCTCCCATAGCTATTTCTTCAGGAGCAACCTCAACTCCAGAACTTTCCTTCGCGTTTGATGTGCTGCTACCATCGGCATCATCCCAATCAATCTTAAACCTGGTGACTCTGGGCTCAGATGCCAGTATATTGCGAGTTACCTATGGAGTAAGAATCAAAATATAAATATATCACAGAGATAATAAATCTCAGCAGAATCAATACCCAAGAGATGATGAAGACATCAAAGTTTACTTCAAATGTAGGAGTAACTGTTGCAGGATGGGGATCAAAACAACAAACAAATGACTTACCCATATACAACCAAAATGTTCCCAGCTTCACAAGACCAGTTTGGCGACGTAAAACCTACATCTCTGCTGAGTATTACCCACTCAAAAAGCCAAACAACTTGGGAAACAAATAATAGCAAAAACTTATGAAATATCGAATGGGAAAATTAACAAATAATCATTCATCGAATACATCATTTACTTAAGTAAACGATGCAAAGGAAAAATGAGCACAAACTTCAACATGGAGCACATTTTTGCAAGGCTTGGAAAATAGGTAGCAGAGGCAATAGGAGCAGTGTTGCTTGGAGAACTTTAAGGTGGGCATGGACAAGATAAAATGGATGGCAAGGAAAACAAAAAAGGCCAAGGTGGGTTGAAATTGGGTGAAATTTGAAAGAGGTAGGACAAGTGGATACCGGACATTATCATAGAGTAGAGAATATTTGGAGAGTGACCAAGAGGGAGGAAAATAAGGCACTTGGAATACCACTAAGGAAGAAACAAAGCATTAGAGTTAAAGAATGAGTGATTGTAATATGCAGCACAACTAAGGACTTTAAAAAAATTAGTTAGGGCTGATGTGTATATTAGTGTGTAATACCAGGATCCATAAAAAACTTACCTAAGCCAGCCACCACTAGTATTGCACTTCATTAAAAAATATTTATTTAAAATTATGCACTACAGGGGAGGAGTGCTGAAGTTCTCGAGAGGAGATATTAAGTGACATCAACTGCTCTACTCACAGCAATCAACATTAGAGGGTTGAGCTCTCACAGTACTGAATGGTATGTGCAATACACACATCACTGTACGAGGGCCAGTTCCTTTCCCTGTGCTCAAGTAATTACACACCATGGGAAACCAGTCAATTTTGGAGAATTTTAGCAACCTAAGTAAATGGCTGTTGTGCAAAGAATTTAATGGCAGCTTTATCTAAATGTTTTAATAATTTAATTTGAAACTTACCAAGAGCATAATAAAGGAGGCAATTCTATTCTAATAGAATTTTTCAGGTTGCACTTAGACTAAGATTAAATTAAATAATGATAATGCTTACACTTTTAGTGGATCAATCAAAGTACAGGTAGGCATTGACTTCTATGGCTCTTACATTAATGCTGCTTAAACCCCATGCAGATCCCACACTTAAATCATGCAAATGGACTATAGGCTTCACTATGGCACTCAGTACTTCAAGAGCAACAAAGGGATGTTTCAAGGAAAACAAATACTTTTCATTATTCCAATTGGAATGCATTTTACATGGGGTAGGATAGAAAAAATTAAAATACCATCAGAACATTTTAAAATGCCCTACTCATCAATGCAAGTAAAGTTTCTGCAGAAATTTAACTCAGTAAATATGCCATCCTTTTCATTCTATTCCACCTATTTTAAATGGTCAGTTAGCTGGATATTTAAAATTTTGATCTTGCCAACCATGTAACATCTATGAAAAGAGAAAGTTAAGTGCCATTTTACTTGGCATTCACCCCCCCTTCCCAATGCCACTGTGCCTTTAGAACAGCTGATTCTGTATAAATGATATTCACTTCCATGCTCTCTCTCTTTTAATGCTAGATCAACACAATACCTTGCAAGGGCATGCGGCAGGGGCGTTAGGTCACCACCCATTAACTAGAATAAAATCACATGCAACACCAAATCATGTTACCCCTACACAAATATTACGTAGATTGCTCAAGCACTCAACAAACCTTAATCACATGAAAGAAAGTACATACAGGCAACAATATTTAATAACAGGATACATACATTCAAATCATGCCGTAGAACTATTTCAAGACGGGTCTATTAAATAAAAAGAATAATATGCAGGAAGAAACATACTAGACAAATATATACACTACCAATTCTAATTATCTTCCACCCCTAATTATTGCCACCCATATGAAGGATTAACTCAAAAATACCGAAATTCCTCCAGCCCTCACCTTCAAGACTTCTCATCCTTCCCTCAATAATCCTGAACCATTTCAACAAAATGCCATAAAATCTTGTGCTGTATTCTCTTGACTACATATTTGTGTTGAAACCAATCAGGTTTCAATTGTTCCCAGCTTAACTTTGTGGAAATTCATTTTAATTAAATGAAGAATACAATCTACCTGGTGATGATGCTCGAGTGTTGTAACTGGTTGTACGTGAATTAAGGACAGTAGAAAGATACATTGTATTCTTCATTTAATTACCAATCAGGTCCTTTGAAAAAATGTCCAGAACATGACAGGTGCTATTGATTTCTTATAAGTAGCACTAAGATTACCATGCCTGATTACCAGCAAATGTCATTCCAGCATTTTGTGTTACAAATTTCTCTGCATAGCATCCTCATTTTAAATGTTTTAGATTCTTAATTTATGAATGATCAATCAATGATTACATTGTTATATAGTTGTCACACAGACCTATGCATTTATACATGCACACCTGCAGTTGGTTGCATAGGAATTCTAGAAATATTTGACAATGCTTCTTTACAGAGAAATGCAGTATTTTAAGTCACTTAAGCATATTAACTTTAAGTTTTACTGTATTTTAGGTCACTTTAGTCCGAAGGTACCTTTCATGAAAGTTACTGCTGCATTTGCAAAGTCATCCTAAGATTCCCGACTGGCGTAATACAGCCAAACATTATTCCATTGTCTGTCAATGAGAGAAAGTAATGCTACACAGTATTGCACATGCTGCAGGTGTTCTAATGTCATCCAAATTACATTTATATATTTTGGTTGAATTAGGTAATCATCGAAACCATGGTCTTAAGTTATTGAATTTCATTGTAGTATAACAAAATATACCTTATTCAACCAAAATGTCCACCAAATTCCATTAAGTATCGCCGGAAACCACCAACTTGATTGCATTTGAAATGTAATGAAATAATTGATCAGGTGATGATGACGTTCAACGTCGAAACCTGGGTCGTGTTTTTAAATAAAGTGTGTGGAATTACAAAGTCAATTATTTCATTACATTTCAATATTTTATGCAAATTCCACAAAGTTACGCCTGAGACAACAAATTTGATTGCATTTATATAATTAGAAAAATTAGTATATACAGCTTGGATGGCACTCAATTTTTTCTTAAAAAAAAAACAAAATTTGTCACCTCGTAGGTAAATTAAGGTATCATATTACTCGTGCCCCTTTGATTCAATCGAAATTTACAGACCAAACCACTAAGAGTAGAAGTTTTATTCGGAACATGGGGAAAATTAACCTTCATTCACCATAGGTCACCAGTGAAAATATAAAATAAAAATCAAAGGTAGGCTTGTTTCAGTCCAACTCACAATGGAGAGAAGTTTTAGAAGCATTCACCAGTAATTTCCATGTTAAGAAAACAGGAAAATTCTATAATTACTTTTAACACAGCATTTAGTTATCATGCATTAACACTTTCTAATCATTTAACAAGGCATGATGAATTCGATGGCATGAGGCTCTACTTTATGGAAGTTATTGAATTATTGATATTAATGATCACTGAATAAATTAATGTTTCTTTTCACACAAAAACTTTATTATAATACCACTACTACACTTTCGACACATTGGCAACATTATCGGTCATCAATACCTGACAATGCCGCCTATGGGTGAAAACCGGTAGTGTAAGAATAAAAATTAAGTGAAAAAATACAAAATTTATTTATTCAGTGAACAAGCCATAAGTTTATTTTCCCTGACAATTGCAAAAAATCTCACCACATTTTTTTGGTTTCCTGGGTATTTCATTGGTTTAACAGAAATTGCAGGAGTCCAAATAAGAATTCAAAAAGCAAACTGTGCATACGCATTCTAAATTTATTCTTTAACTCAACAATTAACTTACTTTTGTAAAATCTGGATGAGGAGGAGGATTTTCTCTGAGCTCGGGATCCGAATATTCATTGTTTGTAAAGTAGCCAACACGAACAAACTCTCGCTTCCTGTAAGAGCATGTTAAAAGAACTACCGTAACACCAAGTGCATCACCATCGGGGATTCGACGGACGTCAGGAGGATCAGCCTGTAATGTTAAATAAAGTTAACGATATTCATACTGAAAAAATGATGTCACATTCATACTTGATCATATTTCGGAGGGCATTCATGAAAACCAGATAAACGTTAAGAAAAAGTGAAATGAGTAGTATTCACGACATTTATCGAGGTGCATAGTGAAAAGTCGTGAAATTATTAACAACAGGGTAAATATTTAGCATTTATAAACCATACGGTCATTAAGTAGCTCGAACGCCTTGATATTTTTACATCAAATATTCGGTAGGGAACAGTTTAGCTAGAAACGTCTCTTTTGAGACATCATAGAAATCGCGAAAAACCTCACAAAAATGAAAACTAACATGTGTTAACGTTAGTGAGGAGTTGTTTCCGAAATAAAATACGGCAGGGAAAACGGATGCAGGGGATAATAATAGACTATGCAATTTGAAGACGCTGATAAATAGGAAAGGTAGGTAAGCTGGGAAAGGATAAGGTACTTCACTTATGTATCAATTACCAAGGTATTGAGGCGAACGACGATTTCAAAATGTTAAGTATTGCATAACAATATTGATTAATATTAATTGTATAAATCATTATAAATTGCAAATATATAACATTAATAAGAAATAAATTCCATATGACTTGCCTGAAAAACGAACATATGCCTTCCCTCAGCAACTGGTCCAACATAAACGGTGTCCAACACCTGATCATACTCCTCACTTTCAGCAGATCCAACATAAATCATTTTCCACTCAAGGTCTGCAAATCAAAAAGGTGATGAGACTTTGAAAGTATCTCCATTATTGTCAACTATGATATTAATTCAATGGAAAATCAATGCCCACTTCAACGGCATTTCATGAAAATCCTTAAAGGTATTCCGAAATTAAGAGTTTAATCCAATTACAATAAGTCAGATTTTCTGATCGCAAGTTTATTGTTCGTGTTCATTTCCCTTCAGACCGAATTACATACCAGTGTAATCGGTTACTGAGAATCAAATGTAGCATGCCCCTTTTTCCTAATTTATCAGTAACCGTGGACCCAATGAAAATATATGTAACGTGAGTGGTAGTGTCAACACTCGAGCCCATTCTTACCATTGCTAAGTGAATACACAAACCCATGCTCCAAAATTACGACATCCGGTGTTACATGCTGGAGTAAGACGCTTTACTTCAATTTAACGTTGGGTACCTTCGCGTAATAACTTGTCTGAACTAAATGAAAACCAGAAAGATATGGTGTTCTCCGTAAAATGGAGCACGATTAATCAACGTTCGAGTACATCGGAACACCAGACATATCAACGCAAACATCACATTTTAACCAATTAATCACCCGAATGGTGCAGCTTAAAAACCTTGTCTTACCTTCTTTTAAATCTTCAATACACTCAAAAGTTATTTCGAACTGGAATGGATTCAAGAAGGGCGATGGGTTATCGAAAACCACAACATTGCACATGTGAACTTTTGCCATTTTAGTGCTGGAAATAGAAAAATGCTTAGGTTACTCGTATATCTAACAAATGGAATTGTACAAAATCAAACAATACAAGAAGTAATTCTGTACGAATGAACTATTCAGCTAAGCTTGCACGGTTGCCAAAAGAAATTACAAACCTGCTGAACGCAGTTCAAGAGTATATCTTTAATCACTTAATAACCACACTCGAACACTAATACTGTCTATTCTAGTTCACTCAGTGCGATTTTAAATGTAACAATCAGCAAACTATATTTCACCGAATGATACGACACGACTTGGCGGGAAGTCACTGCACCATGACATAAAAGTAGCTGATCGCATATTGGCTGGCGCTGTTGAGAATGTGTTAAATTTAAACCAATTTATATTATTGGTTGATTTTAAAAACCTTCGCTGTTCAGGAAAAATATAAAAAAACCACCAAATTAATTAATATGAAAACTTGAAAAGCAAATGCTAATGTATTAAATAAAACAATATAATAATAGGTCATTAAATATTTCCGTAGGAAAATATATGAGTAACGAAATCAGAATGATTCAAACAACCTAATTGATTAGCGGGAGAATAAGTCGTTCATATCAACGGATCGTAAGCTTTTGGATCGCTTTCAAAGAATATAATTGCATACATCATTAGTTTCACATTGTTCTTTATTATGTAATTAATTACTTACATAGCTACTAGGTTAAAGTAGTACCAATGTTGCGTTCGTATCAGGGAACCCTTAGGAAAGGAGTATCACTGTGGGGGGTAGTTAGGAAGGAAAAGATTTTCACATCGACGGTTAAGGTTGTTTGAGTAAGTGTGAAGGATTTTCCTAAGGTAGGAAAAGCTGGTCTTGTCATGAAAAATCAATGCCGCATCTTGAGTGCATTATAAAATAACTTTCTCTCATAAAAACTATTTAATTTTCTTATTATCTTTGAAACAATGACCCCACAACGTGTTTGCATGAGTCGAAAATTATTATCCGTAAAAATGTAAGTAATACTCAATGTGAATTAAAATACAGAAATATATGCACGATACCTTTCATGAACAAATGCGAAGGACCTCTGATTCACAAAATGAAACATTTTCAACGAAAAATACTACAGGTATTTCATACACGACGGTTACAAATGGGGTGCCATTTATCAAAATCTTGGGAATCGCTTAAACAGAAGTTACAGTTTTGTGTAGTCTTTAGCGTAGACCATATTAATTTTCATTGAACCATAAAATAGGAAATTGTTTACAATAGCCACCCCAGAGATACCTGTAGCTGGGCTGTTGAGAAGTCTATTTACATGTGAGCATGCCAATATACCATCACATGATTCCCTCAGTTCTTTTGTTAGGTATGGAATCATGATCATATAGTTTATATATCTTTCAGGTTCTGATTCATGTGAAAGTTCATCTAAAATAGTACTAACTAAGATTCACTTCCATAACCACACCATTAGGTATGAAGTGAATTGGATTACTACCTATTGAAGACTTTCCACAACTTACAACTCATTCCATAACAACGTTCGATTGTACAACTGGCTGCCAGCTCAGTTAAAATCGGATTGTATCCCTAATTTCAAGACAAGGGTGTATACCAGGTTACTTGCTAACCCAATTCACTCCATTAATAAATTCTTGTATCTGAATCATACATAAGAAGCCACGCTTATTTGTCGAGAAATATTCATTTTGACATTTAATATGGTTGTACCATTTCTCAAATTGAATCTAGTTTAATAATAATCATTTCAAGTGACTCATGTGGGAAACTATTCACCAAGAGTGAAAAGAAGATTGAGCATTTCTGGGAAAAGATAAATTATCTTTCAGGAATCACTTGAAGACTTCACCGAAACTATCTCTTAACGAATTCAAAATGTATGATTATGATTTTTAGAGCAAGTACTTATTTCAACATCATATTGGAGAAAATGAATACCACGAGGCAAGGTGGTAGTTTTTCAAAATTATTAGTAGCGTTGCTTCGAAGCCTAGCCAAGTGAGTGGCTTTGAATCCATTATTTTCTTTCTTAGTTATACTAGGCTCTCCACGAGTCAATTCACACCTTATCATTCGCCATTTTCCCTAGTAATTGCATGAGAATGACAGAAATAGGCAGGGAGTTAAATCTGGGATGACAGATCACAGTACTTTTCAACATTATCCGAGGCAGTGGGAAGAGAGAACAATGCACTGTAGTATCAATAGAGATATTAGATGATAATTCAAGCCTTGCTCATAAAAAATAAGATTTTTCAAGAAAAATGCTAGGTTCCAGCCCTAAGTAGACAAATCAGTTCATCTACATGGAAAATATTTGAGAAAAAATGAACAAAGCACTAAATATGATGGATATCAATCAGGAGAAGAAATACATTCATAAGTAGCATTTACAAAAAAGGGGAGCCATCAGTGCACACCTTGGGATATAAATATCGGTCAAATTAGCAAAGGTGGTAGAAACGGTGCAGAAGAATGCATAGTGCAATGCAAGTAGTTGGTATTAGATTGCACTCAAAACATCCTTTGGTCTACTCTAATGCAGCAAGGGAAACTTTCAGGAAATTGTAAGGGTTCAATATTCTAATTGTTTCAATAAAGCAAACTAGAAAACAGTACCACATTTGCTTTCCACCAACCAATATTTCAATCAACCAACAAATAAATAACAAACACACATCCCAAAAGGGAATAACATACAATTAAAAATTCATGAAAGTTATATTTTCATCTCTTTAATTCAACGTGTCACCAATATGGTGCCATTTATCACACCGCTTCACTGAGTGTACAGTTTCAAGTACAAAATGAACGAAATCATAAAATATATCATAATTACAATAGCATCGGAATCATCCATCTTGTATCAACATAACATTTTGTCCGTGAATGAGGGTTAGGGCTCACACGGATGTCTAAACATTTCAGGATTCAATATCCCTAGAGAGGCTACACATTTGCAACCTATAAACTTGGAACAGAAAAGAGGTAACGATTATGGACTTCAATTGTAGGGAAAGTTATACAAGGCAAAGAAGACACTTCAATATTTGGTTTCCAAATAACAGAGAAGAGACATTTTTAAAAGGACATTCTCTCTGCAGTTATCAAATTATTTTAATTCATCCAACCCTGTATTACTGGCACTGTTCTCAACTGCCCCAATGCAAGCTTCATAAGATTCCTGGACCCCATTTTAAGAACCATAAAAATATGTACTTTCAATCTTTCCTCATGGAACCTTTTCAAAAAAATCACAAGGACTACTGTCACCCATGACTTATGATCACAGCAACTACAACAAAAAAGAAAAAAGATATTTTCTCCACTTTCCCCATCAGCCACTTCAATATACTCAAACACACACACAAGGCATCCTCACACTCAATTTTCAAATTAAGAAATAAATACTGAATTAATTGAGAAGCATTATCTTACCCTGCCAAGTCCTTCTAGCCCATAAAAGTAATAAAACACATACATAGAGTAGCATATCTCCAACTGATAAAAGCCAGACCATGCTTATACCCAGTGGCACCAATGGAAAATATTCCAAAATAAATTTAGTTTTTTGTACTCCCATGCAAACAACTGAAATAAAAGTATCTTTAAAAAAATGCACGGACTATATGGACTTTTATAAGTATAGCAGCAATAGCTCATCTGTAAAGTTCACAAAAGAAAGGTAGTTACCATTAAAACTCATCAATGCATAAATTTGGTAAATGAGACCATCAAAGGGCTAATAAAACTAGAATGCAAATGGAAAATAAAGAGTACGAAAAAGGTAATATTTACCCCTAGGACTAAAGCATAAGTAATTATAACAATAATTAATATTCCAGTAGCATTATTGCACAAAATTCTAAACCAGTTATTTATGATATAAAATAAAATGAATGTGTAAAACACTACTCAAGATGGCACCCCAAACTATGAAAGAAATTTTAATAATGGCACAATCCTATTGCATCCAAACAACTGTTTTTCAATACTTAAAGTAATGTACTTTCTTTTTTATTATAGGTTACTGTCATATCTATGCCCTTAAGAGCTTTAAGAAAGGCACAGTCACGTAAAGCCAAGTATTTAAACTTCACGAGAGAATTTACACAAATATATTTTTCATACATTCAAATGAAAATAAGGCACACCACAGGGAGATGATTCAGGCGCTACTTTCGTCTTTCACTTCCAATATCAATCAGATTACTACATTGATTTTAACAAATATAGTTCATCAATAGTATGCAAATTCTAAGAAACTCAGCAATAATGAATATAAAACTTGTATAAAATTGATTTTAACCAATTACGGAAAGTCAATGAATTTGATCATTAAAACTAACAAATGCAATCATGGAAAGGGTAATATCATGCAAGCCACAAAATTCTATAAAAGCCATCACTCATTGGTTATGATATTAATACTAATTTCACCTAACCAGGCAAGAACCATTCAATTTACAAATTATATTATTCAAACAGCATTTTTCAAAATTGAGCAACAAATTACTTTAAGTACAATGAATATGTCAATGAAATACCAGGTGGCCATTTGTAATCAGCTTGATAGAATTTGTTTCCCATACCGACTTATAAAATATATCTTTGAGCGTGAAGTTTATAAAATATGACCTGAGTTCCAAATAGTAATTTTCAGGATTCTTATAAAGCAAGCATAAATAGTTTTTCTTGGCTAGAGCATTTCAAGGCATCCATCATTATGCACTCAATACTGACAATGCAATACAACCGAGATGTGAGGCGTGGCATTCTAACAACATTCAATAATTCATGACATTTAGACATGACATCTGAAAACCAAGATGTTTGAAAAATATGAAATTCAGAGCATTCTTATTTTTAAAAATAACACCCAAAAAATGGGCAATAATGCCTGAAAGAATTTCACTGAAGTTCCACACTGACAGTCACAAATGTTATAGTTTGCGTGGAATTTATTTTAATAAAAAAAAATATGAAAGAATTTTGCACTCAACTTGATGAAAAATGCTTCAACATTTATGGGATTCAAGACAGCAAGGGTACTCATAAAGATAAAAAATATTTCCCCTAATCAACATTACCTGTAAGAACATACAGAATTATAGAAACATACTCTCCATACATTCACTCAATATTTGAAGTGGCTGGCGGGTGGCAACCTTTCCCAATGCAAACATTCTGGCACAATTTTCTTCTCATTGATTGCACACACAAGAAATAATATGAATGTGCATCTTCTCTAAGCATTCCAAAAGTACAAGTGGAAAGATAAAGAGAACCATAAATTTGAACTGGGGCTTAATTGTAGGGGTCTTAACGGTCGATATCAATCAACCACAGTGTAAGGAAGGGCCAATAACAAATCTCCATCCAGTGTTGGCAAGGAAACACATTCGTGCCATTCTCGAAAGACTTTTTCAGACTCCCGCAATCCTCCATAATTCCCAGTCACTCCCTCTAACTGCTCTCCACTCGACACTTTCTCAAGTAGTTTCATTGCTTCTCTCTCCTGAGATGCCGGAGACAATGGACTAACTGCCACTTCATTGTCCCCCTCCTCTTCTTCTGAGAGAACATGTGGATCTATGGGAGGAAGCCTGGACAAAATTTCTTCTACTGTGCTGTCCGCTGTAACAACAGGCAATGTGCTTGTCCTTGCTATTTCCTTCTCAGCACTGCCCCCCTCAACCTTCACTTCAATGCGAGACCTGTCCAACTCCTCCTCCCCCTCACCACTGCCCACTGCTGTGACAGTCGACTGAAGGAACCTCTCCATGTGCTCACTCTTGTTCCTCGAGACCTCACTCAGGTCCCGTCTATCACCAGACACAATCGAGTTGAGCGTCCTGTGAGGGGTCCTCTTTGGACCTTGTCGAATTTCATCTGCTGTGCCAGCAGATGGAACCCCCCCACGTCTCGCCTGAAGGTCCGCCAACAGCTCCTGTGTCGTTTTCACCCGTGGAGTCCTAACAATAGAGGCTATCTTTTCTTTCACTATATCATTATCCGAGACATCGGGCACAATGGGGGGAGAAGTCTCTGCCGATAAGCACCCTGACCTAGTTCCATCTCTCCGCCGCTTCTTTCTTGAAGGACTACCAGCAGAGTCAAAGCTGTCCCGACTCGACTCACCAGCCTCCACCCACGGGGCACCACCATTCACCACTGGCACTTGGGGTGGCCGTTTCCGGAGCCTCTTGTTGGAGGCATGGGTACGAGAGGCTGCCTCGGCATTAGGGGCATAAGGCTGTGAGGCGGGGCTTCGTGGTGGAGGGGCTGGCAGGCCAGGACTTGTGCCCCCTGCCGTGGAAGTGGGGGGAGGACTTGGATGAGGGGGGTGATGGGCTGTGGTCCTCGTGGGCAGTGGAAACCGGGCATTATTCGATGAGGGGACGAGGGCCGGGCTGACTGGAACCACACCACCTCCCCCGACCCCTGTGACACTAGAAATACTTCCAATGCCTCCTCCATTCACAGAGCCTGCCCCTCCACTGGGGGGGGCACTTGGGGGTGGCTCCTTTCCTTCTTGGGGGAGGATCATGTCACGCCATCTGCGGACAAGATCCTTAGCTCTTTTGGCAAGGACCTCATTGGTTGTTTTGCGCCTAAGTTCATTGATATACTTTCCAAGTCTTGTAGTCTGAAACAAAACATAATAAGTATTAATTTCGCATCATGAAAACATTTTTGTACCCCTTTCATCAATCAAGAGGCCAATCAAAACCATTTTGGCACATGTGTGCAAGTGGAAAACATTAAACAAGCTAAGTATTCTCCAAGGGATTCATGCTTAGATGACAATCATATCTCTCACGTTCTTGGACCTTGTCTTATCAACATGCAATTAACAAGCAAAGGCATTCAGCTTGCACAGTAAGCAGTTGGACTTAGGATACATTCTAGGCAAGTGATGAAGACTTTTGCGCATGAAAAATATATCCATTGTGGAAAAGTTGTTGACCCCAAAATGCAGTATAAAATAAAACAAAATACACAATTCATTCTTGGTTTCCCAGAACCTATGTAATGAGGTTCTGGACTGGAACAGTTGTTATTTACTGGGGTATTATGAAATTCCAAGTTTTACTCAAACCCACTCACAAATTATGGGAACACGGGTTATATACAGCTTTGACTAGATAAGAAATGTATGTACTATGAATATGCTGCTAAAGCATTCTGATATTGATAAAAGACTAAGAATTACAAGGAGAAAAAAGCTGTTCAAGGAAAATTTACGCCATCTGTTATGAGCAACTCTTGTGAATGATGGTGTATGTTAAAATTCCTTCTATTGTTTTTGTTGCTTTGAACATATAAGAATAAATATATTAAGTTAAGGAATGAAAACATTCATTTCTCCAACAATTTTTCTTATCCAGGGTTAAAATGTCAATTACGCAATTTTTTTGGCATTATTGTTCACTTACCCCTATGTTTTGAGTACAGGAATTCTGATCATTTGCCTTCATTATCTGAGATCAGCTTTGGAGTACTACTAAACTTATCAACCAAGGGAAAGTTTCTTTCCACATATATAAAACCGATTAACCAAATGTATAGTGAAATTTTCATTCATGTGAACTGTATCTATGCTTTTTTGGTATTGCAACAAGCTTTGCAACTTTTTACAACAATACAGCTACACAATTTCGCCCTTTTTTAAAAAAAATCTTAACTAAGATGTTTCTATTTCTTCTCTAGATCCCAGTAGCACACAAAATGCTAGGTTTTATGGAATTATATTTTCTCTTTTTGTCTCCTTTCGATGAAACTTCGGTGATATAATTAATTGACAAACTAATAGAGGACCGTTAATGTTAGAATAAGGACTTCAAATGAAAGAATGACACGAGTCAAGAAAAATTATGACACAATGAAGAGGAGATCAAAAGAGGGAATATAGGAATGTAAATGTTTGGTCTGTTCAGACAAATGGAAAAGAGCACAATTACAGAAAAAAATATTTTCAGAGTAATACACAGCAGAAGAAAACAGCCTGTCCAGGTTATCAGTAGTGTTAAAAAAATGTAAAAAGAGTAGTAAGCAAAGTTCTGGGGAGAGAAGGAATATTTTAAGGAGAGACTATAGCAGCATCAACAATGTATTCTTAAGTAATTTAACCTCCTTGATTTACAAGTCAGCATAAGATTAAACACTGCGTAGACATAAGGTACAGTCATAGGTGAATATGTATGTTAGTTGATGGTATACGTATTTGAATGCTTGTAAGTTAAAATGGTTTTTGTATGAATGCATACATCTCTGTGGGTGTAAATTGGCATGAATTTCCTCTTTCCATGGCATGAAAAGTTTTGCTTCTGGTTTATTTTTGTTTTATGGGTGGTGACCTAATACTCCCTGCATCACGCCCTTACATGATATTAGGTAGATGCACCCAAATGGCATGCTCAAGTGGTTTGAGCACATTCAACCAGTGTTTGTGAATAAGGGTCATGGAAGTCACTTATTTTTTCACTAACATGAGTAGGAGAGCACTTGATGACTTATTTCATCGTCATGAACTGGCATTAATATTAGTCTGATTGAGCAGTCAATGGTGTGGGAGTGACTCCTGAAGTCTATGCATTTGATAATCATAAGGGTTTCCATGTTTCACATACCCAAGTGGGATGATAGTATTACATTAATTCCTCATTTTAATTAATTTGTTTTAGTCATATTTATAAGTCAATGCGTTTAGCTTTTCCCTATCAGCCTGTTCGAGACATATGATGCCACAATATTTCACATGCTAATATTAGCGCATGGTTGCCAATCTAGAATTATTTTTCAAAAATTTAATCTTCCTTTTAATTATTACTATTATTGGTAATCCACCATTTAAGGTAGTTTTTGTGATTGTATTTTTCCTTCATACCTGTTGAAAATTTTCATCTGTTTGAGATTAGGGCCCTGCGTTAAAAATCATTATCCACATCCATGATGGGAACCACATTCTTCTATCAATTAATGAAAAAAATGAAATCAACAGATATAATAACTAATGAAAAAGTTAATGAAATAATGGTTGCCAGGAGAAATTCAATTAACGCAGGAAAAATGGATGCCCTGCATGTTAAGTGGTAATAGTATACTGCGGACTTGGGTAGATATTGCACCAGTAATAACTGTTGAAAGAGTCCACCTAAGGCAACAATGGACCATACACAATGATCAATACATATGTATTAAAATTTCATTTCGCCAGAACAAATCATCAGCCCAGAGCCATGCAATGTCATGAGAGTGCTGTGGAGAGAGTTCTTCCATGCAGCACAGCTAGAAGTGAAGTTTAATGAGGGGAGGAAATCTCAAATGAAGGAAGCAGGCATCACTACTGCTGCTGACATTGTGAGAGAAGATAGCCAAATAACATTAAGAGTGGTATCAGTAATGTACACATTTCTGCATTTTGGATTCTGCTAGAGCCAGCATGAAATCGCGATACCCCCAAAAATTTACACGAATGTGTTCCTTATCCTCCCTATAATGACTTTTTCCTGTTCCTGAATGTGAAAAAATCTTTGCAGAAACAGCCAGCTTAATTTATAGCCATAAGCATGCCTAGGTGAACTGATAATACAATACTCCAAATTAATGGTATTAATACCATATATCTATCATAAATTAAGCTACAAATATAATAAATTACATTTTTAAATAACCCAAACAAAAATGTTTATTGGAAGATTTAAAGAACTATTTTTGGAGAAGATGATTCAAATTCATATTGACTATAAAAAATCAAATCCAAAACTTCTGTTTATTTCAATCCTAATAATTTTGACTCAGAAAACTTTACAATAGACAACCCTAAAAATACTGAACACTACTACTCTTCACCTGAATTTATCAATTTCCTGTCAAACATACTTACCAATAACATGAGCAAAATATTTTTCTTTGGAGTAAATTCTAATTAGTATTTATTTAATTAGTATTTGCTGTTTAAACTTTTGATAATAACTTAATGAGCTTGTTAAGCAGAAGTTGTTAACACTCCTCAATGAGGAATACTCACATTTCTACCAACTCTACAAAAGACTTCCGAAACAATGACTTAAACACAAACTAAAAACAAAGATTAGGGATGAATACGACAGAGAGGAAACTGAATAACTAAGTAACTGCCTGAGAGAATGTATAAAGCAGCCATTCACAAAAATTAACTATTGGCATCTCTGTTATAACTGGTACAGTATTATCTAGGAAAGAGAAAAGCTGAAGGAATACCCACATCCTCTGGAATGCTTGGGGATTAATTTATAATAATAAGTTTGTGACACTAATTAATATATGTACCTCAAGTACGGTGTATGCTGTGAGGCAGTCGGAATAACCAAAAGAGTTGGGAGTGCATTGGATTTAATCATTAATAACTACTCAAGTGAGATGACATTAACTAAATTCGAAACTAATCAAAGATGCTGTCTTTGACTGCCAAGCATTCACCTTTGTTTATGGTGGATGTGAAAAAGATGACATTCTTGAAGCTAATTAACTTATAAAAATGGCAATACGTTGAGAAAAACGAGAATGTTGCTGATCTGCTATAACTAATGAAGAAGACAAGAGATTGGAGAGTTCTACCCATTTTCTAAGGGTGGGAGGCAAGCTTCTCTAAACTTCAAAAAAGTTATTAATACAATAATGAATTTTTGCCAACATTCATGAACTAATGATAAAATTTATAAATTAAACTTGGAAGAGTTCAAACCAGCTATCATTGAAACACTGATTCAGAGGGGAAATCATTTTATAAGGGAGGAAATGTTGCAAAATCAAACATTTAACATGGGGAATAGATGATATGAAACCCATATTCAAGATTAAAATAGTAACAGCATTTTCAGAAGTCATATTTTGCGGTTGCATCACCTAAAACATACTACGGTTCTTACTACACTATGTTAAAAAATAATTCACAATGAAAGGTGATCCTAGCAATTATCATCAAAATATGATATA
This sequence comes from Hetaerina americana, assembly GCF_022747635.1. Taxonomy (NCBI): domain Eukaryota; kingdom Metazoa; phylum Arthropoda; class Insecta; order Odonata; family Calopterygidae; genus Hetaerina; species Hetaerina americana. Next base: position 76,934,161 of record NW_027287205.1, on the reverse strand, counting down.
TAAATGAAACCCAGCTTATTAAAATAAAACTGTAATATTGCTGTCTCTCATTAGGGCAGAAGTAATGCAATATGTGTATCAGCCATAACAAGCCCACTCTAGACATTCCCACAACTTTCAGAAAGCCTCAAATGGAAAATATAGGAGTGATGCTCATTTGCATTTATGCTGGTATGAAAGGCAATAAGTTAACACGCCACAGCAACCTAGACACTAATCACACTTTGGTATACTCCACTACTAGCCTAGATATTTTCACGTACCAATGCAGAATTTACATTTAATAAAACCAATAATTTTTTGCAAGTAACATTGTCAGATATGCATGCTGGGATATTTAAATTTCAAGTGGCTACGTGTTTTTCGTAACATACAGCAACACAGTAGTAATGAGCGGTGTGTTTTTAGTCGATAGCAACAAGTAGTTCACCAGATCAAATGGCTACCATAAACAGCATACAGCCTCACATATAACTAACAGCATGCATGTGATATTACTCATTTCCTCTATGCGTCAGGCACTTAACTGCTCATCTTTACGGTTAATAACGTTTTCTCGATTATCCAAAATCATCATCCATTTGCTCATCATAAACTCATGTTGACTTACTATGATTTAATACAAATTCAAGCAGAAAAAAGACAATTTCAACAACTATACTACAATCAAAATGGTGACAACAATAGATAAATGACAAAAGAATTATGTAAAACATTAGGGAAATACTTTTAGGGAGATTGATAAAATTGCAGATGGCTCAAGTAGCATAAAAACAGCAGAGTGAAATTTAACGACAAATCTAATGGATGTAGAAGGCAATTCAGCAGCAAGAATTCTTTATTCTGGCTTTAAGTTCATAACTACCAAAAACAATCCAATATCAAATTTTACATTAACAATTATCTCCCAATATCTAACCTTAATCTCATCAAATTTTTGAAATTGCTACTCGGTAAAACTATTTCAAACTAAATTCAATGTATTCTGCCAAATTTCACTAAGCAGAACCGCCTGGACATTCAATCTGTTAACCAATCGAAATACTATTAATTTCCGATCATGTAGCAGAATTCATATATCGTGGATTGTAAATGCCTGGTGTAGATACACCAGCCAGACGCCCTACATGGAACCTAAATGGTGCCAGGGAAATATAGATACCTCATGCATAGAGCAAAAACTATAGTGTAAATCTGACGATGAAAGATAGCGGATGTACACTAAATGTTAACTAATCATTAAACCTAAACTAACATTAAAATATAATCGATAAAGAACTTTACCTCGAGTGCTTCCTTTGTGATCGGAGTCTTTTCAAGAATAGATATAATTTCAACCACGGCTGCCATGTCCACCACCTTAAACATTAGGCATACAAGCAACATTATTAATAGGCAAAAAGGCATGTAAACTTACATCACACAGTTATATCTGTTGCAAATAATCTAGCCACATTTCCAAATATTACAAATAGAAATCTTTCATGTATTTCCGTATACGATGAGTCGAATAACCTTTATTGTGCCAGCATGAAGAGTAAAGCCTGAGATCTGTCAACCAAAGTCAACAATTTCATGACTAGTACATTATGAATGGCCAATTTTTGATACAATATTAAAATGCCTAATGAGAAAGAGATGTATACGCAACAAAATACTGCCACAATTTTAAACGAAAAGGGAAAATCACATTGACTGATTACAGGAGAAAACAAAGAAATGCAGAAGAATATTTCATTAAGACCATTTAAGCATAAGTTTTCAGTAGCAGTACTAATAATCACAAAATTAAATTTCAAACTATTAAATAACAGTAATGGAACCGTAATTGAGGAAAATTTCATAGGAGTCAAGATAAACAAAAATGCAAATCGGAGTGATAGTTTCGAAAAGAAAACGTAGCATGTAAAACCCGAACATCGGAAATGGTAATTTTCAGTTTAATAATATCCTTTATTAATTTGACGCCATATTAAATGCATTATTATTATAATTGTGTAGAAACGTATCCACGGTGAGCCACACCTTGGAGACAAATTTCAGACATTTGCTGTGGCAATGACCGAGTTATTCCATCCATACGGTAGAACTCGAAATGGCAAAATTTCGCAATTGTAGCATCAGTTGTAGAAATATTTACCTCGCCCAAATCTGCTGCCAAAATAAACAACCCAAGGAAAATTAAAAATTATCCCACTAAATGTTGATTCACGATATCTAACTCTTAACACAAAGATTTAGGTCCTAAATAGGAGGGTACCAAAAAAAGTCAAGGCGATCGAAAATCGAATCAAGAGGACGTTACAGGATAAAACCCATATTGGGTTGTCAGTAAGGAGTAAATTGAAGGGCCCGTATCTTCTCAAACCGATTTCACTACGCATGCTCCGTGCCGCGTATGAGAGCAGGACTGGGGGTAGGACATCAACTTCTTGAGCTCCGTAAGACTAATTTTCACTAAGAGTTTTAAAGGTTCCTTCAATCTTCTCAGCCATTTTAATGACTTTATCCGAACCTTCGATTTTTACTGATTGTAACAGTGGGCGTCTTAACTTCCTATGGGTTATACTTTTGCTTTAAAATACTCGAAAGTCAAAGCCTAAAGTTGGGCCAGACACGCCACTTTCACAGTGCATTTCAACGCCTTGTTCTGATGAACCCTAACTGGTTGTGTTATTTCCGCTTCCTATTCATATTTAAATCCTTACATTGTATTCCTTGTCCAATGCCTTCAGTAACTTTTCCTTGATCTGCGATGGAGAATGCTGCATGAGGCCGTACTGGGTATATGACTGTCCAGCACCGCAACTAACGTACAGCCACCAGCACTTATGGCGGACATCACCTATTGAGGAATTCTGGGAGCATAATATAAGCTTGCGACCGGTTCCGAGGCTATCCGAACGTGACGTCAGCGTTGTGTCGATGGGGGCCATCCTCATACTGCTGTCAGTGTAGAATTTGGAAACTGTTTTAGAAATCACTTATCCTAGGCATTAAATCTTCAATTTTCTATAGTTTTCAAAGGACTTCAATCGATTTCATCCTGCTAATCCCTCTGGTCTATTACTTCATTACGATTCAATATGATTTTGTAATGACGTTCTAATTAGGAACAATTAATAATGAAATGATAACGTATTATTTATCCATGGAAGTGGAATTTAACTAGCACAGTTAAAATAACAGCTGTAAATATACGTACGCGGTAAATACCGATTTTAGCAGAATTTTTTTAACATGTTGCTCAAAATTTAATAATTGTCGAAGGAACCTTAACTCCAGGACATCAATGTCAAAATTTTGCTCATCAATTTATATATTGGCAGGTTAAAAAAGTAGAATTTTGCGTCGTAGTAGTTCATTAATTATGATGCGTTTTTGTTTTCTAAGTGTCACAGAACTTAGTAATGGCGAGTAAATTGGTCGCCGCGGCAACTGTGAGAGCGGTCGCAGGAACGAAAAGAGTTATTCCTTCTCGTGCTGCCCTGGTGCTGGTTAGTAAGCGTTTCAGGACACTTTATTAGTGATTTAGGGTGAATGCATGAATTATTGTTCAGTTTTTAGACTATCAATTTTTGTTGGGCCTAATTTTGAATACCTAACGTCGTGGATGTTGTCCTTGTGCTAACCATGTATCGTGAAAAAGGTTATTATTTTACATTAAGGATATTTTCATTTAGACGCCTGCAGCCGTTAATAAAATCAGAGAGATACTGCACGGAAAATCTGAATACGTGAGTGAATTAAGCCTGTGCTCATTGAGAGATTTGATTGGTGATTTATTTATTAGCTCCGACATTAATTGCGAAATAATTATTTTCAGGTTGGTCTGAAAGTTGGAGTGAGGCAGAGGGGTTGCAATGGGTTGAGTTATACTCTCGACTATGCAACGCAAAAGGAAAAATTCGACGAAGAAGTAATTCAAGATGGTAATAAACATTTCACATAAATACAGTAGCGTACTTTGAACAGGGATACGAATGGTATTTTCGTTAAATATTCACGAAAGAAGTATCAGTAACTTAACTTAATAATTGCGTAATTATTTCCATTTACGTACTTTATTTGATGAAGGGTTGCACTCTGTCATCTGTTTTTATACGTTTATTTCATAGCCTTCAGTTCTTATATATTGCAATTTTAAATGTCTACTTGGTGGAGACTTAATCAACACGAATTATGTTTTATTAAATTATTTTATCCGCAGGCAGCAGTGAGGCTTTTCAATTGTAGTTTTAACATTTCTACTGACCTTTTTACGGTAAAAATAAAATTTTCAGTCGGAGTAATTGTTTGCTGTATATAATATATCGGAATTAGTGACAAACGCTCGTTCATACGGTTCATATTATTGCTCGGGTGAGTTTTTCACTTCATCACAATGTAAAGGCCACCGTTGTTGGTGAATTTATTCAGCCTTCCTTTTCACATGTTAAATGTGGAGAAAGGTACAACAGTAGCTAAAATATGAAAATATGTTAACCACTTTTACTGTCCAATCAATGTTTAAAGTAATATTATTCGTAATGTATTAGAGGAATATTTAATCTATGCAGCCATTTATCAAAATTCATGGGGATTGTATTTCATCTACAGAATATCCGACAGGCCGCCGCGGGGGTGTAAATTGCAATGTGAAATTTTTGTTCACTCGTACATTCACAGCATTGGTTTTCTTAATCGTATGGGCTAATTTTATTCTCTTTCTCTCTTATGGTGGGGTAAAAGATTTTTGTGAATTTTATTTATTTAATTTTAACAAATTGCAATCCAAAAAGAAAACTGCCACAACTCAAGCGAAGGGGTTTCTTAATAGAGATTTTGGGTGTTCATTTTGAACATTTTTAAGACCACACACTGCAATAAAATGTGCACAGTAAGTGAATTAGTTACAAATTAATGATACTTCTGCTTCACCTTGTATATGCAGCCATTGCTACCTTATTGCAAAATTATTTCTGTAATTAAATTTCATGCATTTTTATAGTTCCAATGTTCTATTTCTCAGTTGGAGGTAATTGTGTATGTGAACTTTAAGGATTTTGCATGATTAATGTGTAGTAAAACTATAGGAATAATTATTTATTGAGTGCCCAGTCTGGTATTATTATTAATTGCAAATTTATATATTTTTTGCATGTAAGCCTGTGGATAATATTTTATCCCCTTTGATAAAAGCATTATCCATCTTATTTTTCCATGCTGCCATACTAGGACCAAAAAATAATTTACAGTATTATAGTAGCTTCTCTAAGCCCAAGTGTGCTTGGCCTCTCCTTAAAAATAACACTGTTAGCATTAGTAATAAGTATATGAGCCACATATTTTCCCTGCTTATTTTAGTATAGGAATTGGTTACCTAGCTGACCTGTTTAATTGTTATCACTTGAAATGTGCTGGATATAAATTATTGTGTTTTATTACCGAATTATATTTGTAAAAAAAAGACAGTGGTAAAATGTTATATTGCATGGATGATAAGTGCAATGCACAAAGAAAACCACATTTAAAATCATTATTGCTTACATCATACTTAATTAATGAAGAGGGAATTCATGATGTTAATGATTTGTCCTGATGCTTCGAATAATATTTTTGCTGTCACCGAACATTCTAGATTTTCTTCGGTGCATTTATTTCTTTTTTCGTTAGTCATACAATTTTAACCAGCTTTTTTTATGAAATTAAGATGGGTTTCCTTAAAAGCGTGTAAAAGGCACTTTTGCAGGATATCTTAAAAATGATTTTTTCGAGTCTTAAAAGTGAACCATACATAAAAATCTCTTTAAAATAACAAGTACAATTTTTATCTATTTTGTTGCAAGATTTTCAAATGCGGTTGAATGATTTGCAGTTCTTGATTTTGAATGCTCAGGTGATTCAGCCCATAATTCAGTTTTTCTCAATAGCAACGTTTGTAAATTATATTATTGTATTCAGAGTGTAAAATGTGAAGAAGACATATCAATTTTGTTAGCCACCACACTTCTGCAACAATATCCTCCATTCTTGGTTTTTTTAAGAAGAAGAATTTTTTCTTGCACATGCATGCCATAATTGCAAATTTTAAATTGACTGTAGACAATGGAGCTATTGCATGGTGTATATTTTGTAGGTCCGTGGCATATGATGTTGTTCTGTACTTAAGACATAGCTGCTGTTACTGTAGCCTTTTTAGCAATTAGAATTGCATGGGAGCACCAATCCCGATTGATAAATGTTGATACCACAATGTAGATAAACAGTGCCATTTATGATTGTGTTTTTAATATGCAAAGTACCATTAAGTACATGGATACATCTAGCTAGGCTTAGTAATCATCAGGTAGTATTAAATTAAATGCTCTTATATCAATGGTTGCTCTTAATAATTAGCAGCTAATTTAGTGAGAGCTGGTGCAAGACAAAAAAAAGAAGTTTATGAGCTGGTTTGTTTTTCCTCCAGCTTTGTGAACTGCTAAGTAAAACAGCAACTGGCAAATACCTGCTAAAATGATTTAAAAGTTAGTCTGTTGTCGGGTTTAATTTTGATGGGCATTCAGAAATAATTTGCATGCATGGTGAAAATTGATATTTAAATAGGATGTAAGATGTGAATTTTTTTGTTTTCTCATCTGGGATCTTGAAAGGGTTAAAAGAAATTAGCTTACAAACATGGGCTGCTCTGCCTCTCAGTTTGTCTCTTTGAATGTGTATAAATGTGAGGTATTACTGCATTTTTTAATAAATTAATTACATACTTATGATTAAACATCAACTCTGTTTTCTTAATTTTCATTTTAATGTTGAAACACAATTAATATGTGAATTCATTGCAATTCATAGGGATTTGATTGTTTTGATATTTTATTATAGTTTTTCATTTTTTCAAAGAGAACTGAAGCCATATCTTATAAAAGATCAAAATAATGATCCTTTTAGCATTTGCATTAACTTTTGTGGAGAGTTCACATGCCCATTATAATTAAGTGTATGTATTTTTTAACCTTGAGACTCATTATTAGTAAGTACACACTTGCTATGATCTAGTTAATATTTTGCCTTCACCTTTTTCCCTTTAGTTTCACTTACTTTCCACCCTCCCTTCCACTTAACTATATAAGGGTGTCTCTATAGGGAGGAACTGCCTACAGATGGGTTTCTTATCAGAGGGGAAAGGATACAGGCTACTTTTGTAACATGGAAGAGCGTTTTTAATGAAAGTCACATTTAGACTATGCCTTCCTATTTAGGAATAACTATTTGTAATGTTAAATCAAAATCAAGCATTAAATTTGAATTTATAGTACTGGCATTTGTGAAGGACAGTCTAGATAAGATAACCTCATTTCACTAAACTTGGTGCAGTATTAAGGACATATTCGTGGTTGTTATTTTATAAAATTGATAGATCATTACTTTGTAAAGGACTACACATTTTTATATTTGAATTATGGTACAATTTGAGGTCATTCATACTGACTTGATTATTACTAAATAATATGGAGGGAATCTCTGTTGTTCTCTCTTCAATTGTATTCCACAGTCTTACATGTCACTTTGTGGCTTGGAATGTATAAATGAAAAGGTCTTGTTGTATAGCTCTGCAGTCAGCTGTAAATATATTTCAAAGCTTCTTGCAGGGTGGTTGAAATGATTGTTTCATGCAAGCAATCATTATCTGCTGGGGTCAGTTGTAATAACGAGCTTGTTTATTGATTTTTAGTACTTTCTTGATGATTAGAGATATGTACAATAATAGAGTGATAGTTTTGTGTTCATTTTCTTCCACTCAGTTCATAAAAATGGCACTCAAGAATCTTGTTTTGTTTTGGTTGCTCAATGGGTTTTGGATAGACGAGCGTGCAGCATGACACATTTGCTCAGAGCCAAGGTTTGCATATATCAAGGAACTAGACATTCATTGAATGTATATATCAACGTTTTCATGAGTATTATGATGTTTAATGTTTTTCTGAAATTATTTTTATTTCTTTTGCTTGTCATGTAATGCAGGAGCTTGAGAATTGATGAAACGTTATTACCCAAACGGGTGTTCATATTTTGGTGACCGCTAAGTTAACTTTGCATGAATTTAACTTCCCTGTAACATGCTCAGGAGACAATTGTGAAAAAGCATAGGAATGAACAACCATACCAATAAGGCTGGGGAAAAGCACTGCATATGAGTAGACTGATCCAAATGCTAGCCTAAATTCTGTGTTAAGGTAGGTTGTTGTGTGTACATTTGCTTGACAGTCACTATTCCTCTTCCAAATGCCTGTTTTTGACAAAAAAAGGAGTGAAAGAAAAATAGCAAGAATCGTGTCTTGAATTTGATTTACTTTAATTTGTACACTCCAGCCATTGTTATCTCAGAGTTGTTGGTAATAATGATTATTCTTGTACAACTTTAAAGGCAAAAAAATTAATCAGTATTTTAAATTATTTTGATTGTTTAAAATTGAAATATTTTTTATTTAAATAGTGTCAGGTTTCCGAAGTGACATGTAAATACAAAATTGTCTAACTCAGTTCCTCGCGAGCCTGGTAGACCCCTCTTTGTTGATCTAAGAATAATGGCAGTGAGTAGTTTGGATATATTTCATTCTCTAGTATATGTGAAAGAGAACATTGCTAACTATTCCGCAAAGGAATTCACGTAGAGAATCACAGTACTAAGGCTAAGTTTAACTTGGATATTCTCTAATGTAAGTTATCAAGAACGTAAAATCCAAAGAGTTGTTGTCTCAAAAACAAACTTAAACATGTTGCCAAATTATTCCAGTGAAATTGAACATTAAGAATGTTCAATTTCAATAAATGAAAAAGAAAAACTTTGTTCCAATCCACCACTTTATTTCAGGTACGACTAGTTTCGACGCTACGGCGTCGCCCTCAGGTGCCTGAAGATGACGCCGTCGAAACTAGTCGTACCTGAAATAAAGTGGTTTTTTTGGTAAAGTTTTTCTTTTTCATTTATTAAAATGAACTTCCACAAAGTTGAGGCTGAAACTATTGAGATGTTCAATTTCACTGGAAAACTGAAATTGTCTTCAGTAATGGTGATGGTTAGGTCATTTAACTATGTATGGGGGAAATGTGCCCAAGGGTGTAATCCAGGAGTACTATTGGTGATTCATACATGGAGTTATAAATGTATTTACATAAACTGAAAGAGTTGGAGGGGGGTGTATAACTTAAAAAAACTTGGATATTTCATTTTTCTGTGATGGGTAGATAGCATTCATTGTGTGTATAAGGAATTTTTTGTTTCCAACTAGGCAGGTGAATCACTGTGGACATATTGTGTCAATTGCCATAAAAATCATCACTAATCCAGCAGTAAATCATTCCATTAAGTGATGAATTCAGTAATTTTACATAAGGAATTTTCTATGTTGCCTTAAGAATGTGTGTGAACTCTTCACTCATTCATTATTCTTATATTTTTATCCTTATGCCTAATGTCTGTGACAAGCATAATCTAATTTTGCTTGAGGTTAAAAAAATTGTGAAATTTAGGTTTTAATCCTAAACAATCAAATATAAGAATCCCTTATCAAGGAAATGAACTTTTTCAAATCATTGATATTTTTCCTGCAATGCCTCATTATTGTTTTTTCAGCGATGCTAGTAAACATCTAACTTCCTTTGAAGCGTAGAATTATTCAATTGAAGCTGTTGAGCATGCTTAAAGTATACCCACAATCTGTTTTTAAAGTCATACCTTTTGCCTTTGTGTGATTAGAAAATTGTGCTTATGATTTATCTTTATGTGAGAGCAAAAAGGTGTAATTGTGTATTGCAAAGTTAGTCAAATTCTGTAGTCTAGGTTATAATTATTTTCTGTTTCCACATTTAATGTCTATATGCATTGAGATAATTCTATATTATAGAATGATTAATATATTGTGGCCACAATTAGAGGATATTTCAGTAATACTATGTATGTCTTTTGCCCGAGAAAAAAATTAATCTATAAATACCACTTTTTGATACCATTGAACATAACTATCCTCAGCCAGCACTTCTTGTTTCAATTAGATTCTGTCATAGATAAATGTCTTTCTGTGACTGTTAGTATTGTGTCAAAACACATTTGTGAATATTTTTGTTGCTGTTAAATAATTATTGTGTCTATTTAATCTCCTGCTTGTGTATATTTTGTTTCTCTTATCATGCAATCAACTTTTTGAACTCTTTTTCAGGTGTTCGAGTAATCATAGACAAAAAGGCACAATTGAGCTTGCTTGGGACTGAAATGGATTATGTTGAGAGTGATCTCTCGGCCGAATTTGTTTTCAACAATCCTAACATTAAGGGCACCTGTGGCTGTGGGGAAAGTTTTTCAGTTTGACCATTGAGGTTGTAAGAAGATGTAAATAGTTAGTTCAATTTATTTAACTTGTTGATAATTACTGTTATTTAATATTAATTTTGGGAGAGACTGGGTTTTTACTCATTTGTTCATTTCTTCAAATTTAAAAGTACAGAGTCATGCAAAAGTGCTTGTAACATAATTTACGGTTATATTTCAACCAAACCTGTAAATGAGTAATATTTATGTAGAAGCATGAAATGTATGATTCATTCTTTATCACTGGTTGGTGGCAATGGCCAGTGTAAGGGATGATAAATTAAACTCAGTCAGGCATAAGCCATTTCTTTCCATTAGAAAAAATTTAAAAATGATTGGTTTCATAGTAATGCATGTAGGTCCTGATTCTTGTATTAATGTATTCAAATTTTTTGTTGTTTTTTTAAAGATTTGAAATTCTTGCTGAAATGTAATTATGTAAAAATTACAATGGTGCAATAAAAATTGAGCCAAAATATGAGTTGTAGTTTTTTTTAACTAATATAGAGTCAACATGGATGTATTGAGTTTAGTAGTTTAAAAGTAGAAGTGATCATAAATGACCCAAGTATTGATAGCGGACAGTTTTAGTCAAGAATGGGTCCATCAGTAATTATCTAAAGATTTAATTAGCAGAATATTTTTTAATTTGGGGGGGGTCGTGGTAGTGCAGAGGTAAAGAATTGGGCTCTTGACTGGAGGGCCCGGGTTCTATTCCCAGGCAAGCCAATCTGGGCACCATAAGCTCCAGAACTTCCTGGGAAACCATAACTGGGGGAAAGGAACTGGCCTCCTTGCCCTGATGTGTGAAATTCACTCGCTGTCGGGCTTAGTACTGGGTGAACTCTACCATTACTCACCAAACTGACCTGATCGTGTTGATTGCTGTGTTTATGTGGTTATTTTAAATTAATATTGTATTAACTGATCTAGACTGTAGGCATGCCTTATGACCCTGCAAACTTACACAACTTTGATAATGTCATGGTTCATCAACCTGAGAGTTAAATCTGATAAATAGTCCAGTCTATCCTGTTGAAAATTATTCCATTACTTTCCTCATTCCTCCAGGCTCACTTCTGCCAGTCCATTACCTACTTCCGATAATTCATCCTGGGCTCTCTTCTGTCATTTACTTCTGGTTCCCCCATTATGATCATAGGCGTCATATCTTTTTACCTTCTCTAGCTTTTTGGGTAGGTTTCCATTTATTACTTAGCCTGTCAATTTTATTTGAATCATTCTTCTATGGGGCCATATTTTCATTACTGCTGACTAATTCAGTCTACTGCTTCTATTGTCGGAAGTCTTACCCTAAAAAAAGTGTATTGCATCTTGTGTAATTATATATCTAATTCGGGATCGAGATGGTGCGGGGGCTAATGTACTGGCTTCCCACCCAGAGGGTGCAGGTTCAAATCCCGACGGTGTTGAATATTTTTCAGAGGTTCCTCGATCCCTACTTGAGGTGCTTTGTGGAGGGCACTTTGAGTGAGTATGCCGTCCTTCGGATGGGATGTTAAACTGCGGACCCCTTAGCACCTTTCGTAAAGAGTAGGCTAATGCTGACGCCGGGTTTCTCTCCACCCTTCATCCTTTCCTGTCCATCCCTAATGGGGCAAATGACCTTAGCAGTCGGTCACCTCCCCTAAATACTACTACTACTATGTATCTAATTTTGACTGATATGCAACCAAGCCATTCATACAGATCAATTTCTGAAAAAAGATTTATTTTAAAGTCTGCAAAGGTTTGAGAGCAATATAATGTTGTGATTTAGTTTTTTTTCTGGTTTTGCTGTGCAATGTGAGTGTCCTGTCAGTTCAGTGTAGTGTATACTCACTATGCTGCAAAAACAAAAAAGCAAAAAAAACATCATCAGGTATTAAGTTTTGATGAAAATTTATTTTTCTGACAGTGATTACTTCTCTTTATCTGAATGGTATGTAAAAAGAATAATCTTGGGTTGTGCTCTATAAAACTTCAGGTTTAACCATTTAGTTGAAAATGTGGTGGGTATATTCCAAAGAAACTGCGGGAGATGTCGCAACAGTAACTTTTAACGGAGTCATCCGCTAATGTGCATTTCAATGCAACAATTTCAGAGTGTAAAAATCATTCGCCTTGACTGGGACTCGAACCCAGATCCCTCAATATCCGGTCGAGTGCTTTAGCCAGTTAAGCTATCGAGGTGTCCTCTTAAACCCTTGAAATTTTAGGGCTTTTAAAGGAACAAGATTTACGAATGCCTGTGACATTGTATGTACGGTATTTCGTCACATTATCTAGTTCCTTTAAAAGCCCCAAAATTTCAGAATTTAAGAGGACGCCTCGGTAGCTTAAGTGGCTAAAGCACTCGACCGGATATTGAGGGATCTGGGTTCGAGTCCCAGTCAAGGCGAATGATTTTTACACTCTGAAATTGTTGCATTGTGGTGGGCATATTAAACCATTTGGAGTATATTAGTTATGCCGTGTTTACTGAGTAAATATAAGCAAGGTAGATTATCCCAAAATGGGGTTTAGTGCATTGGTTTAATAATTACATCTAGCCAGTATTGAATTGGGAAATCACAAGCTCTGTACTTAATAGAGATAAGTTTGAATGGTCCATAACAATTATTACATGCCAAATATTGTACTACTTATTATTTTACCCTACATTATTTGGTTATTTAGGTCTTCATGCATTTTACCGGCTTTCAATCCATCCAAAAAGTCTCTTCCTTCTTCTCCTCTACCGTCTTAACGTGCTCCCTTCTATCACACTACCCTTGCATTCTCATTTGACCATGTTTTCCACCTTCCATGAGCAGCCTGGTTTTCTCTCCAACCATTATATTTTGTCCTTAATCCTCTCTCCATCTTACTTTTGCCATTCTTCATGAGACCCATATCTTAAAGCCTGCAAAAGTTCATTCCGTTTCTTCCAAAATCAGGTTTAAGATTCTAACAGTCCATCCTCTGTATGAAAGTCTATATCAATCATTCCTCTGCAAGTTAAATTAGCAAACCTGTCATCATTTCTTGCTAATGTCTCTGTAACAATACTCCTTCCCTGCTTTTTTATACTTCCCAAATATGGGAACTACTCCAATGGCTCTATCCTATTTTTCATGCAAATGTTAAACTTGGTCATCCTATAGCTTTAGGATTACATTAATTTGATTTTCTGGTCATTGACCTTCGTCCCATAGTTAACACCCTGCACTAATACCATCATATATTGAGAATTATTGTGTGATCATCTACCAACCTGGCTCAATCACTTTGATGCTCACCTTGTCAAGCTCAAGCGTAACTCTTTCTAATCCTTATATTTCCTCAGCTTATTAGTGAAAAGGTGCAAGCATTAATCGAATTCTCCCTTACTTACGTGCATGACTGCATCCAAAATCTTTATGCCAGTCCTATTGTGATGTGTGATGCATGAACAGGGTTTAATAAGCCCTCTATCCCTCTTGAATGCTCCCGTCAAAAGTAATTAATCCACTCTGACTTTTGAAAAACTGCCAATAAAATTGTTTCTAAAAAGAACTTCGCCCCAAGAGTTAAGTTCTATGTATTCCATGAAATTGATAGCATTGAAAACAAAATATTTCAAGTAATTGCCATTGCATTTATGATTACCAAACCCAATATTTTTTTAAGTCGTCAACGCACGACAACCCAAAATTAAAGTGCAAGTTACAACCGCAATGACTGGCAAAATGTTAATTCACCTATCTCATCTCGAGGGACAGATACAAATTATATTCATTGGTTGCTAATGATCATTTTGAGCCTGAGTTTTAATTAATAAAATGATGGAAGTAAATTTGCTAATCAAAAATATTTCTTCATAATTGCCTTGCTACTTACAGGAGGTTATAAAGTGACTAATAAAACTTCAATTTACCCTAAGTTTAAAAATAATAAACTGCTACACTTTAAACAATTTTAGTCAACCTAAGTTTTTCCAAACGTGCTTCGTTCAAAAGTCTGTTGCTAGCTCAAAATTCCAATTATTATATACTATGCGAAATACCCCTACCAGTTACACCATTGCTTCCACTTGTGTCATTAAACTTGAAGCGCCTAGGAATAAATGAATATATTTCTTCTGGTTGTATAAATATATTTCTCAAATCGAAGTGAGACCACGAATAACTCGAGTTGCAATATTCAACTGCGGGAGACACTTGGAAACTTGAGTAGCCTCTTAATGGCAATAGTAATTCTTTCTAGGCTTTCCATCATTTTACTCGCTATTTTTAAGATGTTACTATTGTTTTATATCATTAATTTATTTTCTATTGCTATATTTTTTGCCAATTATAACCGCCTCGTATTGCTAATTGTTATAAGTACCTTTTATTTAAATTTGTACCAGGAAAGTATTTTCGTGTAATATGTAAATATATTCGCTAATTTTTCATTGAACGACTTTAAATGTATTCCCTCGGAACAAGTATATAGTATACTAATTTAAAAAGAAACAGCTCAGCTTCTTTTGCGTACAAACAATTTGGGAAAATTTATTCTTTTTATTCCACTGGAGTAAAACACACTTGATTTTACTTGCTTGAGAATTTGATATGCCTTTACGTTAACTCAATTTCTTAAGTATAATACCTACATAACAACTTTGAACTGAAATAACGCCATCAATTACTACAGTATTAAAAAAATAATTATACGAAATAATAGGCTATGTACAATTAAGTTAGGTCAAGGAAGAAATATATAAATCGTGTGCATATACAAATGAACATATTAATATTCAAGGTACATATTTTCTTAGTTACTTCTTTGCCATACAACTTTAGCAGTAAAATCTGTACATTTCGCGTGTTTTTGCTTTCATTATTAACCAACTGGTATAGTAGTTGGGAGAAGAACAGATTTTGGCAATTTTACTATAATTCGCATTTGGCACTACATTGCGCTCGCCAACCGTCGGAATCGCTGTTGCGAGTCTTGTAGTTCACTTTTTTACTAAAGTATTGTGTATATTTTGGCGAAGTCAGTACTTGGGAGTATAAAATAATTTATGTATAATTCGCGGATTATACATTGAGGACTGCTCGACTGATATACTTGTATATATAGATAAATTGTCTGTGCTTCTTAATATGTGAAATGAAGAAAATGTATCTAAGCCACTATCCGTGACATTTCTTTGTCACACGAAGTCGAGCATTAAACGTCTTCCGTAATGGGTATAAAAAAACGTTTTTTTGCCTGAATGGCTGTCTTTGATGCTTCCTATTTAATACTGTATTATTCGTCCTAGCAAAGTCATGTGAATGCTTTCAGGTAGATTAAGTGTATACTTTACAATCAATTCTGTCGTTACATTATAACAAGATTTCCATAGTTAAAAATGCTCAGTAACCAACAGCAGGCTTTTATTGAGGATCTTTTAAATAATATGCGAGTGCAAGATTTGATTTCACTCGCTAATACTGTCACGGCGAACATGGTTTCACTGACATCGGTTGAAGGTAGGTAAAATATCTTAAAACCGTAGGTATTCTATACATTCATCTTTATTAAGCAGGATTTATCATTATAGAAGCCAAGAAATGCATTCTTTTGCACACGGATACATTATCATCATTATTGCGAAGAAAAAAAATAACGAAGGAGTTGCTTTTCAATTATCTGCATGGAAAGAGTGTTTCTGTGTGCCCGACTCTAGATAAACATCAGCTAATTGAAGTTACACTGCAGTATTGGGATTCATTAACTTACTCTACTGAGGTAAAAATCTTGCACAAACTCCAATTTTTATATTATCTTTCTGTGTTTTGGTGTATATCTATTTTCATTCATTGGTGTTCACAGGTAACTAGTTGCGCAGAGAAAAATCCAAGTGCTGACAGTCTGCAAATTAATGAAAGTGATTCTGAAGTGTTGCTAATGTCTTTCAAATTCGTACAGTGGTTTTACAATCTTCTTAATCAAGCCACCGATGGTTCTGGTGAAGCACATTTTGGTGTGGAGCATTTCTGGCCAGATTGCTCAATGAAATTACAGTTGCTCTCAGAGATGCATGACAGTAGGGAAGAAGTTCAAGGGAATGCTAGCGAAGTAGTAAGATTATTTCTTGATATGAAGTCTAAATACAGCGTGTACTTTCATCCTAATATGTCCAGAAATGGTGTGCATGGTAGAAAAGATCCGCACGGACTTGTTCTTGTGTTGGCCTGTGGAACGTTGCATAAGTACGATATGTGCTGTGGTGTGTTTGAGCAACTATTTGGATTGATTGAAGATCCTTCAACAAATAATTGGAAAATAAAATTTACCGAACTAAAACTTAAAAACAGTGATAATGTGTACCATCCTCCTTCTATTTGTGATACCCAGTTATTCAGGTTGCTGGAAAATTAATGTGTATGTACCTGTCTTAATATATGAATAAATTCCGAGAAAATTTTGCCATAAACAATAATTTCATTTAAAGATTGTGCTCCCTTTCAATTTCACGAGGAAAGAGGGGCCATGATACCCTTAGGTCAATTGAGCACCATAAATAGTTTTTTGCGATAAGAATATAATCACATGGATCTGATGGTTCAACTATCATCACCCATGGAACTCTTTTTGAAAAGCAACCAATACTCTATGTCTTATATGTCCTTCAATTACATGATATTTACTCTTTTGTTAAGGAAGTTATTGCTTGTCGTCTCTCAGGGCAACACAGAGGATTGCTATGATTTTATTTCCTTCGTGTGGTCTGAACTGCGGTTTATCTACAACAATCAGAAATTGAGGTACCTCTTGACTTAATGCTGGTCAGTCAGCATCGAGCTATCATTCCTTTGTTGTTTTCTAAGGCAATAGTCTTCTCAAAAATGGGCCTTTTTCTTTTGGTGTAGGTTTTACTTGTGACATTTTTTGTATTTTTCTTCAGATTCTTAGTCAGATCAAATGTTGGCTGGTTTTCTACCCTCTAAGTGTCTTCCTTGCCATAGGGATGGTAGGTAGGATTAGTTCCTGGAGGGACTGTATAAAAAGATTTTTACAAATATTGTTTCCGTAGGTTGCTTTGTAGCTTAATTTTGCAAACTATGTCAACTAAATATTCAACTGGATCATAGGAACAGTGGCAACATGAGATTATACATGTTGATGTTGAAGTATTTTTTATCTATCTCTTTAAATATCAATTAGGACATGACGTGATATTTTCTAAATAACATTTTTAACACAAAACATTTTTTGGAAAAAATAGAGGGTGATTTATTAGGTGTGATGAGTTATGTCTTCAAAAAAATACCTTCTCCATAAGGTTATCTTATAATATTATTTAAAAAATGTGGGAAAAAATAATCTTCTGTAAATGTTTAAGGTAACTACTATAATTTATTTTTTTTTAATATCTTACTTTGGAAATTAAAAGAAATTTTAACCTACAACCAATGGAAAGGAGAAATCATTCACAATATCCAACAGTGATTTTTCATATTGGCATTTCATCTTCCTAGGTCTAATAATTCAATTTATTTTTATGTTCTTCTGGAGTCTTTCTCCTTATTTCTCACTGACTGCCCCAATAACCTGAACAATGAACAAGTGAGTCTCAGTTCTGCTTTTATCTCTACCAGTCATATTGTATCCGTTTCTTGTTCTATATTTATACTTCTTCTTACATCTTTATTAAGTATTATGGCAACCCATTGTTGGCTCTCATCCCTGCTGCTGTGTATTATTCTAAAACTATCAAATAATCCTCGATATCCTTTAATCTCACCTCATATAAACCTAAAATATCTATTCTTCTTTCCATCCCTTGCTCAATATTCTCTAATGTTCCTGTCCTCATAATTGTCCTAACATTCCAAGTTCCTATTCTAACTAATTTTGTCTTTTTCTCCTGCTTCTTCTGTCCTGCTGCTGTCGATTTTCTCCTGCAAGGTTTTTGTGGGATGACGACCATGGAAGCCTTGCCTCCCCCGCTGCCAGGCACAACACATGACCGATTGGGTTGGGTCCTGTAGTTATCAGGATTCATATTCCCTATTTTGCCCATCATTATGCTCTTGGGAATGATAATTGAGTTGGTTGCCATTGCCTTCCTGAATAGTTTTTTTATGCGACGCCATCAATCAATGGCTGGGGTCATCAATCAACCAACTGGGGTCAGAACAGAACTGCGTGGACTACCTTTCATCTGGCTCCTAACCTTCGATCTATCCGGCATGGGTGACCCTACCAGGAGCAATTATCATCATTGCTTCTGCCAGTACAGCTCTAGGGGTTATCCCTCCAGTCAGTAGGCCAACGCTCCACCCCCTGGACTACCGCGACCCATATTCTTTTATATATATATATATATATATATATATATATGTGTGTGTGTGTATATATATATATATATATATATATATATATATATATATATATATATATATATGTATATATATATATATATATATAAAATTGAGGTGAATACGATTATCTTAGTTCAAGGCACTCATCACCTGATGGTTACTCGATGAAACCCAAATTCCTAATAAAGTGCATGTATGTATGTTTAAGGAAAGAAAACATGATAGATTTTTAATAACTCCTTTCCCCATTAATGACTCCCATGAATCCAAAATGAGTAGCTACACCTAAGGCTTAGGCAGCGCTGATGAAATTGGTATTCCCCTTCTGCTCTTCCTATAATTAATGATGATAATGTATATTTGTGGCTGTACAATTTTTTTTATATGTACAGGACAAGTCACTGTGCCAGCAAGACATGAACAGGTGTAAAAGGACAAGATGTGCAAAGTTTTAAGAGAAAAAACAGAATATGTACTGGGCATGAAATATGTACAAATACGTTCATATTGATCAAAACTATTAAAACCTCGTACTGAATAAAATGAGCTTTCAGTTGGATGTTTTTTTTATATAAATCTTGAAGTATAGGTAGGCTTTTATTTTTTATTTTCCATCTCCGAATATCATGAGTCATTTATTGCTTTGCCATGATTTCTTCTGCTGTTTGAAACTATATACACGCATATGCCTCATATATCTATAATGGCAATTGGTGCTCTTGTCTGTGTTTTGGCTGAGTGTCACTTTGAGGGTCAATTGAATTTATATTCCACCCACGTTTCTCTCTTGCCCTTACCTTGATCCACTTTTTTGGCTCCTCTTGAAACCATGTTGCTTGCAGAAAGTAACTTGCTGAATTATTTTGTTGCAGTTACAAATGATAAGAGGCACCACGTTCATTGACACCTACAAAATACCCTGCAAGTATTCCTTAGTGACATGCAACAGGTTACTATGGTTCAAGCCATTGAAAAATGCATCCATTGTAAAATCCAAGTACAGAAAAGGAGATTTGGAAATCAGTCAAGGGAGATAAATCATTTAATGCCCCTCCTGTTTTTGTTGTGGGTCATATAAATCTTGTAACACATCTCATGATGGATTTTGGGGACTGCTGTCCATTAAGTGTAATAGAAAGTGAAATATTAAAATATAAGTTTAAAAAAAAAATTAAGAATTTTTTTCTGATATCAGTACCCAAAAATCAGTTTGGGTTACAATAAGGTTTTAGGCCTCTTTTCCATTACATACCTAAGTTCTTTGACTAGGTGATATATTTGCCAAATTAGCAATCTGCAGCAACAATACCACAACTCTAGTACCGGAAAACTATTTCAGTCATTAAAAATCCCAAGAAATATACTGCTGCATTGATTTTGAAGACAGAGCTTCCTCAAGCACAAAAAACTCGGCCATTTTCATTTCTATGAAATCTTGCTCCTCCCCAGAATGTTTTAGTCTAGTTTCTTTGGGTGCCATTTATTTTCTGTTTGAGTTTTAGCCAACAAATTTCAGGTGATGAAATCATTCCGTGAATATAATTGACTGACTCTTCCAGTACATATATATCTACCATCAATATTTGCTGTGATCAATTGAAGTAATGCAAGCAATAATCAAATAACATGTTTCATATATATGACCTTAAACTCTGCAAATTTGCAATAATTAATTCCCTGCACGTGTATTACTCCCTGAAGTGAAAATATCCTTCAAGGCATGTAATGTGTACTACCCAGTAAATTTATGGGTGCTCATCTGTAATTGAATTGCATAAAATTCTATTTAAACAGTGTCATTCCTAATGGAGCCAAACCAAGATGTACTTTGAAGGTGTTTTTTCTTCAAATTAACTATTTTATTTTACCGTAATCTTCTGAGTAACTTATTATTAAATGCCAAGATACCACAACAGAAACTTTGCTAATATGCATTAAAACCATGAACACAGTAATCAACCTGAAGGTTGGTTTGGTAGGTGATGATAGGGTTCACCCAGTACTAAGCCTATCTGCGTGTGAGGTTCACGCATCAGGGTAAGGGGGCCAATTCCTTTCTCTGTTAATAAGCATTAAATTGCGACAAATTCAGAGTGTAAAAATCATTCGTACATCGAGGTATCCGGGTTTGTATCCTGGTCAAGGCAAATGATTTTGACACACTGAAATTGTTGCATTGTAACCTATTATTATTATCCAGAAACCATGGAGGTATATATCAGGAAAATATATGCATACAGGATTCAAACAAGTGTTGTAAAAAGAAACTAGGTAAGAAATAAAAAAGATAAAATAAAGTTTCTAGTTAAAGGGTAGGAGAGAATATAGGTAGGGGGAAGAGAGAATTGATTTGTTAAGAGGGGAGGCAAGGAATGGTGAAGATGGGACATGTTGTGCATTTTGGTCTGTTGCTGGGAACTGGTGTGGATGGAGGATGATTTGGATTAAGGCTTGGTGGATTTTAATTTTCTGATCAATTGATGGGTCATTTAAAAGTTAGTAAGTAACATTCATGCAATATGTTTGCTGTTGTTTTTTGGTTTGTCAGAAAGGGAAAGAGTTTTTTGAGAGTATGCTTGAGGGACTGAATTCCCGGGAAGTTTGCTGCGCAAATTTAGAGGGTATGCAAGTTCATGTCTTGGAAAGTTTTGGGAGGGTGAACGTGTCGAGGGATTTTTTTCTTTGAGAAGGTTAACTGTGGTATAGAAGAGAGTTATATGAATTATGGGGAACCATGCCAAGAAAGTGTGGGTTATTACAGATATGGTGATCACGGGTGGAGAGTGAGTATGGATGGGAGCATTTAGTGAGTGATGGGTGGAATGGGATGGAGTGGTGGCTAATGTACTGGCTTCCAACTGAGAGGGCCTGGGTTCAAATCCCTGAGGCGGCAGATATTTTTCAGTGGTACCCTGATCCCTACTTCAGGTGCTTTGTGGAGAGCACTTTTGAGTGAGTATGCCATCCATCAGATGGGAAGTTAAGCTCCAGACGCCTTGGCACCTTTCATTAAGAGTAGGCTAATGCTGACGTCGGGTTTCTCTCCACCCTTCAACCTTTTCTGTCCATCCCTAATGGCGCAAATAACCTCGGCTATCGGTCATCTTCCCTAAATACTACTACTATGGGTGACAGCTGGTGTAGTTGTAGGTAGAGGTGTGGAATTTTTTGTTACTGAGAGAAATGTCGTGTATTCTAGTATGCTAAATACTTTGGTGAGATCTATTAATTAGACACAAACTTTCTCATAGCTTAGAGGAGATTCCATACTTACTGTACAAGCAAGTTTACTCCAGTTATTAAACCAAATTACTTTAAAATTCAGTGATGAGTGGCAATATAGCTAATTTTTCATGTGATGTTACAAAATTTCATTTTAACATTATTCAATATGGAACCATTCCACCAAGTTACCACAAACACCAAGAACACCAAGTTACTACAAACTATTATTTTTATCTTAGAAACTGTATTATATCACAATTGTGAAATAATACATTTTACCATCTAACGTATTTGTGAGTCGTACAAAGTCAGCTTCCTTCAAAACTTTTATTCATATATTTAATACACAACATATGTACCCATATTTCATTAACTAGAGTGACAATCCACAAGACTGGAGTTTTCACAGTACATAGTTAATGAAATTCCAGAATCTATATGCATAAAAAAATTGAAATTTGTTTGCTCTCTTAGGTTCATGGCAAACTAATGTGTTTTATAAAGTACAAAATTTGTAAAACGTCTTTCTTGCTTAAATTATTGCTTTATTCTTCATTTAAAAATCAATATTATATATGGAGAAATATATCATAAATTATAGTTATAAATATTGAACACTCTATTCATTGTACAAATGGCATAATAAAATTAAAATATTTGCAATGATATTCTCTATGAACAAATACAATATTACAATTTGTCACATTCATTTGTTAGTGGAAAAAAAATTCAATCACAATGTATATATGAATTTCATTATGTATACCAATATCTCAGGTTATGCATACTGATTTTCAACACCAGCATCATTGAAATACAAAAGGAGTACAAAAATAATGAAGGGGGTAGAACAACACAGTTAGAGGAGTTTAGGCTGTTGCCTCAATGCAGTTATATCCAATATATTACTTGACTTGGGACAATTAATATGCATTCTTTGCTTTGGGTCACTGTCTCTTAAAATATTTCCATGTGGAAATCTCTCATCATTACACTTCTCAGGCAGGCTTGGATTCTGATTTCCATTACTTTCATGTCCATTCCTATCTCTTGACACTTGCTGACCTCTTTGCTTCCCTTTACTTCTTTGCCTGGCTGTTACTTTCTTCCCTGGGTAGCCCATTTGGTTGCCCGTGCCATTTGCTTCCCCAGTAACCTGAGGAAAATCTCCAGTTTTCTGGTGAAAATACACTTCCTTCCCTGCATCTGCCATTTTAGCATTTGGTACAACAAAATCAATTTTATTTGCTGGCGTACTTGATTGTGCCTTCACACCTTGACTATTGCTGTCCATCGCCAAGTTTGCTCCTTGTCGAAAACCTTCCAAGTAGTCATTAGTGTAGTCAATCTGCCCAGGGCTCCTAGTGTTACCTGGGTCTGCTCCTGATAAATAAATAATAACTCAAATTTATCTCCAGAAAATATTACGAAAGCAAGTGATGTGAAGATTTTATGGATGTGAAATTTCAGGCTAAACCAATGTTAACATCTGAATAAAGCAATTAATGGTATGATATAGGAATGCAAATAATGTAGGTGAGCTAGCTACTTTCTCAACTTTTTTATTGCATATAGAATGCAACAATTACTTAACTACAAGGGTTGCACTTTTAAATTAGCATAAATTTAAAAATATTTCGACAAGCCTTATTGCTCTTCATATTGATATTTAATTTTTTACGGAGTGAACAAAAAATCCATACATAAATGATCCCTTTATTTCATTCATTATTGTTTACATGCATACTGTTACATGTAGAGCATTCTGGCTTTCTTGTTTCCATAAGTTCCTTGAATTTTAGTTTTACTGAATTGAGAGTGGTCATGTGATAATTAATAATAACACAATATGTCACTGCACCACAGCACTTCCTGCATCCCTAAGCTTCATGGATTTACATGAATTTTAATAATTAATTTTAATAATAATAATAAATTAATAATAAACTTTAATATTATTAAATCTGACTTGAAGATTAAATGACACTGTTGCCAAAGTTGACCCAGTGACCTAAAATGATGAACCATATTAACTAGGTCATGGGAAATTCAAATCCCAACCTGTCCCGTCCCAACTAGACTAGAAGTTGAAACACCATTAATGGTGTACCTCTGAATTCATTTATAAAGGAGGTAACTTATGAGCTTTCTTAATGTTTTAGTTGGGAGTTATTTTTATTTCATCTTCAACCACTCAATAATTATCAAATTTCATTTCAATACATAAACTTGAATGAATTAAAAAGAAACAGGACCATACATATAAAACAATCATTTCTACCATTAAATTATCTGTAAATGGAAAGAATTTAAAACTGAATGAGTCTTTTCTTTCATTTTCAAGCCACTATATATGTATACATATGTATACATGTATCATATATGTATTTATGTATACCATAAAAAAACCATAAACACAGTAATCAACCCAAAGGTCGGTTTGGTAGGTGATAGTAGAGTTCACCCAGTACCAAGCCCTACACGGCTCGTGAAATTCACACATCTGGGTAGGGGGGCCAGTTCCTTTCCCTGTGCCGGTTATGGTTTCCCAGGAAGATCTGGTACCTGTATATGTATACACACACACACACACACATATATATATATATATATATATATATATATATATATATATATATATATAATTATGTATATACAGATGCGCGACATTATACGCGTTCAAGATAACTATGAAGCTCTGTGCACGCGGTATCTATACAAATTCATGATAACTACAAATTTCAGGGTGCGCGTTATCAATGGGAAATTATGGTAATAGGAAAAACAAGCTATTAGAACAGAATTAATGAATAACCTCTAGCAATAGCTGCTTCCATGAAATTTGCCTGCTGATGCTCATCTTGGTGCCGCCATATCCCTACAGGGTTGACTCCATTGGTGGGCAGTAAATGATACCTTTGAAGATACCGCAGTGTGGCAAATGACAGGTTCGTGCCATTTAGTCCATATAGGGTAAAGTCAGCAGATGAAGACACCTCGCCAATCATCCCTTGAGGTTGTTCTGGAAAACGAAACATAGTGCACATGTGATAAAAACTATTGTGTCAAGAATCGCATCAAGAAGGAATTGCTATCAATATACAAGGATTGTAAAAAAAAGAGAATTGGTAACAATTTTTGCGTGAAGTGCTGAAATTCATTCTGTCGGTTAAGTGTGCACATGATCACAGATTGCATTGGCATTGATAAGATGACAGTGCACACTATTATCACTGAAAATTTGGCAATGGAAAAGACCCGCACTAAACTCGTCCCAAAGGTTTTGACAAATGACCAAGAGCAGAGTTGAGGGTCTGCTTGCGAAGTCCTGCAACGGCATCACGACGATTGTCCAACCCCCTTACACTCCCGAATTGGCACCAGCAGACTATTTCCTATTCCCAAAAGAGAAATCCTCCTACAAAGGACACCACCATGGGACCCTAAGTGCCATCAAAGAAGCCAGCGCACATACCCATAAGGACCTTCTGAATTTGCCGACCCCAGTGGCGGCGGGGTAACGTCCTCGTCTGCCATTCCAAGGGTCGCGGGTTCGCATCCCGCCTGGGTGAGTTTCCCTCCATCTAGGGCTTGGGTGTTTGTAAACGTGACCATTGTTATCGTTGTTAATAGTTCGATGTAAAGGCCAAAATGTGCTGTTTTCGGACTAATACTGAATAAATAAATAAATTTGCCTACAAGGGAGCCTTTCAGTCATGGAGAAGCTGCTGGCAAAAGTGTGTCAATGCTCAAAGGTTGTACTTTGAAGAAATTGGAGGTATTATAGCAATATCTGAAATGTATCTATTTTTTAGAAACTTTTCCTTATACTTTATATACAAACCACAAATTGCTCCGGACTTACCAAGAAGTTGAACATAAGGCACTGATTAAGCAACACCAAACCTCCTCCATCTCTACATGGAATTTATTCTGTCATTGTGCGATTGGTAATTATGGGTCATCAATTGATATGATTATGAAATTAGTTTTAATTAATATTGCAGTCATCACAAACATTTTATTTATTTATAAGTACAGTAATTGTATACCATTGAAATTAGTTTTAATTAATATTGCAGTCATCACAAACATTTTATTTATTTATAAGTACAGTAATTGTATACCATTGAAGTTATGCAAGGTGTGTTCAATAAATAATGGGTACTTGAATTATTTAGAAATTACTTTATTTATTCATCTATAATAAAGTTATCCCCTTTGAAGTAGTCCCCATTATGTATTACACACTTATGCTTTTACTTTTCCCATGCCTTGACACACTTCTGGAATTCGATCTTTGGTATAGCTATTAGCTTTCTCAGCAATGTGTTTTTAATCACATCTTGCCTTGAAAAATAACAGCCCTTTAAGGTTCCCTTTATTTGTGGGAAAAGAAAAAGTTACACGGGGGAATGTCAGGCACATATGGAGGCTGACAACTCAATATAATTATGCCCAAATCAATGCTCATACAATTATGTATTGTTCTATGGCGAATAAATCTAACTATCTAT
Organism: Hetaerina americana; assembly: GCF_022747635.1. Taxonomy (NCBI): domain Eukaryota; kingdom Metazoa; phylum Arthropoda; class Insecta; order Odonata; family Calopterygidae; genus Hetaerina; species Hetaerina americana. The sequence continues at coordinate 76,907,753 of NW_027287205.1, read as the reverse complement.
CTAATAAAGTGCTGTCATTGGCCAAAAATTCAGGAACAAGCAGAGCAGTGTGAGCAGGCGTCTTATTGTGGTGGTGCAAAAGCCATGAATTGTTAACAAATAATAATGTTTTCTCATATTGCTTCATGCAAACGATGTTGCACTTGTAAGTATATTCATTGTTTGAACTAGTGATGAGAACTCATGGCACACTATGCAAGACTGAAAAATTACAATTACTTTTGGGACCCACTTCGTACAGTAATACCACCTCAGTTATGACAATGTCTTCTCCCCTTAAATTGACCTCAACTCTACCAATTGTTGACATCCTCTCCAGGATGAAACACACTAATTCCCAGGCTTCATTTGTGGAGAAAACTTAGGCTACAGACAAATTAAAAATTCTTGCCACATTGAGATAGATGCAAGAGAGAGCAAGGGAGAGTGGACATGGAAGAAAGTGAAATATGAGGGGACCATGACCAGAAGCGGTGCCAACCAAAGAAATCTTAAGCACATACCTAATGGGTCGTGCTGTCATTGGGAGTCCCCATCTAAAATGTTAGTTCTTATTGTCATTTCTTCACTCCAACATGAAACCACGTGACACTTTCACACTAGACAGGGCCATCCTCACTCCACAATGTAATACTTATGTGGTACAGGAGGTCACTGGAATTATCATATACATTACACTCTTGATTATCCATGCTAATTAATGAATAATGATTGTCAAAGGATCAATATTGACAAAGATCGCTGGTATTTGGATTCATATTCATCATATGATACCTATAATAATGCATTGCAGATAGTTAATGACTTTTTTGTCCCATAATAAAACTGTATATTTGCCTGCTTTTTGGAGAATATGGATTCCTCAGGGCTGGGAGGGAGAGTCAAGGCATTTCAAATGTGTTAATAAATAGATCAAAGTTTCAAATGATTTCATTATCTTTCCGATTGTGATTTTATCAAAAAATTTTGATCTGCTGGCAAAATAAAATAGCATGAGCAATCTGCAAAACAGTTTAATCAAGATTTGACTGTTATAAATTATGACATACTTTTTCCTGGATGTTCCCCTATTACGTTTGAAAAGCTCATTATTTTACCTGAAAGTAAGACATTGCTTGAAAGTGCCCCTCACAGGCATGGCGTAAAACTTGTCTTAATGTCATACAAACTGATATTTATTTTATAACCAAACATATCAAATGAAATGTGCCACAGGCTGTTTAGAAAGTTTTATTATTGTGACAGTAACCACAATGGAACATTGTTTAATGTGTCGTGGCAGCAAATGAATAGTATAATATTTGTCTTTATTAAGAAAAAGCTAATGTATGTAAATTTTAAACATAAATTATTATGTGCAGTATACATCGTTTTCTTGTGACATAGCAATTTACTGAATACATAACACGGGAGGTTCGAGACTGTTCTGTGATTGTGAAAGCAGAAGTGCATGGTTTATGCATGATGTCACCACATTAACAGCGCATTTCTGCATTTCTATCTTCATTATTTCGAAGGATTATGAAAGCAACATTAGCTTTAAACATCAGCTATTTGCAGTTCATTTCATAGTCACAAGATATAAACAATTATCTCATAGCTAACTTCTTTTGAAAAAATTTGGAAAAAAGACCCATAGACAATTTGCATCATATCATGTGATTACTGCCACAATGACTAAGTACGACTGTTTTATCTTCAATTGTCTGCAATCTGTCACACATGAAACTATTTTATTCTGAAATATTTTTGTAAATAATACTTCCTTTCTTGACATGAATGTTCACAAATCCATGAAATGGTTTGAATACATAAAACTTAACAACCAAATTATTGTGCATCAGTTTTCCACATAGCTATATAAGAGCTAGTTTAAATATTTTAAAGTACATATGCACATTTTGAAATATTTCAAGTCCCTAATATCCTATGACACACTTTTCCGGGTTGATTGCAGTAACAGCATTTATTTAAATACTTAAACTATACATATTTGTTTAATTTACCATACTGGGAATCTTAACGAGCCTCAACAGAATCACTAATCATTCTAAACCTACCATATTTCTTTATTATTTATCTAATGCTGTTTGCTAAAAAATTTATACTCATACATTTAGTACAAATACAGAATATCATTCATATTAAACCAGGTCAACAAATCAATTATACAGGGATTATACATCTTTGAGGAACATATGATGTATGCTCCTCAAAAAACTCCCTTCCACAAGAGAATACAACCGCAAGTCAGATGAGTTCGAGAAAAATTTCTTTGACTGATCTAGACTAAAAACACATTCTATACCAAGGTTAAGTTCATCCAATATTGTATAGAATTTACCTAAATATCTGTTCCCACATCCTGAAACATCTTGTTTTAATGCATCCCTTTTACTGAACTGACAATGCCAATAAGTGCACATTTCTATATTGTTCACTGCGTGAATACATAAATATTGCTCACGTTTTGGAATTAATAGTTGATAATTAGGATTAACATTATCACATGCATGGTGCTACTACATACCAGATACTCTTGGTGCTTCTGGTTGAAGACTGTCCTTGAGGTCCAAATACCCACATCTAGCAAGTTGTTCGTCATTCATGTACTTCAAGGCCAGCAATTTTATCCTGAGGCTTGTATCTGTGGAACGCATGTCTCCAGCAGATTTCCCTCTATTACTATTTGCATCAAAAGTCACCCTTCTATTGTCATGGAAGTCCTTCAATCCTGGATTTGGAATGTGGTTTGGTTGCATCGGTGAGGAAAATCTGTTATCTTCATCACTGCTGAGGTCAATGCCAAGTGTTCTGAGGTGCTGCAGAGTGGCTTGGCGAACAACTTCCAAAGTGGGCATAGCCATGACCTTCTGATTATTAGAATCTGTACCTTGAGGCTGTGTCCTGGGCAGGGGTAAACACGTGGCTGGATCTGAGGATTGCAAGTCAACAGACCCTGGGGGACGTAACTGAACATCCTGACTGTTTTCTTCCCTAATGGCAGGGGAGAGATGTGTGAGTTTCTGATCCTCTAATAATTTATTTACCTGCCCCTAGAAAAAAAATGAAAAACATTTGCATCCTGGTCCTATAAATTTTAAGCTAGGTCAAATTAAGACGAAAACTTTTTCACTCTTAATTTTTGTGGGCTTTAAAGAAACAAGATGTTGTGATGAAATACCATACATAGATCACAGGCATTCATAATCGTGCAAAATATCTAAGTTTAAGAGGATGCCTTGATAGCTTAACTGGCTAAAGCACTCAGCTGGACATCGAGGGATTCGGGTTCGAATCCCAGTCAAGAGGGATGATTTTTACACTCTGAAAAAGTTGCATCAAAATGAACATTGATTTTAAAGCATGCTACCATCTCTTATCACCTGAGCATTCTTTCCGAGTATATAATTACTAAACACATGTTTTGACCAATGCAATGAATCTTATCCCAAATAGGTTGCCATTTGAATTGATGGTGTAACATTAGAAACAGTGCTGAGGAAGGCAATGAGAAACCACTTCAATTATTTCTTTGATGATACCACGATGGACACAATACTACACATTAATTGTTTGCCTATTTCTGGCCTTAATATCTATTCAAAGTTCATGCATAATTCTGATAATTTTGCAGGGAAGCATATTTTAAAATACTTACCAAAACATTATTGTAGAATGTCCATCCCACTTTGGCATTTCCATTCCGTCTCTCTTGATCACCATCTTCATTTTCTGAGGGATTGATCTGATGATGTTCCAGATTTTCTCCCTCACCACTTCCAGAGTTGGAGTCTTCGGAATAATAGCTGTAATGCACCAGATTCATTTAATATCAAATAACTTAATGCTAAATTAAGCGTGAAATAATGAAAGATAACTTTGTCATATGATTAGCAAAGATAGTCTCTTAGCCACAAAACATTTAAGAAAAATGGATTCTCACAAATACAAATTAAAAATAGGTATTTCATTAACTTTTCCAACATGATTCTCGTATCATTTACTCTGACATCACTCTTAAAAACATCATGTTTTTACCAAAGGTAGCAAATTTGAGAACTATTTTAGAATGCTATTATTTTGTTTACTCATCATAATATAAACAAAGGAATATAGCTATTAGAACAATTGTATTAAAGCCTAGCAAAAGATTGACACTATCTTTCCTGCTGAGGTTAAACAATATTTCTTTTGAAAGCCTTAGAACAGCATATTTAAAATGTAAATTTTTAGCAAAACTTCAGCATGATAACCATGGAAAACTAGGGCTTGTAGAAAGCTTGACTGCTTGGAAATGTTCAATATAATTAGTTACCATAATCCAGAACCTAACATGGAAATTCAGCTTAAATATAAATGATAAAATTATTCACCTAGGAAGATTTTATAAAGTGGATCTTATTCTTAAAGAATAAGTATCCACATGCAAAAAGAAACTGAGCAAACAAAAGATTCTATTTGAAGAACTTCAGTAGAGGAGGGTCCAAAGTACGGTATGTATGTACTTCTAAATTATTATATATGCAGTAAAAAGTATACTTGGGTATAAACTGCAAGATTAATAAACCAGCCTTGAGTGAAAAAATATTGAAATGTATTGGTATGACAATTGACTATTACAGGAAACTGTGAGAGATGCAGCAACAGTAACTTTTGACGTAGTCACCCACAATATGTGCATTACAATGAAACAATATCAGAGACTATATTCGATATAATTTCTTTAAGCCATAAATAGTTTTTATACCACTGTAAAAGCAAAGGATGGGAATATTGAGACTGGTGCGGGGCAAGTTAATCCCTTGCGAGTGATCAGACACACATCAAAATATTAAGATGTTCACATTTACACAGGAAATATCTATATCATTGACCTGTATGTGTTAACTTTGTACCTGAGGATGATCCAAATGATGTCTAAACTAGTAGTTATATTATTACTATTATTAGGTAATCTACCGGTTAAGGTAGGTTTTTGGATGGACACAGCCACTAAATAAATATTTTGTGATTCCTAACAATATGCAAAATCCAGTATCCTACTCTATATGAGACCCCTCTTCATCTACAGGTATGAGTACTATCTTACTCCCTTCATCCCATCCAACATCCCTATCCTGTTCCTTCCCTTTCCTCGTTTGCCTAACATTCTGCCCTCCATTACAGTCTTCAACATTCCACTGCCGGTCAATACCCCATTCATCCACTTTATCTGCCTCCATAGGATTTCTCCCAAGAAATCCCTCTCTTCGACCACCATACCAAGTACTTCCCCATTTGCTTTCATTTCTGTCCATTTCACCTTCTCCATTCTTCTCCACACCCACATTTCAAAAGCGTCCAGTCTACGTCTATCCTCCTGCTTCAATGACCACGTTTCCGCACCGTACATAGCTACGCTCCATATCAAAGTTTTCACGAGTCTTTTCTTAACATCCTTACTCAACGTCCCCGTCATCAACTCCCTCCTCCTTGTGAAAGCTTCTTTGCCTAGCGCAATTCTTATCCTTACGTCCCTACTACTTTGACCGTGTTGGTCCAAAACACTTCCGAGATACGTAAACTGTTCTACCTGCTCTAGTTTTTGCCCTCCTACTTTAATGTTTAGCTTAGCCTTTTTCTTTCTAGAAAATCGCATAACCTTTGTTTTATTAATATTGATTCTCATCCCATACCTGTGGCACTGAATATCCAATTCACTCAGCAGTGCTTGCACCCCGTGGCTGACTGACAAACTAAAGCTTGGTCATCAGCAAACCTAACTGATTTTACGAATTCCCCGCCCACTTTCATTCCTACCTTCAGTTCTTCCCATGCCTCTTTAATCATCTCCTCTGCATACAGGTTGAACAGCAACGGTGATAATGGGCAACCCTGCCTTACATCTCTTCCTAACACTGCCCATCCTGACTCCCCGTTTCCCACCCGCACCTGAGCAGTCTGAGACATGTACAGGTTGCGGATTAGCCTCCTTTCCCTCCAATCTATTCCTATTTTCTGCAGAATACTCATTAGTTTTTCCCAATTCACTCTATCAAACGCTTTTTGAAATCTACGAAACAGGCAAAAACCTCCTGGTTGTGTTCTATACTCCTCTCGATTAATAATCTCATTACTGCAATGGCATCGCGCGTACCTCTCCCCTTCCTAAACCCAAACTGATCATCCCCTAAGTAATCATTTACCCTACTCTCTATCCTTTTGTTTATGATCCTGAGAACAACTATAGCTATGTGGGATATCAAACTTATCGTCCTGTAGTCCTCACATGACGTAGCTTTTACCTTTTTCAGAGTAGGAACTAACACTGATCTCACAAAGTCTTCCGGCCAGATTCCTTCCTCATAGATACTACGAATCAGTCCATATAGCCTCTTCCTCCCACATTTTCCTAAAAATTTCAATAGTTCCACGGGAATGTTATCCACTGCCACGGCCTTATTTAGTTCCATCTCCCTTAATGCCCTTTCTATCTCATTGTCGAGTATGCCTGGACCTAAGCTATCTCCCTCTAGGTCATGTTCCTTTTCTATGTCTAACTTTGTTGGTCTAAGTTCTTTACTACACAGTTCTTCTATATACTCCTTCTATCGCTCTTGGATCTTTCCTGAGTCTACTATTATCTTACCCGCCATATCTCTAACTGTTAACATAGATCTCCCTTTCTTACTTCCTGATAAAGATTTAACTTTGCTATACAGCGCACCTTCCTCTGCAGACTTTCCATATCCTCGCACTGCCTCTTCCACCGTACTTCTTTTGCTTTATTTGCTGCCCGCCTCAATTTATTGTTTAATTCTTTGTACTTCATTTTGCCTAACTCTGTATTTACATTCTTCCATTTTCTGTGCTCATCCATTTTTGTTATCATCTCATCTGTGATCCATGGTTTCCTAGTCCTTTTAGCGTTAATGGTTCCAATAGTGTCTTGTGCGGCTTTCAATAACCCTTTCTTGATACTTTCCCATTTTTCTTCGATAGTACTTAGCTCTTTACCATACTCCATGATTTCCTCTACCGCCTGTAGGTACTCCTTCCTTTTCAAACCATTTAATGCTTCTACATTCTATTTTCTAACCCGCCACCCCTGCCTTATCTTTTTGAAACGGACGCTACATTTCATAACAACTAAATTGTGGTCAGAGTCCGCATCCGCTCCCGGGAAGCTGTGCGAATTTATCACACTGTTCCTAAACCTGTGTTTAACCACAATAAAATCTAGCCGATACCTCTCTGAGTCACCTGGCAATTTCCATGTATACCTGCGTCTTTTGTGGTGTCTAAACCAAGTGTTGGTGATGACTAACCCCTGTCTCCTGGAGAACTCAACTGCTTTCTCCCCGCGGTCATTCCTCGTGCCTAAACCGTAGTCCCCCACCTCATCACCATCTCTTCCTTCGCCTACTGTCGCATTCCAATCCCCCATCACTATCAAATGTTTCCCTGCAGGAACACATGCAATCATGTCCTCTAACTGATCGTATATCCTATCGACCTCTTCTTCCTTATGGTCGCTCGGTGGCATGTTTACCTGAATAATAATCAAGTTCATCGGTTCTGCTTTTATCTCTACTTGTAATAATCTATCCATCACCTGCTTGCTCTATGTTGACTATGCTTCTTCCTACCTCTTTATTTAATACTATGGCAACCCCTCGTTGGCTCTCGTCCCCACCACTGTATGTTATTCTATACTGATCACTCCAGTAATCCCCGCTATCCTTCCATCTCACCTCGCATAGACCTAAAATATCTATTTTACCCCTTTCCACCTGTCGCTTAATATTCTCCAGTTTCCCTGTCCTCATCATTGTCCTAACATTCCACGTTCCTATTCTAACCAATGTGGTCTTCTTCTGCTTCCTCTCTCCTGCTGCTGCCGCTTTTCCCAGTAGTACTGAATAAAACATTTATTGGATAGACACATTGGTTTTTTTACCACAGACTCTAAACCTGTTTCTCTCAAGAGAGGCTCTTCAGAAATCTCCTTAAAAAAAGGCAGAGCTCACAACTCAAGCCTGTTACTTAGGTTCTCCCAAGAAAGGAGAAAGATGGAGTATTTAGATGATAAATACCAACTTACTCATTAACAGGGTTTTTTAGACATTTCTCAAGTATTTGCTCTCAGATTACAGCATCCCTGCTTTACCTGTCACAGTTAGTTTTGGTGTTGTCCCTATCTTCAGCCTGTTACTTGGTTTACAAAGGATGACTATAGAATTTCCATTTCTAGTAATGACATATAATTTTGACAGCTTAGCAGAAAGAAGTGGGTGTTGTGTATCCTTAATTTTTGCAAAGAAACAATAACTGTTTACTCTTTTTCCACAGAGAGAAAAGTTACATACTTGGGGCTGATAAGTGCTGGATAGACACATGGAATAGGAGGAATTGGAAGAACAGATTTTCCAGACTAAAAGATCATTATTATAATGACATAACAAGAATAAATCAGCCACACAGTTAATATAAAGCAGCATGAGTGATAAAAAGTTAGTCATGGTTTATCACAAAATATATATACTTCATACGATTTAGTACCTGTCATCATCCAAGTCCACCTCACCAGAGAACTCATGATAATCTTGAATATCAACATGAATTGATGGTTCTGGACTTAGTTGAGGCTCTGTGACTGTTTGAAGATCAACCCCGTTGAGAGTCATTGTCATGTCATCATCATTTTGCCGATTTTTGCTAACTAAGGCCCTCTGATTGCCCAAGTTATGTTCTTGACAATATTTCTGGTTTCCCAATGGGTTACATTTCTGTCTATTCTTCTCTGGGTTCTTTTTTCCATCTCGTGATCCTGTTTCCGAGTTTGAGCTTCTCCTTACCACTTTACCTCCTTCCAAGCCTCCATTCCCCATCAAAGACCGGCCAGCACTTGAACCATTGCTCAATGGCTTATTTAGGCTTGCCTTACACCCTCTACCGCCATTACTTTTTTGGTCATTGGTTTTAATATTCTGATGATTCATTTCCCTCATCCTCAAAGCCATTTCTTCATTTAACCTCTGTGAGCTTTTGTCACTTTCGTCCTCCTCCTCAATCACATGTTGGACCTTCCTTGCATTGATGGAACTTGGCCCGTCATATTTCTGACTGATGGGATTGTTTACGACACCCACCTCATTCCTCGGATTTGGTTCCTGCAAATTCCTTTCTTTCGAGTCCCTGCCATTGCTCATCATTTCACTGCCTGCTGTGCCACAGTGGCACCCTTTGCATTTACAATTTGGATTGTTCTCGGTGGCAGAATCACCCAAGTATGCCTTACTTGAATCTATGAAGCTAGTCATCACACCCACAGATGACTTGTCTGCAGTATCCGAGGGCGTCTGGGTGCCCTCTTCAACATACCTGACCACGGATCCTATCCCCGTTGAACTAGTAGGTGCAGAAACTCTCGGTGATTCCACTTCATTCCTTTTGAGGAGCTTCTCCACTTGAGCCTGGAGTGATTTGAGTTGCTCATTTTGCAGTTGTACGATACGATACAGGTCACGTACCGCATCTCGCTTTTTAATCGATGCTTCTTCTTTATGTGAAAGTGATGTTTCACCTACACTGTTTGAACCACTGGTCTTGGCAACCAGCTCTTTTCGCATAGTGGTTGGGCCCACTTGATGTGGATATTTAGTCAGATTCATTTGTTCGTTTACCAAAGATTTACTATTTCCATGTTTCTCTTTAGACAACACTGGATGACTTTGTGAGGGTTGGTATTCATCTGACACACTAAAATCATCCTCATCTTCCCTGTTTGCCAATGTAGATTTAGGATAAACATGGTAGTCACCCGTTATTCTTTGGAAAGTACCTGACATTACAGGTTTATTTAAGAATGGATTGGTATGGTTGGATGGAATTTCACATGCGTTCGCAATGGATCCTTTTTGATGAGGTGATCTAGTAACCTCAATAATCCTCTTTCCAAGTTCCAGATTACGAATTTGCTCATTTGAACACAAATTAGTGTTTACGTCAAAGGTTGGAAGGGTAGCCTCATGACCTGTCTTCTGAATATTCAAGTTTCTACCATAAGGCATGTTTGGGGTGTCCCTCAACCCCTTTATTGCTAAAAATCTGTCTTCAATGTCATCACCATCTGGTTTTACGTTACTGCTATTTAAGGTAGCTTCTGGAAGTCTAGAGCCGATTGAACTTTGGGCAGTAATTGTACGAGCTCTCCAGGATGCATAGGTTTCATTTGGAAACGGCGCAATTGGTATGGGTTTAACTCTTCTCGGTCCATTTTCATCACTCTTGCATGAATTTATCCCATTTTCATGCAGTGGCTCGGGATTACTTGGACGTCTAGAAGAAAAGTTTCTAAAATCCTTTTTATTGCCGTCAAAAACCAAGGAAACATCAGGAACCATCGGAGTGGGAGTAACCTACATGGTAATAAAAAGTAATAATCATCATTAGGTTCTTATGAAACATCATGAGAGTAATGTTAACCGGACGAGTTTCTGGGAAGTTTGAGATAGTGTGACTTTTAATTGCACAACTTAAGAAATAGGGCATTTGTGTGCACAATCGCTCGCATATAGAACTATTCATCTTTTGATTACAGATTAAAGGTGTATCATTTGAATTAAATATAAAATTTCATATCATCATTAGCCTCCAAAATAGTAAATTATCAAAGCACGAGAATTTAGGATGCAAATAGAAGGCTATCAAACAACGATATTGGTGGGAGGTCATATACATTCGGCTACAAAATAAAGTAACCTTTCCGTGGCAGATGGATGCGAGAGAATGCAACCACTGAATGTGCGGTGACTGTGAAGTCGACAATTTTCATCACCTGACACAACATCTAGAATAAAACTCTAGTCTTATGGATGTTTTAAATTAGTATATGATTGTGTATAGCTAATATCAACAGTAAATACCTGATTATAAGTAACTGCCGTCGGTAACTGCCTCGGCTGTAACTCTTCTATGTTATATGAATTTATAAGGGCGAAGTTATCATCAGGCTCCATGGTAATAATGACAGTCAAATAACGTTAACAAGCTTCGGATAACGTAAGTTATTATTTGGTTAAATAGTGAGAGCACAAGGTTTTCAACAATTAAATAACCTGACTAAACAATTAACTTAAAGACACATAAGCGTTGCGCCAAAAATTAAAACCAGATATCAAGAGTGCTGCCATCTTCAGAGATTATTTGCAGAAAAAAAGAAAGCAAACGTTAATGGAATGCGATACTTGGTCGCTTACTGCTCCTCTGATGTTGTGAGAGTCACATGCTGTCGAAGATACACTTTTCAATGTCTTAATTGGACGTCATAACGTGTTTTATTGCTATAAATGTGTAGAAATTGCCTCAAACGTTTGTATTCCTCTTCTCTTAATGCATTAGTAAGATTCATCTGTTGCACTAGGCGAACAACGAATGCAAAGAAGGCCTGTTAATTCAACTCACGTCACAAAGTAACGGCCCTGAGGATCTTATACTAGAACATATGGTTTACGTATGGAGTGCAAATGGGTGTCGTGTATTAATTTTATTGAGAAAAATGTATGATCCCGAGAATTACTTGGACAGGGAGATAGAAAAGCTCTTCCGTCGTGAGTCAAGTTCAGTCTTGGGCCTTTACGATACTATACTAGGTCAAGAGCATAAGATTTGCTATCACCACTCATTAACGTAAATGGAGGGAGTACGAGTGTACTGTGAGTTCAAGTTACAGGGAGATGCGATAATTAAAACCAAATTCGTCATTCACTTTTTTCTGTGCCACAAAAATGAGACTTGTAATGCCACATATTACCGTCTTATCATGTATATGCATATTGAAATCCCTACACTGGTGTGTTTTATACTGATTTTTACTATGGCAGCCCATTAAATTAATCGTGATAAAGTACCTAGATTTGTTGTATATTTATGGCCTCTGTGGTATGCAAACAGTTTTTAGTGGAAGCATTGCCCTCATTCTTCATATCATTACTTATTATTGACGAGGATGATACGACTGCAAGAAACCATAATATAACAACTATGTTATCTTCGTCATTTTGAATGTAAAATGGTAGGTTCTCCTTAGGTAATTCAATGAGGCTGATTATTCATTAATTTCAGGGGTTAATATGTATCACCGTTTTTGTTCTCCGGGCCTGATTGGTTGCCCGCGGAATCATTGGGCTTCCCATAAGTTCATGGCTTGTCATTAGGGGTCGAAACACCTGTGTTATCAAAACACTGGTGGTTGATTAGGGTTTACCATTAAAAAACTTTTTCTTTCAAGATTAAACGGCAGAATCGGTAACAAGTGTACTGATGGAATGAAACCCATTCTTCAATTCCAAAATCTTATGGTAAGATGACGAGGACCAATGAAAAAACACACATATGACAAATAGCATTCACATTGCCTTAATACAAACGATGAATTGATCAATCGTAATATTTTGTTTTTAAATCAAGAATCTTTGAAAAAGATTTCAATTTTTACGCTTTTGCCCTGGCTTCATCACCAGGGTAGGGGAGTCTTCCCTTGGGAAATTGAGAAGGCAATGACCAACGCATTTGTAAAGGTGGCAATGAAATCAACATTGTCGAAATTTTTTTCGGGAGGAATAAACCACATACATAGTTCTCCGTTACCAGCGTGGCAAAATATTTGTCCACCATCAATAACCAGAGGGAAATGAATGGTTCGTTGGAAAGATCTTCCTTATTTCGACATAGTATTTTAGTGCAGAAATGGCATATGGCCTGATTTGCCCGAAGTGTAGGGAAACCCATTATCACCTTCAAAGACCACCTTAAATTTTGAACTTAAAGCAATGTGTACATATCATAGCATTCAAATATGCTAAAAAGGTACCTCCTAGCTACTGTATACCAAACCAAAGGCTAAATTTCCTCCTTCCAACTTTTTAGTTTCGAATGCGTTTAATTTTATGGTGTTGTATGTAGTTCCTCAGATATTCAAAAGCACTCACCAACAGTCACACACAACAATGCACTCATTCAGATTAGTTGTTGAAATTCTGAACTACTCTACCTAGAATCAACAGTCACAGCTACCACATCAGTTATACATAGAATAACAAGCCATAAAACAGTACATTTATGCATGCATACTGGCCCATTCGCACATTCTAGTCTGCAATTCTGTGTAATGGAATAGGTGTGGGAAATAGACGAGACTGATGTGCCTAGGCTGCTTTGCCATTCCTACTTTAATGCCTATGCAAATTAGTTTCAGCCATGTTCCTGGAGTTCATTAATGGATGCTTCCTTGGGAAGCAAATAGCGTTAATTCTACTCTAATATCATCAAATTAGATAGCATTTACATTAAAATACCATAAAAGTCATCTTTAAATTCATAGCACATCACAAATATTATCTTCTCTGATGAAAAAAGTTCGTCCATCTTTTTCTTCACCAAAACTTGCTTGTGCTTCGTTCATTCTCCGATAGAAGGCATGAGAATAAAACAATTAGAAAACAGCATTCTAATTCCTGGTGTCCAAAAGTAGTTGTAATGTAATTGCTGTACAAGCATGTCTTTGAATAATGGCTTTTAATAAATGTGATAAGAAATATGAGAGAACCATTTAATTCTTAAATTAATCATGACTATAGTAATCCTAAACATATTGCCTCTTAGAAATGTTTGAATCTTGTGTGAATGAGAAATGTTTTATCCTGTTTCAATCACTATTATGAAGAAAAATATCTCTTACCTTTATGAACATCCATCTTCCGCTTGTAGCAGGTAAACCTCAATTATGATGATGAAGCATTGAAACCTGATTATGTAGATTTGAGTGTGAATACAAACTACTTTTATTTTATTACAATGTATTGAAGTAGCTCTTTGGATATTTAGTCTTACAAATTTGATGAAAATATTATTAGTCATGTAAATGTCTAACCACAGTTCATATAAGGTGATAAATGGTTGTAAAGGTTTGATGCATCTGGTTTTAAAAGCATCCAGAATTAGACATCCCAGTCTCCATGGAGCAAACACGACTCCATATCCTGTATATATTCTGCCATACCATCTTTCCTTCATCTCTTTTTTCTTTTCTATTCCCTATTCTGTCTTCCTCCACTTATTTCTTTCCTCCTCTTATAATGGTTAGATAAAGGTGCCTGTAATTAGGAGATGTGAATTCATACAAAACATTGAGTTTTTTCATTCGAGGTAATCTACCTGTTAAGGTAGGTTTTGGATGGACACAACAAAAGAATAAATGATTTGTTTCTTCTAACAAAATACAACCCAAATTCCCTCTCTACCATAAGCTCCTCTTCATCTTTGTATACTTCCTTCCTCCCTTCATTCCATCCAACATCCCTATCCTATTCCTGCCCTTTCCTCGTTTGCCAACCAATCTCCCCTCTATCACAGTCTTCAACATCTTATTGCCAATCATTATGCTTTTCATCCAGTTTTCCCACCTCCTTTTGATTTCTCCCAACAATTCCATCATCTCTCGCAACATACCAAGCAGTTCCTCATTTTTTCCTTTCTGTCCACTTCACCTTCTTGATCCTTCTTCAAAGCCACATTCCAAAATCCTACAACCTAAGTCTATCATCCTAATTCATGGACCATTTTTCTGGACCATACATAACTATGCTCCACATCAAAGTTTTGAAGAGACTTTTCGTAATGTCCTTAGTCAACATCCCTGTCCCAAATTAGGTCCTCCTTGTGTAAGCCTCTTTGTCTAGTGCAATTCTTCTCCTTACATCCCTAATACTTAGACCATTTTGTTCCAAAACCCTTCCGAGATACGTAAACTGTTCCACCTGCACTAGTTTTTGCCCTCCTATTTTAATGTTAAGCGTAACCTTTCCAGAATACCTCATACATATATTTCACTTATTTATACTGATTACCCCAGTGATATGCCTCGAATGCACGTAACCCCTTGGCTGACTGACAAACTAGAGCTTGGTCATCAGCAAACCTAACTGATTTTATAAATTCCCCTCTGACTTTCATACCTATCTCTAGTTCTTCCCATGCCTCTTTAATCATTTCCTCTGCATTCAGGTTGAACAGCACTGGTGATGTTAGGCAACCCTGCCTTACACCTCTTCCTAACACTGCCCGTCCAGACTTTCCGTCCCCCACTTGCACCTGAGCAGTCTGAGACATGTACAAGTTGCCAATTAGCCCCCTGTCTCTCCAATCTATTCCCATTTTCTGCAATATACTCATTAGTTTTCCCAAATCACTCCATGAAGAGCCTTTTCAAAATCTATGAAACAGCCAAATACGTCATGATTGTATTCTATATTCCTTTAGATTAGTGATCTCATTACTGCAATGTCATTGTGCATATCTCTCCCCTTCCTAAACCTAAACTGATCATCACCTAAGTAATCATTTGCCTTGCTCTTCATCCTTTTGTAGATGAACCTGAGAACAACTTTAGCTGCATGGGAAATGAAACTTATTGTTCTGTAGTCCTCACATGATGTAGCCTTTACCTTTTTGGAATAGGAACTAACACTGATCAGACAAAGTCTTCCGGCCAGATTCCTTCCTCATAAATGCAACGAATCATTCAATGTAGACTCTTCCTCTCACATTTTCCTAAACTTTTTAGTAATTCTGCCGGAGTATTGTCTACCCCCATGGCCTTATTTGATTTGGCCTTTCTCCCTTAATTCCCATTCTATCTCATCATCGACTATGTCAGGACCTAAGCTATCTTTCTCTACGTCATGTTCTCTTTCCATGTCTAACCTTGTTGGCCCAAGTTCTTTACTGTACAGTTCTTCTATGTATTCCTTCTATCTCTCTTGGATCTTTTCTGTGTCAACTGTTATCTTACCCGACTTGTCTCAAACTGTTAGCACAGCTCTTCCCTTCTTACTTCTCGTTAGTGATTAAACCTTGCTGCATGGCACTCCAATTTCATTTTTCTCCTGCAAACTTTCAATATTCTCACTCAGTGTCTTCCACCATGCTTCTTTTAGTGTATTTGTAATTGGTCTCAATTTAATATTTAACTCTTTGTACTTCCTTTTACCCTCTATGTATTTACATTATTGCATTTCCTTCTCCCATCTATCTATCTAATCATCTCATCCATGGTCCATGGTTTCCTTGTCCTTTTCCTATTCACAATTCAATTAATTTCTTTTGTGATGTTCAATATCCATTTTTTTATATACTTACATTCTTCCTCAATAGCCCTCAGCTCTTTTCTCTCATCCATGACTTCCTCTACAGCCTACAGCTACTCCTTTTTTGTCAATCCAATAAATTCTTCTACATTCCATTTCCTATTCCGCCACCCCTGCCTTATCTTTTTGAAATGGGCACTCTACTTCATAACAACCAAATTGTGGCCATATCTGCTCTCCGAAATGTGCACGAATTGATCACACTGTTCTTAAACCTGTGCCTAACCAGAAAATAATCTAACTGATACCTTTCTGAGTCATTTAGTAAACCCATGTCTCTTTGTTCTCTAAACCAAGTGTTGGTGATGACTAACCCCTGTCTTCCACAGAACTCAATTGCTTTCTCCCACGATGTTCCTCGTACCTAAACCATAGTCCCCGACTCCATCACCATCCTTTCCTTTGCCTACCATCACATTCCAATCCCCCATCACTATCAAATATTTCCCTGCAGAAACACACGACTATGAGGATGGTCCCAGAAGTACTTGGCCTGACCCTAAAAGACATATGTTTCAAGTTTGAAGAAGCCACGTTGTTTAGTATTTGTTTGGCAGCCATCAATAGTGAACGTTTTCAGTGAATTTGTGAAAATGGAGAATATTCCTCATCATTATGTGATACAATACTTATATTTGAAAGGCCTCAGCCCAACCTATATAAAATCTTAACCGGATTCTACTCTCTGTGAGTCTTCTCCTTCATTCAAAACAGTTAAATATTGGTAGCAGAGTTTAAACGAGGCTGTACGAGCTCAAAACAAGCATTGCATTGGTTGACCAAATGAGGTTACGACTCCAGAAACGGTGAAGAAAATCCACAAAGTGATACTGGATGATCGTCGACTGAACTAGCTAGCCGACATAGTAGGCAGAATTTTTGCACCGCTTCATAACCATGGATAAAACATGGGTTCATTACTTCACACCTGAAACAAAAGAACAATCAAAACAATGGATTCAACAGGGAGAACCGCCTCCAAAGAAGGCAAAGACCATTTCATCTGCAGGCAAGGTCATGGCATCGGTTTTCTGGGATAATTTTCATTGACAATCTTGGAAAAGGAAAAACCATCAACGGTGAATATTTGAACTTATTGCAACATTTGACCAAAGAAATTAAGCAAAAGCGGCCACATTTGGCTAAGAAGAAAGTGTCATTTCATCTAGAAAATGCACCAGCTCACAAATCTGTTATTGCAATGGCCAAAATTTATGAATTAAAGTTTGAATTGCTCCCTCATGCCTCACCCCATTCGCCAGATTTAGCCCCCTTGGATTATTTTCTGTTCGCAAACTTGAAAAAATAGCTTGGTGGTCAAAGATTCTCCAACCGTGAAGTGATGTCGGCAGTTAATGGCTAATTTGAGGAGCCAGACAGTTCTTATTATAAAAAGGGTATTGAACTATTGAACATCGCTGGAAAAAGTGTGTAAGAGCTGAAAGGAGATTATGTTGAAAAATAAATACATTTTTTCCATAATATTTGTGTTTTCTTTGTTGGGTTGGGTACTTCTGGGATGACCCTTGTATGTCCTCTTACTGATCATATATCCTATCAACGTCATGTTCATGTGCATGTTTTAGGAATTTCTTGTGCAGAAGAGAGTTTGGATAACCAATGTGGATTGGAATGGCATGACATCTTGACAGGAATTCATCCAGGGAATCATGATAGTGGAGATATGGTGACCTTGGATAGGTAGAGAGTACAGGATTTACTGTTAAGTGTGGAGAGTATGACATTTTTGCATCTAAAAATGTGATTTGTGTGGGGGGAATGATGTAAATGAAGGAAGCAGAGGTTGTTTTATTGAGGAAGGAGATAAAATCTTTAAGGGAGTCCATGTCACTGAACGAGGAAACTACTTTTTCCTTCGCTGAAATGTCCTTGTTAAGTAAATGTCTTTTGCATTTTTCACCCAAATTTTCCTTTTCAATTCACGCACAAATTTCATTCTTCTTTATCCCTGCCTGGTAAATGTGCTCATCAGTTTACTAAAGCAAATTGTATTGATGGGAAAAGGTATATTCTATGATCAATGCCGTAGATAGTTCCACATTCAATTCTAATGATGTTTTCTTCTCCTGGTCTCTCTGGGGAGATTCCAATGAGTTTGCTTTTCATGCGACTTGGTTGCCCCTAAGTCAAAACTAAGTTACTCAGGTTATAGTGTCATTCGAAAGAGCTTTGAATTTCTCATCTAAAATTGATAATTCACATACAAGGTCTATTCAAGAAGTACGCGAACTGGTGCAATCTGACACGGCTTTCTTTAATTACCCTACAAAGCGTTGATTAAACAAATTCAGTTTCTAAGTCATTTTCCCAAGGACTTGTCTGAAATATGATTTTTACAAATTCCATAAGGTATGGCCTATTAGTATAATTAATTTTGACTTAAAATGCCGCACATGAATGTAAACTTATAGTACAGTGCACCTCTAGGTTTCAAAGGTTTCCACGATTTCAAACAAGGGTAGCGCTAAAAATGGTTGAAATTTGGCATCAATGAAATTTCATTTCTTGAGAGCTGAAAATTACAAGAATATTTTACAAATCATCAAAAGAAGTTATCAAATATCACAATTAAATACTTCCACTTTAATTACAATCGTTTATTGTCTATAGCATGTTTTAAGAAGCATCTTACATCCAAATTTAGGTCGGAAGACCTAAGCAGGGATATTTTCCTCCTCAAAATTGGAGTGGTACCCCCACCTTCAACATAGACTTCACCATAAGGCAAGGATAATTCCAAAGCATGGCCATTAGAGTAAAACTCTTAAAGTGTTTCTTCAGGATATCCAAATTGTTCCAGAGATAACTGCAATGAAAAAAGAATAGAATAAAAGCATAATGTCATGCTTTGTGAATGCAACACTCCATTCTCTGGTAAAAGGGTAGCACATGTTATTCAGAATAGAAGTTGGAAATCAGAGGATGCACATTTGAGTACTTGCATTGAATTTCAGCTCTTTCTTGAAGAGTAGAATTCATTGATAAAAAATTGCAAAAAATGTCATTATAAATCACAAAATATAAATGCAGAAAAACAACGTTCATTGACAAATTATTACAAAACCATAAGCAAAAAACTGTTTCAAGCAAACATCATTATTTAGGTGTTCAAATTTTATTTAGTTTTCTTGAAGTGAACACTGCTAATGGGTTTTGATCACTTTAATTTCTAAGTAGTCATAAGGAGGCTGAAGTAGTGCATGCGATTGAAAGTCCAAATGAAATGATTGCAACTCTACCTAGAAGAGCCTTTGATAGGGATGGGAATATAAGTGTGGTTGTCGGTAAATGGAGAATCTTGGTGGAGTGAGGTTTTGGCAAAAAAAAGTGACCATTGTGAGGAAACCCGTGAGTTTGGTAGAAAAAATGGCTTATTTTTAACCAACACTTTTTCAAGCACTGCAGTAGACACAGATGCACAGAAGAAACAAAGTCAGTCAGATAATATCATGTTTAGGCACAGATTTAGGAATGGCTTGATCAAAACTAAGATCAGAGGTGGATTCCAATCACAATTTCGTGTTGATGAAGTGTAGTGTAAAATTTAATAGAGTAAGGAAGTTTCCCTTAAGAAGAAAAGATAATGTGTTGCAGAAGACTTAACTGGGGCAAGGAGGAAGTGCCAGGAGACAGTTGATATAATTGAAATTCTTGCAGAACTACTCAAACATTAAGGATAATGAGAGTTGTTGTGTTTGATGGGCTCATTTATGAAGAGGGAATTTTGATGGAAGATTACATTAGCAGTGATTCCCATTCCTAATGAGATAAAGCAATACCATATCATAAAATGAATTAGGTTTCACTGTTTTTAAAAAATTAGTTATTCAGACCAAGAGTCACAATCTTTGCCAAAAGGCATTGCAAAATATGGTGCTACACATGCATTGGCTTGAACCAAAAGAGGTCCACTTGCATATGAAGCATTTTAGAAGAGGGCGGGCACAGTCTCATTAGGGCAATTAATAAGAATGACCCCTCCCCGGACTACAACCTTGACGTGGTGGAAGGGCTTGTGCATTCCGATGACCCCTAGAGCTGTACTGGCGGGAGTAATAAAAATTGCTCCTGGTAGGGTCACCCATGCCAGATAGGTCGAAGGTTAGGAGCCAGACGAAAGGTAGTCCACGCAGCGTCTGTTCCTCAGTGAGGCGGCTGCAATGGCGTCTGACCCCAGTGGGGCGGCCAGTAAGTGATGGTGTCACGTTAAAAACACTATTGAGGAAGGCAACGGGAAACCACCTCAATTATCATTCCCAAGAACAATGTGATGGACAATAGAGATATTTTGAGTCCTGGCAACCACGGGGCTCGGCCCAATCGGCCGTGTGTCGTGCCCGGCAGCGGGGGAGGCAAGGCTTCCGCGGTCGTCATCCCACGAAACCCTTGCAAGGGAAAACCAGCAGCAGCAGGACAGAAGACGCAGAAGAAGACCAAATTAGTTAGAATAGGAACGTGGAATGTTAGGACAATGATGAGGACGGGGAAATTGGAGAATATTAAGCGAGAGATGGAAAGGGGAAATATAGATATTATAGGTCTATGCGAGGTGAGATGGAAAGATAGCGGGGATTACTGGAGTGATAAGTATAGAATAATATACAGCGGTGGGGACGAGAGCCAACGAGGGGTTGCCATAGTATTAAATGAAGAGGTAGGAAGAAGCGTAGTCAACATAGAGCAGGTAACGGATAGAATACTACTAGTGGAGATAAAAGCAGAACCGACGAACTTAGTTATTATCCAGGTATACATGCCACCGAGCGACCATAAGGAAGAAGAGGTCGATAGGATATACGATCAGTTAGAGGACATGATTGCATGTGTTCCTGCAGGGAAACATTTGATAGTGATGGGGGATTGGAATGCGACAGTAGGCGAAGGAAGAGATGGTGATGAGGTGGGGGACTACGGTTTAGGCACGAGGAATGACCGCGGGGAGAAAGCAGTTGAGTTCTGCAGGAGACAGGGGTTAGTTATCACCAACACTTGGTTCAGACACCACAAAAGACGCAGGTATACATGGAAAATGCCAGGTGACTCGGGAAGATATCAGCTAGATTATATCCTGGTTAGACACAGGTTTAGGAACAGTGTGATAAATTCCCACAGCTTCCCGGGAGCGGATGCGGACTCAGACCACAATTTAGTTGTTATGATATGTAGCGTACGTTTTAAAAAGGTAAGGCAGGGGCGGCGAGTTAGAAAATGGAATGTAGAAGCATTAAATGGGTTGAAAAGAAAGGAATACAAACAGGCGGTAGAGAAAATCATGGAGGACGGTAAAGAGCTAAGTACTATTGAAGAAAAATGGGAATGTATCAAAAAAGGGTTGTCTAAAGCGGCAAAAGACACTATTGGAACCGTTAACGCTAAAAGGACTCGTAAACCATGGATCACGGATGAGATGATTACAAAAATGGATGAGCGGCGAAAATGGAAGAATATAAATACAGAATTAGGCAAAATGAAGTACAAAGAATTGAACAATAAATTGAGGCGGGCAACAAATAAAGCAAAGGAAGCATGGTGGAAGACGCAGTGCGAGAATATGGAAAGTCTGCAGAGGAAGGGGGAAATCGGTGCGCTTTACAGCATAGTTAAATCTTTATCGGGAAGTAAGAAAGGGAGATCAACGATAGCCGTTAGAGATAAGGCCGGTAAGGTAATAGTTGACGCAGGAAAGATCCAAGAGAGATGGAAGGAATATGTAGAAGAACTGTATAGTAAAGAGCTTAGACCAACAAAGTTAGACATTGAAAAGGAACATGACGTAGAGGAAGATAGCTTAGGTCCAGGCATACTAGACAATGAGATAGAAAGGGCATTAAGGGAGATGAAACTAAATAAGGCCGTGGGGGTAGATAACATTCCCGTGGAACTTTTGAAATGCTTGGGAAAATGTGGGAGGAAGAGGCTATATGGGCTGATCCGTAGTATTTATGAGGAGGGAATCTGGCCGGAAGACTTTGTGAGATCAGTTTTAGTTCCTATTCCGAAAAAGGTAAAGGCCACGTCATGTGAGGACTATAGGACAATTAGTTTGATATCCCACGCAGCTAAGGTTGTTCTCAGGATCATAAACAAAAGGATAGAGAGTAGGGCAAATGATTACTTAGGGGATGATCAGTTTGGGTTTAGGAAGGGGAGAGGTACGCGTGATGCCATTGCAGTAATGAGATTATTAATCGAGAGGAATATAGAACACAACCAGGAGGTATTTGCCTGTTTCGTAGATTTCGAAAAAGCGTTTGATAGGGTGAATTGGGAAAAACTAATGAGTATATTGCAGAAGATAGGAATAGATTGGAGGGAAAGGAGGCTAATCCGCAACCTGTACATGTCTCAGACTGCTCGGGTGCGGGTGGGAAACGGGGAGTCAGGATGGGCAATGTTAGGAAGGGGTGTAAGGCAGGGTTGCCCATTATCACCGTTGCTGTTCAACCTGTATGCAGAGGAAATGATCAAAGAGGCATGGGAAGAACTCGAGGTAGGAATGAAAGTGGGCGGGGAATTCGTAAAATCAGTTAGGTTTGCTGATGACCAAGCTTTAGTTTGTCAGTCAGCCAAGGGGTTGCAAGCATTGCTAAGTGAATCGGAAATTCAGTGCAAACGGTATGGGATGAGAATCAATATTAATAAAACAAAGGTTATGCGATTTTCTATAAAGAAAAAGGGTAAGTTAAACATTAAAATAGGAGGGCAAAAACTAGAGCAGGTGGAACAGTTTACGTATCTCGGTAGTGTTTTGGACCAACACGGTCAAAGTAGTAGGGACGTAAGGAGAAGAATTGCGCTAGGCAAAGAGGCTTTCACAAGGAGGAGGGAGTTGATGACAGGGACTTTGAGTAAGGAAGTTAAGATAAGACTCGTAAAAACTTTGATATGGAGCGTAGCTATGTTCGGAGCGGAAACGTGGTCATTGAAGCAGGAGGATAGACGTAGATTGGAGGCTTTTGAAATGTGGGTGTGGAGAAGAATGGAGAAGGTGAAATGGACAGAGAAGAAAACAAATGAGGAAGTACTTGGTATGGTGGGCGAAGAGAGGGGTTTGTTGGGAGCAATCCTATGGAGGCAGGAAAAGTGGATGAAGGGGGTGTTGACCGGCAGTGGGATGTTGAAGACTGTGATAGAGGGTAGAATGTTGGGCAAAAGAGGAAAGGGAAGGAACAGGATAAGGTTGTTGGACGGGATGAAGGGAGGAAGGAAGTACTCAGAGATGAAGAGGGACCTGATATAGAGTAGGATGATTGATTTTGTGTTTTGGTAGGAGTAATAAAATATTTGTTTGGTAGTTGTGTCAGTCCAAAAACCTACCTTAACCGGTAGATTACTTAAAAAAAAATAAGAATCACATATATGAAGAGGGTTTTTCCTAAGGTATGCGAGTTGATGAAAGGTAGCTTAGGTATTCATGTAAGTAAAACAAGTGGATACTTTCAAACAGAGCTGATTTTGGCATGACTTGAAAACATGGCTGTTGATGCAAGGGGTTAAAGGCAGATTGAAGGCCTCTGAGATGTGGGGTAAGAGGATAACGGAGACATTTTGACAAAACAAACAAAAAGGTTCCAAACAAATTAGTATATATGAAATTGCAACACTGCATAAGATTGGAGTATTGTTAATCATAGCCCTAGTCAGAGCACCACCGCCATACAATGTATTCTTGTCCAAATTTATCTTCCAAAGTTGACAGCATCAAAAAATAATTAATTGTCATAAAATCAACTGAAAGATCAAAACTTTTCAGCAGTGTTTCATTGGTTGTGATTGTTCTTGATTTTAAAAGGTTTTGGACAAAGTACCTCTTACACACTACTCACAAAGCCAGAAGCATGTCATTATAGCTAATCTGCTGGTTAAGGTAGATTTTGGATGGACACAACTACCAAATAAATATCTTTTATCCCCTAAGAAAACAATACCCAACATCTAACTCTACCACCAGCCCCTCTTCATCTCCTTATATTTGTTTCCATCCTTCATTCTGCCTAACATCCCTATTTCATTTGCCTAAAATTCTCTCCTCTATCTCAGTCTTCAATGTCAGCCTGCTAATCAATATGCTTTACATCCATTTCTTGTCTTCTTAGGTTTCTCTCAGAAATTCAGTCGCCTCACCCACCCAGCACTTCATCATTTGTATTCCTTCCAGTTCACTTTACCTTCTCCAAACCCACATTTCAAAAACCTCCAATCAATGACTATCAATGACCATATTTCCATGCCGTACACAAGTATGCTCCATATCCAGGTTTTACCGAGCCTTTTCTCAGTGTCACTGTTATCAATTCCTTCCTCCTTGTAATAGCCTCTTTGTCTAATGCAATTCTTCTCCTAATGTCCTTAGTATAGTGACCTTTTTGTCCTAAACACTTCCAAGGTATGTAAACTGTTCTACCTGCTCTAGTTTTAGCCGTACTATTTTAATATTTAACTTAGTCCATCTCTTTCTATAAACTTGCATAACCTCTATTTTTTACTTTATTCTCATCCAATATCTTTTATATTGAATTTTCAATGCATTCAGAAGTGATTGAAAACACTTTGCTGACTGATAAACTATAGCTTGGTCATCAGCCTATCTAACTAATTTCATGGATTCCCTGCCAACTTTCATTCTATCTCCAGTTCTCCCCCTGCCTCATTCATCATTTCCTCAACATAGACATTGAGCAGCATTAGTGATGGGCAACCCTGCCGTACTCCACTTCCTAACACTACCCAGCCAGATTCTTCATCCCCCACTCTCATCTGAGCAGTCTGAGACATGTACAGATGAGCATTAGACTCCTATCTCTCCAATCTATTCCTATTTTCATAAACATACAAAACATACTCATTATTTTTCCAAATTCACAATTTTCCAATCATACTCTATATTCCTCTCCATTAAGATTACATTACTGCTATGGCATCACCCATGCCACTCCCCTTTCTGAACCAAAATTGATCATTCCCTAAGTGATCATTTGCCCTGCTCTCCATCCTTTTGTTGATTATCCTGAGAATCACTTTAGCTGTATGCAAAATCAACCTTGTTGTTCTGTTGTCCTCACATGATGTAGCCTTTGCCTTTTTTGGAATAGGCACTAACACTGATCTCACCAAGTCTTCTGGTCAGATTCCTGTCTCATAGAGGGTAGAGACTAGTTCATAAAGACTCCCACATTTTTCTAAACCGTTTAGTAATACTGCAGGAATGCTGTCCATCCCCACGGTCTTATTTCATTTCCCTTAATGCCCCTTCTATCTCATCGTGAAGTTTTGCTGGACCTAGGCTTTCTTCATATTCTCTTTCTATGTCTAATCTTGCTGGCCTAAGTTCCTTAACTTAAAGTTCTTCTGCTCTGTTATTCCTTCCATCTCTCTCAAATCATTTCTGATTTGTACTTTACATGACTTATCTTCAACTGTTAGCATACATTTTCCCTTCTTATTCCCCAATAGTGTTTTAATCTTTTTGTTGAGTGCACCCATTTCACCCTTCCTCTGCAAACTTTCCTTATACTAGCACTGCATTGTCCCCCATGCTTCTATTGCTCTATTTGTTACCCATATCAATTAATTATTTAACTCTTATCATTTCCTTCTTCATAACTCTTGTGTAGATTCTTCCATTTCCTTCTCTCATCTATCTTTCTAATCATCTAATTTCTGATCCATGGCTTTCTTACCCTTTTATTATCACTGTTACTAAAGGTTCTTTTCTGGCTTTCAATATCCTTTATTGATATACGAGGGTCATCCGGAAAGTAGTACCCGTTCGTGCCGCATGAAGTGCTGACGACGCGAGTAGCCGCTGGACGAGGTCAGATAGCTTCAGTGGCTTGTCTGCCTTCTCTGAGCCAAGTTGCGTGACGCTAGCATTGCCTGTGTTGTTTCTGTGATTGTTTACAATGTTTAAAAAAATTGAGAACGCCGCCAGTTGTGAAGTGAGGGCAGTGATTAAATTCCTCAATGCAAGAAACGTTCGCCCATGTGATATTCATCGCCAATTAAAGGAGGTGTATGGAGACAATGTAATGGACGAGTCGTCTGTTCGGCGGTGGTGTCGCAACTTCAACATGGGGAGGGGGAACACACACGACGATGAGCGTTCGGGGAGACCGTCTGTCATTACAGACCAACTGGTGAGCTCAGTTGACGAATTCGTGAGGAACGATCGGCGCGTCACAATTGATGACATCTGTGAGCATTTTCCCAATGTTTCTCGAACAATTGTTCATGAAATTGTTAAACACCATCTGCATTATGCAAAAATTTGTGCAAGATGGGTCCCTCGCGTATCTCAATGAGCTGGCGGCGAAGGACTATGCAGCAGGAATACAGAAACTTGTCACACGTTATGACAAATGCCTTAATTTGCTTGGAGATTATGTTGAGAAGTAGTTTAAAGTATCCTCTTTCAAATAAAATTTTTTATGTTTGTTAATATTTACTTTTGTGTCTTTATTTCACGAACGGGTACTACTTTCCGGATGACCCTCGTATTTCCATTTTTCCTTGATAGTACTCAGCTCTTTCCCCCTCACTCATGATTTCATCTTCTGATACTCCTTTCTTACCATTCCAGTTAATGCTTCTACATTCCATTTCCTAACCAGCCACCTCTGCTTTAACTCTATTCTAACTAATATGGTCTTCTTCAGCCTCTTCTTTGCTACCACTATTGGTTTTGCTTTACAAGGGTTTTGTGGGATGATGACCACGGAAGCCTTGCCTCTTCCACTGCCAGACATGCCACATGGACAATTGGGCCGAAGTCATGCCTGGGATAACCAGGACTCATTTTCTCTACACTGTCCATAATATAAATCTTGGAAATGAATACCTATGCATAAATAAGAATATCGTGGTCAGGTTTAAAGGCGTTTGAATGGTTGGGTACAAAGAATAGTCATAGATAATGTAAGCTCTAATGCAATAGAAGTCACTTCAGAATGTCGCCAGGGAAGTGTTTTTCTTTTCTTTATACTTTTTTTTCTCTGTCGTTCCCATCATGAGAACCTTGGGATTAATAATTTAGGTGGTTACCTTCCTCAGCAGTGTTTTTAACACCATCACTCCATGGCTGCCCCACTGGGATCAGATGCCTTTGCAGCTGGGGCTGACGTGGCTGCTCCTACCCTTCGACCTATCTGGCGCAATTAGTATTAGGAGCAATTATCCCCAAGGGATTTTGTTTTTAATGGCATTCTGTGCATCAATTTTTGTAATAAAAGTACTTTTAGACAACAGGCATTGAAATACTGTTTTCAAATTGTTTTATTCTTATGCCTTATGCTGGAGAATGAACGAAGCAATAGCAAGTTTTGGTGAAAAAGAAGATGGACGAATTTTTTTCATCAGAGAAGATAATATTTGTGATGTGCTATGAATTCAAAGATGAATTTTATGGTATTTTAATGTAAATGCTGTCTAATTTGATGATATTAGAGTAGAATTAATGCTATTTGCTTCCCAAGGAAGAATCCATTAAAGAACTCCAGGAACATGGCTGAAACTAATTTGCATTGGCATTAAAGTAGGAATGGCAAAGCAGCCTAGGCACATCAGTGTTGTCTATTTCCCAAACCTATTCCATTACACAGAATTACAGACTAGAATGTGCGAATGAGTTTGTATGCATGCATAAATGCACTGTTCTATACTTGTTATTCTATGTATAACTGATGTGGTAGCTGTGACTGTTGATTCTAGGTAGAGTAGTTCAGAATTTCAACAACTAATCTGAATGAGTGCATTGTTGTGTGTGACTGTTGGTGAGTGCTTTTGAATACCTGAGGAACTACATACAACACCATAAAATTAAACGCATTCGAAACTAAAAACAGTTGGAAGGAGGAAATTTAGCCTTTGGTTTGGTATACAGTTGCTAGGAGGTAACTTGTTAGCATATTTGAATGCTATGAAATGTACACATTGGTAGCCTTTGAAGGTGATAATGGGTTTCCCTACACTTCGGGCAAATCAGGCCATATGCCATTTCCGCACGAAAATACTATGTCGAAATAAGGAAGATATTTCCAACTGAACCTTTCATTTCCCTCTGGTTATTGATGGTGGACAAATATTTTGCTCGCTGGCAACGGAAAACATTTTATGTGGTTAATTCCTTCCGAAAAAAATTAGACAATGTTGATTTCATGGTCACCTTTACAAATGCGTTGGTCATTGCCTTCTCAATTTCCAAAGGGAAGACTTCTCTGCTCCTGGTAATGAAGCCAAGGACAAAAATGTAAAAATTGAAATCTTTTTCAAAGATTCATGTTTTAAAAATAACATATTAAGATTGATCAATTCATCGTTTGTATTAAGGCAATGTGAATGCTATTTGTCATATGTGAGTTTTTTAATGGTCTTCGTCATCTTGCCACAACATTTCGGAATTGAAGAAATAGGTATCATTCCATTAGTACACTGGTTACATATTCTGCCGTTTAATTTTGAAAGAAAAAGTTTTTTAATGGTACACCCTATTTAACCACCAGTGTTTTGTCAACACCGGTGGTTCGGCCCCTAATGACAAGCCATGAATTTATGGGAAGCCCAATGATTCCGCGGGCCACCAATCAGGCCCGGAGAGCAAAAACGGTGATACCTATAAAACATGAAATGAATTTATTATTCAGTCTCATTGAATTACGCAAGGAGAGCCTATCATTTTAAATGCTAATTAAGGAAGACTAAAATATGGAAGTTTAAGTATGGTTACCTAAAATCTTGTCATCCTTGTGAATAGTCAATCAAGTAATAGAATAAATGAAAGAGAGAGGACAAATACAATAGTTTCTACCACAAATTGTCGGTATAACACATCGACCATAAACATACAACAGATCTAGGTACCATATTACAACTTTCATCAATTGATGGACAAGACAAAAATTGGAAACTGGAAGGGAAGGACATTTATTATGCATATAAATATAAACGATCAAGTGATGGGCAACACTAACCTTTCATATCTGGCTTTTTCGTAGCACAAATAACAAGTGAAGTACATAATTGATTTTTAACTACTTGTTTGGAGAACACATGAGAGCCCGTCGTATCGGTGTTTCATATCTGTGAAAATCTGTGTATCCATTCCTGTGAAGGTACTTAAAACGTTTTCTGTGTAACTTGTTGCTGAAATAAATAATTAATCACAAATGTACGTTGATGACGTATAGAAGATCCTCTGTAAATATATATTCACTCATTCTATCCCTGTGTACATATGTTTTCAGCTGAAGTCCATGGAGAAACTTTTCGTATATTGAGTGTTCAACTTCTGAGTTTTTTTTACATTTAAGTAATTTTTATCGGGCGCATTTATTTATCTTAAGTACCAGTAATGGTGAAGATGTAATCCGTTGTACATTCGATCAAAGATTAAGAATGCGATTATACCATGATATCACAAATGCAACCCGTTTTTGTGTAATTGCAAATTTGAATCTATTATTTACGCGAAAAATTTAAATATAATATACCATAGATTAAAATAATAGCCTGATGCTGTAAAAACTCACCAGTGGTTGCTGCTTCCTATCCCTTGTATCTTTGACAGTTAAGCTCACCTCATACCAGGTTTCACGTAAAGGAATATTTTAACACTGAATAACTGAATGCCTTTCCTAGGATTCAACATTTAATATAAGAGCTGTGGTTGATCTACCAGGTGATGGCACGTTTATCGGCGAAACGTTTTAGAGAATGGCATTATTTGTGACTTTACTTTTTGTCGTAAGTAATCCAGCTGTAACTTTTCCTTAATGAAATTTCCCTAAATGGAATCCCCATTAATTTTCAAAAATTTATTGTAGAGTATCATACTGCCATGTTTTGGAGATCATTTATTGCACTCTTTAGCTGGTCAAGTTAGTGGTGGAAATTATTCTTATTATACTTTGACGTACGAGGGCCCCATTACTTTGAGTCTCGTGACAAAGTGAGTTGTTAGATGTAAAATCAATTTAATGTGTTTGTCGACAATCATTTGTTCAAATTTGATTATATATTTTGGTTATGATTTATATGTTAGGTAATGTATTGTGAGAAACCTAATCTTGTCCCCTGGCTATTTAGTCTAGGCGATGCCGATCTCTATGTATCACAGTTCCTAAGCAAGCCTACTTTTGATCCCCTTACATATTGCCTTCATTCAGCGACCTGTGGAAATGATATAGTTCACATACCAAAAAGGTTAGTGTCCAGAATCACCAAAAGTATAAGCTTTTTTCCTTACATGTCCTAGTATCAAATGGCATTCTGAAAATAATAAGGGAATTTCTATCCTTTCAGGTTCAGACGCCCAATTGGTATCGGAATATACGGCTACTCATCTCATGAAATTAGTCGTTTTATTCTTGAAGTAATTTTCCGAGAAAAAACGGAAGAAAATGGAGATACAGTAGACACCATTATCGAGGAAGAAGACAACGCCTTGGAAGATGAACCAGAGGTTGAAGTGTCATTGAAGGATCCTCATGTGAATGTTGATGATAAATATAAATATACCGATCCAAGCAGGAGAAAAATCAACTTGAAATATCCGGAAAATGGAGAGAATAATGTCAGAATTGAGGTGAGCTACTTATGGAATACTGAACACTTTGGTAATTTTTGGATGGGTTAACACTCATAAATATCGTGAGCATTCATGAAATATAATTACTTAGAAAAATATTTATCATCTTAGTTTTGAATTAACGGCCGTATGAGCCGTAATTGCACAGCTCACAGAAGCTTTTGCAGGTCTGGTAATATTATGAGCACTCACTATTAGGCAGCACACAGTTCGAGGGAGATAGATTCAAGTCCGTATGGATACAAATATTTGTTCTTTCTTGGGACATTCAAAACTCATAATATTAAAATATTAAAGTCTATAGAAATAGTAAAAAAAATCGAAATACAAATGATGACAAGATTCAACACTCCATAGAAATCTAGTGCATTCATAGGAAGATGTGCTTGTGTATGTTAATTACTGGTTTATGCATTTGCTTGTGTGTAAGTTAAAATAAGTGTTGCATGAATATATGTCTTTATTGGTGGACATAAGTATTTTTTGTTTGGATTTCATATCATTGCATCTAATATTGCAAGTGGTGCCCTAACACCTCCTGCCACTCGCCCTTAAGACGGCTTGTTGGGTTGCATGTAAATTTAAACAATATTTTTTTCTATAAGAGACTGTTTTAGCCGTTACTCCGTGGAATTTTTCCATCGTATAGAAAGAAAGAAAACACAGCAATTCCACATTTACACTTTATTCAGACGACCATGGTTTCACCACTGCATCATCTCCACCTGAAGATGCCACGCAGTGGTGAAACCATGGTCGTCTGAATAAAGTGTAAATGTGGAACTGCTGTGTTTTCTTTCTTTCTATGTAATATTTTTTTCATTGATAATAATATTTTTATAAGCCCTTTGCCCATTAGGAGGCATAGTGTCAAAACATTGTATTTCAATAAACCCCAAGTTTAATAACCATGAAATAAATAAAAATTATCATTTCATTGGTCATTAAGTGATCATATAATAGTTCTTATTAAAGAAAATTCATCAGACAGGACACATAACTGATTTCCATATGGATAACATATCAGAAAATCATATCCGTTTTTCTATGAGTAAAAAATTCATTAAACGAGTGCAGTGCTTTAGAGCACTGACATAGATTTATTTGCTGCCATGTTTAATGGATTGCATGACACACTAGCTGACTTGAACTTATGGGTTTGCCATAAATCAAACAAGCCCACAGCAATTAGACTGGTGGGCAGTCTGGAGCCATCATCACTGCTCTCTGGCAGACACACCACTGCAGAGAACCAAATGACTCACAGGTTTTAGCCTACAGCAGGTCCAGCTCTTGCGACTGGAAATTAATGATGACAACTTTGTTATCAAAATTGATAATGTATAATCACATGATAACCAGGCCCAGGTACAGCTTATACTATTATGTACTGATTATTGACCACTAGGTAATCTCCTCTGTGGATCCTATGTAGGATCTCTATACTCAGATCTGGTGTATATTGAGAAAAATTTCACTTATTAATGAAATTTAGAAGATAGCATATATTTGCCAAATTTGTTTTAGGTCATAGATTAAATCCATATGGAAATCATAGATAGGACTTGTATGTACTAATATTATTATTGTGTGGTAGTATGTTGTTGAGGTAGATTTTGGATTTACGTACGGTTCAATAAGTACCCTTGTTTGACAACAAAGGGCATACCCGAGGGAAGTTTATGTTATCATCGTGTGCTGCCATCTATCAAATGACGGTGAAACAAATTTCAGACTGATTTAAGGGATAGTTTGGATTTGGCAGCCATTCGAGTAAGATGTGTTTCGTGATTTTCGCTAAGATGGAAAAAGAGGAGTATAGTTCGGTAATTCGCTTTTTTTGGATGGGAAGAAATGTGAGGAGATAAAAGCAAAGTTGGATTATGTTTATGGGGGCACTTCGCCATCTATGACCACAGTTAGATATTGGTTCAACGAACTTAAACATGGGCGAACATCTGTTTTTGATGAGGAACGACCAGGCAGCGCCCGGCAGACGTGGTTACCGAGGAAATCATTCAAAAAGTCCATGCCATGATTCTCGCTGATCGACGAACGAAAGTGGCCGAAGTAGCCGAGGCCGTGGGTGTGTCGACCGGAACATAATATTTTACATGATAAGTTGGCGATGAAAAAATTGTCGGCCCGATGGGTGCTGTGATTGCTGTTTCACCACGATAACGCACCAGCACATTTATCCGGAGTTGTCGCCGCCAAACTGCATGAACTACGTTATGAATTGCTGCCGCACCCCCCATATTCACCTGATCTGGCTCCCTATGACTTTTTCTTATTCCCTAACATGAAGAAATGGCTCGTGGGAAAAAAAATTGGCTCAAACGAGGAAGTTATTGCCGAGGCAGAGGCGTATTTTGGAGAGTTTGACAAATCCTATTTTTTGGAGGGTTTAAGGAAATGGCCGAAACGTTGGGATAAGTGTATCTTTCTAAAAGGGGGCTATGTTAAAAAACAACAAAAATGTTTTCTTCATTTCTAACACTTATTGAACCACCCTCATATACTTTACATCCCTACATTTCTTAAACTCGTCCAAGATACAATTTTACCCCACCCAACAATAAACCTTTCTTAGATTCATTATATCTCCTTGCCTGCCTTCATTTTCTCCCATATTCCTAGCCTTTTTCTCCCTCACTTGACTAACATGCCTATCCTCGGTTCCATGCCTCCCCTTCAGCATTCCATTGCCTATCAAAATGCTCTCCAAGCACCTTTCCTTTACTAATTGGCTTCCTGCTAACCTACCCCTTTCTCTACTTATTACCACTTCATTTGTTTACCTTTCAATCCATCTTACCTTTTCTATCCTTCTCCGCACCCACTTTTCAAAAGCGTCCAATCTGTCCATGATCTAGCTTAAATGAACTTGCTTTCATGCCCTTCAAAACCATGCTCCATATGAAAATTTAAACAAGTCTTTTCGTAACACCCTCACTAAATATCATTTCAGCAAACCTTTTCATCCCTAAACCTTTTTGCCACAGGATTCTTTCCTGAAGGCCACCACAGATCATTACCCCTGAACCCTACTGCACCGGAATTCGTCTCTTTCCAACTTGAAGGTAAAACTACTTCTCGAAATCTTTCCTCTCCAGCCATTGATCTACGTGAATAATATGTACCTTCAAGCAAATTCCGTAACAATCAATTAACCTTGTCCAACATTTTTAAATCTCACTCTTGTTCTATTCAAATAATTTACCTCAATGCCCTAAGTCTCTCTGCACACCCTGATGAATTACACCAACTTTTACCTGACAATGACATTCATGCATTTTCCATCGCTGAGACTTGGCTGAAGCCTCGTGTGTCTGCCATGTCTGTTGATATTCCTGGCTACAACTTCTATGGATGGATATGATCGTAGTGGTAAGGGTGGTGGAGGCATAGGTGTCTAGGTGAGAAAAGATCTCTCGTCCAAAATGATATTAAAAAGTTCTTCCAATTACTGCAAAAGACCCCAGTTTCCATTCTTAGATATAACCTTCAACCTATAAAAAATTCTTTTAGGTATCATTTACCACCCACCTAAGGTGGGCTATTTTGCCAACTTGGAAGAAACCTATTCTTCCCACATTCCGAATTATGATCATGTTATTATTACAGGTGACTTCAATGCCGACTTTTTTTCCCTAACTTATGACTCTAAAGCTATTACTAACTCTATGCCATGGCTTTAGTGCATTTCCCCTAGGACCTACTAATCATATATCTTCATCAGCCACATGGCTTGATGCAATAATTACAGCCAACCCTGAACAAATCACAACATACTGGCAACTTTCTGCCCCAGGAATATCCATGCATGATGTATTATTTTTAGCATACTTAGTTAGATGTCCTAAATTTAAGCAGAAATTCATTCTTACTTGCGATTTCAAGTGCATAGATGAAAAAGTCCTACTATCTGATACTGCATTTAGACAGTCTAAACCGTTTAGTCTCTACCTCACTGACAGAAATAGGTCTTGATGTAAAAAATGAATTCTTATAAAATCTGTTTAGTTCTGGACCAACTCCAGTTTCTGCTGCAAGCTCATTCAAAATTTTTACCATTACATTACACAAATGCAACTCCTGCAGGCCCTTAAAAAAATTAAGTCATCCTCAGATGGAGCTGACAGAATTTCAGTTGCTCTAATACACGAATTACTTCCCAAATTGCTTCCTATTACTTATACCTTTAATTAGTCTATCGTAGCTGGAGCATATCCCCTGCTCTGGAAATGTGCCCTTGTCTGTCCTATCTTAAAAAAATCCACTCCTGCCAGCATTGCTGCTTACTGACAAATCAGTATTTTGCTTCCATAATCAAAAGCATTTGAGAGACTCTTACATGAACAAATCTCAAAGTTTCTAAATGAAAATGACTTACGTGATCCTCTATACTCAGGCTTTCAGTCCTCTCTCAGTACAGCTACCATTCTCCTTAAAATAAAAATTTCCTATGGAAGTTTTAGTAAAAGTTTTTTAATGGCTTTGTTTGTGGATAAATGCAGGATAGGGATATGGAATGTGAGATCATTGGAAGCATGCGGGAAGTTGGAAAGTACCAAAATGGAGATGGACAGATTGGGACTCAACATTCTAGAAGTGAGCAAGAGTAAGTGGGCTGGGACCAACGACTTCTGGAGCGATGGATACAGGGTGATATATGCACTCAGGAGATAAATGGAGAATTGCAGGAGTGGACATCATATTCAAGGAGTGGGCAAGAAGAGTCAAATCGTACTGGCAATACAGTGAGAGGATTCCGATGATAAGGTTAGAGGGAGAGCCTATGGACACAGTGATAGTGCATGTGTATATTCCAGCATCCAGCCATTCAGAAGAGGAAATACAAGAAGTATACGAACAACTGAAAGAGGTTCTAGGAATATTAAAAGGAAAGAAAAACCTCATAGCAATGGGAGATGGGAACACTGTGGTCGGCAAGGGGCAAGAGGGACTTATGGTGGGATTCTTCGGATTGGGAAAACGAATTGCCGTGGGAGAGAGACTGATAGAATTCTGTGACGAGGAAAACATGGTATTGGTTAATACCATCTTCGATCAACATCCGAGAAGAAGATACACGTGGAAGATGCCTGGAGACAAAGCACGATACCCAATTGACTACATCCTTGTCAGGAAGAGATATAAGAACCAAGTTGAGAAGTGTAAGAGTTACCCTGGCGCAAATATGATCACAACCTGGTGATCATGGACAGCAGACTGCGACACAAGAAGATGAAGAAAGAGACACAACAACCCAGATTGAACACAAAGATACTGGAAGAAAAGAGCGCAAGAGAAAAATTAACCGCGGCCATCGAAAGGGAAGTAGAAGGAAATAATGATAATACCAGCACCGATTGTCGATGGAGAGAAATGAAGAATATAATTACCAAAGCGGCAGATGAGCTCCTTGTGAGTAAGGCTGAAATATCTAAGAAGCCATGGATAACAGCTCAAATAAGAGGCCACATAGATGAAAGAATAAAATATAAGAATCCAAGAAATGAGAGTGAAAAGTACCTCTATAAACAGTTGCTGAACGAGGTCATACTAGAGTGCAAGAAGGCAAAGGAAGAATGGATAGAAAGCTGCTGCGAGGAAATCAATGGCTTATGGAAAAATACTAATAGATGATGACGACATTAGGAATAGATGGAAAGAATAAATTGAAGTACTCTTTCAAGCTCCCTAACCACTAGAAGATGCCTTAATTAAAAAAGATGAAAGCATGATAGGTAAAGACGATTGGGGTTCGCAGATATTGAGAAGCAAATTCGAGAGAGCCATGGCAGACCTGAAAAATAACAAGGCCCCAGGAGTTGAGAAAATAAATGGAGAAATAATCAAGGCACTAGGGGTCAAAGCAAAGGATACCCTCTATAGAATAATCAAAGATAGCTACGGCAGCAGAAAGAAACCAGAAGACTAATGATTGCAATGCCGAAGAAACTGAAAACAGATAAATGCAAAGAACACAGAACATTGAGCCTGGTGACTCAAGCATCAAAAATCCTTACTTGGATATTTAGCCAAAGAATAGAAGTAAGAATAGAAGGAAATCTCTCAGAATATCAACGCAGATTCAGGAAAAACCACGGAGTAAGAGAGGCAATTCTCAGCTCGAGAATTCTGGCCAAAAAAATGAGACGTAAATAAGCCATTATATGTGGCATTCGTGGACTTGAAGAAGGCCTTCGACAACGTCAAATAGAAAAAGATTTTCAAGATACTAGAAACGCTTGAATTGGATTACAATGAAAGAAGAATTATTCATAACCTCTACAAAAATCAGGTTACAACAGTGCAAACGAAACATGGAAGAAGAATAGAAGCCAAAATAAACAAAGGAGTAAGACCTCAGCATACAAGATACAACCTCTCGCCAGCAATATTCAACATATACCTGGAAGAGGCAATAAAAGAAACACAAGAATTGGATATCAAAGGAGTCGAGGTAAATAGAGAAAAAATCAACATGCTCCGGTTTGCAGATGACATCGCAGTAGTGGCGGAAATGCAAGAGGACCTGTGGGCAACTCAACTGGGGGTATATAATATGAACATCGGCAAGAAGAAAACTAAAATCTTGATGTGCGGAAGAGAGGCTATCACCATTCAAGGGGTGAAACTAGAGCAAGTGGAATCCTTCATCTACCTGGGCAGCAGCATAACATGGGATGGAAGAAGTTCGACTGACATCAAGCGAAGAATAGCCCATGGGAAGAATGAATTCATGAAGAAGAGGCAATTACTATATTCAAAGAACCTAAGACTGGAAACAAGGAAGCAATTCATCAAGACTTGTGTGGAACATGGTGCTCTATGATTCTGAGACTTGGAACATTGGAAAAGTGGACCAGCAAAGAATAGAAGCCTTTGAAACATGGTACTGGAGGAGAATGCTGAAGATTAAATGGACAGACAAAGTACGAGGAAGTATATAGAAGAGCAGAAGAGGCTAGGACCATATGGAGAACGCTACGGCAAAGAAGAAATAGATGGATTGGATACACATTGAGGCACAATGGATTGATTAGGAATGGAATAGAAGGGAAGGTTCCACGAGGAAGACCAAGAGACATATATTAGGGAGAAATTAAGAAGGACGTAAAACAGAGAGGGTATCAAGGATTGAGGGCATTGACATTAAATGGAGTAGAATGGAGGGCTGCAGTAAACCAATCCTTGGATTGAAATACTGATGATGATGATGATGATGATGATGATAAATGATATAAGTAAAGGTATTTTTGATTGCATCACCTTAATGACGATGATTTAGAAATATATCACCATTCCTGCCTTTGCGACCTACCTAGAATTAGTAATGAAATGAATTCAAATCTTGCTGCTTTGTTGCAATGGGGTATAAAAAATTTACTGAAAATAAGCCCCATCAAAAGGGAGTCCATCCAGAGGACCCATAATACCTGTGTGTGGTTCATAAGTGATCTTAGAAAATACGATCATATTTCTGACTCATTTACAAAAATATCCTGGTTAGAGCGAGAAGGTCGTGGGCATTCACATATTCTTTCAATTTTCTATAGGATATTTTCAAACCACACACCTAAATACTTGTACAAGAATTTCCTCCCCATCAGCTCAATTTACCACAGAAACACTAGGGGAACAATAAAACTCTTGTCGCACACCATCGCATGGAAATCTATGAAAAATCTTTTCATGTTACAGCATGCCATCTGTAGAACTATCCCAGGTGACCTAAAAACTCTCTATCCACAACATTTAGGGAAGTACTTCACCAGTTCATTTTCCTCTGGTAAAAACCTCTGGTAAAACCAGTATACCTTCCCTCATTTCACTCAGCTGCTTTTCCCCTTTTTCTTTTGTCATCTCAAGCAGTAGGATTTTGCATCACTATTTTGAGTTATAATTCTCATTACTCTTCATGTGTTGTTAATGTTATTAATTTCTTCATTTCAATTTCTGTAACACATGTATAATATGAGGGTGGTCCCAGAAGTACCCAACCCTCAAGAAAAGACAAATATTTTGGAAAAATATGTATTAATTTTTCAACATAAACTCCTTTCAGCTGTGTACACTTTTCCCAGCAATGTTCAATAAGTTCGATACCCTTTTTATAGTATGAACTGTCTTGCTCCTGAAAATAGCCATTAACTACTGACATCACTTCTTCATGGTCGGAAAATCTTGCACCACCAAGCCATTTTTTCAAGTTTGCAAACAGAAAAAAATCCAAGGGGGCTAAATCTAGCAAATAGGGTGCATTAGGTAGCGATTCAAACTTTAATTAATGAACTTTGGCCATTGCAATAACGGATTTGTGGGCTGGTGCATTGTCTTGATGTAACAACAGTTTCTTCTTAAACATTACAGTTTCCGGGTTAAATTTGTGGAATTCCTTCATTATATGGGTAAAAAGAAACTTAACATTTCCACAATAAAGATTTAATATTTCATGACCATGGTTTTGATGATGCACATCATGGAAACCATGGTCGTGATATATTAAATCTTTATTGTGGAAATGTTAAGTTTCTTTTTACCCTCAGTTTCTTCTTAGCCAAATGCAGCCGTTTTTGCTTGATTTCTTCACTCAAATGTTGCAATAAATTTGCATAATACTTGCCATTGATAGTTATTCCTTTTTCAAGATTGTCAATGAAAATTATTCCACGCGCATCCCAAGAAACCGACACCATGACCTAGCCTGCAGATGAAACGGTTTTCGTAGTAGTAGTAGTTTTTTGGGGAGGCGACCGACAGCTAAGGTCATTTGCGCCATTGGGGATGGACAGGAAAGGATGAAGGGTGGAGAGAAACCCGGTGTCGGCATTAGCCTACTCTTTACGAAAGGCACCAAGGGGTCCGCAGTTTTAACGTCCCATCCCACGGACGGCGTACCCAATCAAAGTGCCCTCCACAAAGCACCTCAAGTAGGGATCAAGATACCTCTGAAAAATATTCAACACTGCCGGGATTTGAACCCGCGCCCTCAGGGTGGGAAGCCAGTAGGTTAGCCGCCGCACCATCTCGATCCCCACGGTTTTCGTCTTCTTTAAAGCCAGTTCTCCCTTTTGAATCCATTGTTATGATTGTTCTTTGTTTCAGGTGTGAAGTAATGGACCCATGTTTTATCCATGGTTATGAAGCGGTGCAAAAATTCTACTTTGTTGCTGTGAAACTTGGCTAAACACTCAATTGAAACTTCTTCACAACACTGGTTTTGCTCGAATGTGAGCAAACGCGGCACAGCTTTCTCATGTCCAAATTTTCAGTTAATATGCAATGTACCAAACTTTTTGAAATGCCTACTATGTGAGCTAGCTCGTGCACTTTCAGTCGACGATCATCCAGTATCACTTTGTGGATTTTCTTCACCATTTCTGGAGTCGTAACCTCATTTGGCCGACCAACGCAATGCTTGTCTTGAGCTCGTACAGCCTCGTTTAAACTCTGCTACCAATATTTAACTGTTGTGAATGAAGGAGCAGACTCACGGAGCGTAGAATCCATTTCAACTTTTATATTGGTTGCACTGAGGCCTTTCAAATATAAGTATTGTATCACATAATGATGACCAATTTTCTCCATTTTCACAAATTCACTGAAAACGTTCACTATTGATGGCTGCCAAACAAATACTAAACAATGTGACTTCTTCAAACTTGAAACATATACTTTATAGATTGCATACTTTCTAATACAGTGATATTTTTCAAACAACTACTGCCATCTCTAGGTCAGGCCAGGTACTTCCCATGTAGTTTCAATGCAGAGGCATCATCAGGTACAAATTAGTCAAATTGCAGTCCATTTATATACCATTCTTGTGGAGGAAGGGGTGGGTGAGAGAGGGGAAGGAGAGGGAGAAAGAGGAGAGATTCTGATTGGCGTTGATGGGAAGGAGGAGAGGTGTGCTAAGCATCAGGAAAGGCGTTTAGAGGGGTTCTCAGTGAGGGGGAAGGGTAGTTAGGTCTCTCTGTGAATGAATGGGATGCTTCCAGGATTAGGGAGAGGTGTTCAAATAATAAATCTTTGACCAAATGCCCCTTTTTCGAATTCCTTCTGATTTCCAGCTGTTCCCACTGGTCCATCATCCTTTCTTTGTTCATTTGGTGTATCAGTTCTGGGTTGAAATTGCTGCCATTATTTTCTTCTCACAGATGGTTGGCGAAGGGAGTTTGTGCGAGGTCACATTTCCTAAAACAGGGTTTATGTTCTTCTGCTCGTGTTTTTAATAATCTCCCCGTTTGGCCTCTATGGATAGCACTGCAGTTCTTATGAGTTAACTTATAAATGCCGCTTTTATTTTATTTTTCCACTTTGTCTTTCATAGTGTTCAAGAATGATTTTAGGGTGTTCACATTGTAAAAAGCTTTTTGGAACAATTTCAGATTCGGAAAAAGGGTCATTTGGTCAACGATTTATTGTTTGAATACCTCAACCTAATCCTGGAAGCATCCCTTTCCTGCAAGGAAAGACCTAACTACCCTTCCCCCCCCCTACTGTGAACCCCTCTAATTGCTTTTCCTGATGCTTAACAACCCTCCTCTTTCCCCCCTCCTTCCCCTCTCTCACCCACCTCTTCCCCCACAACAATCGGGTATATAAATGGACCGCAACTTGAGTAATTTGCACCTGATGATGATGCCTAAGCATTGAAATTAGTAGTATCAATAAAGAACAGTGGAAAAGTACATTGTTCTTTTTATTAACATGAACTTCCACAAAGTTGAGCCAGAAATCATTGAATTCTTAAGTAGGTATGGTTTAAGTCCTATATTTACACTGTAACAGTCACCCCTTAAGATAGTGATGCACAGTAAAATCATTATATCGTGTATGCAGTATAATCAATGTTCATCACTGATAAAAATATTGGTGTAAGGTGTTCAATAAAAAACATTTGAGTTGCACTCCATAATTAGTAGTTACACAGCTAAATACAGTGATAAAAAATCCATAGGCTCATTATATTCTGGATAATCTGGTTGGTACTGCAAAAGTAGGTATATCATTTCAGCTAATTGGGCGATTGATGAAGGAAATGAGAATACTTTATGAAATTCAGTTGATGAGCCATAAATTCCACTTGTCATTAAGTCAAATTCACAAAGTGCATGCTATTCCTCATTTCATCCATGAGGAGCAGTGATATTAGTCAGATGGGGGGAGGGGGCATGCTTGAACATAAGGGAATAGAAGATTACCGAAGGCTAGTTTTATCATCTTCTCTCAAATAGGTCTGCATGGCTGAATTTTATTTATTTGCCTGTGAAATGCACCCCCATGATGGTCAGCATCCTAAACTTGAACTCATCTGGACTGAAATCAGTTACTGCATGTTCCCCTTGAACTTTTCACCTTCCTCACTAATTTATCCTTTCCCATGTTAGACCGGGCCAATTCACTAAGAATGAAATATGATAAGTATCACACGTCTTGAATAGAAAAATATCTATTTAACTGTAGCAGTATTAATAAAGTGATGAATATTGATCTGTAGGTACATTTGCATTAAGGAAATTTAATTGAAATATTTCTACTCTAATTATGTTCTGATGCAATTATAATTGATCGATTTGAGTTTTTACTGACATACATAAGTGAGCCAGTGTTGTTTTGTCCAGGATCTCCAATTTTACTTAAAAAGGATTATAGTTATTATACTTAGGCCCAGTTTTATCATGTCTCATTAAACTGAAGGTTAACTTTAACATCCGGTCGTGATCAAAGCTCAGTTTTATCGCCTTTAATTAAGCTCAAAACAGACTGTTTGACAGCTTAATATCTGACAGACAAGAATTCTACTGTGGTTGCAAAGTTCAGGCTCACTAATGAGTAATTGTTTATGTTTATAAAATTGAAATATTCAGTAATTTCCCTGTTAATTTAATGTTTTCATTAACTAACAATTGGATTTAGATGACATTAAGAAAGTCGGGTTTTAAATTTAGGGTAAAAAGTCTGATTTTTTTATGTTGTGCTCTTTAAATCAAATTATTTACAATTTCTTCTTTGTCTTCTTTATCACTCCATCAGATTCATGCCGGCATATTAAGTAACTTTAATTTATTTTCAGGATATAGAAGAGGAGAGCAGGGAGGAAGAAGAACCATTTTTATGGAGTTTGATATTGTCCTTGTTGGAATTGATTTTTGAGATGTTTTTCCTTTGACCCAGAGTTAACTGTACAAGTGCATAACTGCAAAAGTTTTGCATAATATTATTTTTTAAAGAGTGAAATTAACTGTGCCTTAACTTGGTTAAGTAGTCACCCAAAACTTGTGAGTTTATCATTCTCTATGCGAAATATCTGGTTAAGCTTGTAAAAATTTCAGGAAAAATTGTATTTACTAAACATTTATTTTAAGTGTTGAGTTTTTTGTGGGATTGTTAAAGTTGTTGAAGATTCATTTAAAAATAAGTGATCAATGGCATTTTTTTAGATGTGTGAAGATTTAGTTGTAGTTTTTATTACTTATAACAGGGTGTACATGATTGATGAAGGGTTTATGCTTATTTATATCACCAATTCTTGAAATAGGGGTGATATTACAATCTTTGAGAAACTGAAATTTTTTCTCCCATCACTGAAGTCTATTGTTTACAAAGGATATTCATTTTGAAATATTTGGAAAATATCTTTCAAAATGTTAGAATTTGAGAATCAAATGCTTCTGGACATATTGAATGAAGATGGGTTATTGGTGGCTGCTCGGTGAGTATATATTACGTTCTTTGTTGTGAATTTCAAGAAAAAATTGGATTATTATTGCTTATAAATCATCCAGATATCCGAGAGATTTTTAAATGTTTGTTTCAGTGGCTTGGGTTTGGATCAAGTATTTCAGTCCTTAGTTAAAGTGTACAGCGATGAAGGAAATCTTGTCATTGTAATTGGTGCATCACCTACAGAGGAGGAACATTGTCTGGCCCAAATGGCCCTGAGTGGTGTTTCACCCATGCCAAGAGTTATTACATCTGAAGTACTTGTCTCTGAAAGGTATGGCAAACAACTCCTTGTGCAAACATCCTCACTCAAATTTATTTTATGTGCTTGAGAAACTTCTTGAAGGACTCTTATATCCCTGTGTAACTGAAGTTAAAGGAAACATTAATGTACTTGTAAGCTACATACATGAATTCAGTCTTGAGCTTGAGTAGAGTGGAAGGAAAGGAAATGAAAAAAATTCAAATTAAACAAATGCATAGTGATTAATCCAGGCCTTGGTTTCAGCAGTTTTACTTTCATGTTAAGGTGAAAAAATAATGATAAATTGTTGAAACCATTGTCAGGGTTAAGAATGAAGTGTGGAAAAACTATAAGAATTAACTAGTTTAATATAATATATTCATTTCTACAAAGTTAAGCCTGATTTCTTTGTTATGGATGAGTAAAGCTTATGTTCATAATTTACAGTGAAATCATAAA
This sequence comes from Hetaerina americana, assembly GCF_022747635.1. Taxonomy (NCBI): domain Eukaryota; kingdom Metazoa; phylum Arthropoda; class Insecta; order Odonata; family Calopterygidae; genus Hetaerina; species Hetaerina americana. The sequence continues at coordinate 76,863,517 of NW_027287205.1, read as the reverse complement.
AAAATAAGCTATAATAGAATGAAGATAAAGGTCGTGAAGGCTTAGGAGACTACAATTTCCGTAATAAACTTCCCATTTTAATCTGCATGAATGATGCTCATGGTATAGCAAAAGCTGTTATATGTGCTATTCACAATTATATACAGCAGGGAGTGTTAGAAAATGAAATGTAGAGGAGCATTTCTCTAAAGAGGAGCGATTTTGGATGCATAGGAGATTATTGGTTTTGCCCTTTCTTGTATTGTTGGTGAATCGTGTGGGGGATAATGACTTCTCAAATCAGTTTGTAATCTCTCTAATTTTCTCAAAAATGCTAATCTGTCAGTGTTATGGGGTATTCTGATTATTTTCCAGATTTTACCAGTTACATCACATGTCAGACACCTTACAATAGGTTTAATCAGACATGAGTAAGGATGTCTTCAGGGTCAGCAGATTATTTTAACCCCCTCTTTGCAGATTTTGTTTTATTTGTTTATCAAATCATCAGGATTGGTTGGTTATAGCTCTTCATAGATCTCTTACTGTTGCCATCCTCTTCAGTTTAAAATCAGACTACAATCCTTATCCTCCATTATCTGTTTTATGTACTCCAACATAAGTTGCCCTCTATAGTTTTTTCTACCATCCTTTCCAGGACTGAGATTGCCAACCCCATATGCTGCAGCAGATGGCCAGCCCTCTTTTCCACTCGTCTGTGTTTTTGCTTACTTGCCTATTTTCCTCACTTTCCGCACTTTCTGATTCATCAGTCAATGTATCCAGCTTTGTGTAGCTCTACATCTCTAGAGCCTCCAGCCATTTCCTGTTTGCCCTCTTGTCCATATCTAATCATCATGTAACAAATGTACTCCACAGAGCAGCTTTGTTATCAGTACCATATCGGTGGAGTAGGAAGTTTAAAGTATCCTTTCAATTGTTAAAAGCAATCTTTGTTTTGAGTGTACTACTCATTGTTCCTCTTGAATCTCTTCCATCTGAAGTTACTTTGTTTCATAAGTAGCAAACTTCTTAACAGTTTTTCTAAGAATACTCCATTGAATATATTCCAGGAATCAATCTCTCCCGGCGATGATGACTCCTGTTTTTTTCTGATTCAGTTTCAGGCTGTAATATTTGTTTAGGACATATTACATGTTTGTAAAAATCTCAGTCAACTCCTCATCAGTCTCTGACAGAGCCACAATCTTTCATCAGTTAACTCAAGAAATGTGATCTCATGTCCCAAGGGATTCATCATTCCCTCTATCTGCTTTAAGTTATTCATCGGTTTCCATCTATACATTTACAATGATGACCTTTTGGGGCAAGTGAGCAATCCTGTCCTTCCTCTTCCATCTCAATTTCCTTGCGTGTTCCACCCATTATCACTGCCTTCTCGTCTCCCTGCAAATTCTACTTACTGTCCTCTCCTTTAACTTGACTAGTTTCATGTGATAGTGTGAGTTGCTATTGCCTTGCTATGCTATTGAAGGTTTTCTTCATGACCACAGCAGCTATTTTTGTTGCCTTTTCTTTCTTGATTCTTTCCTCAACAATCAGTCTTAAAGATTGCAAGTTTAAAATAACAATTTTACTCTTTCATGTACACTTGAAAATACAACAGAATAAGAGTGAAATTAGGCAGCACTGAAAAATAATTTCCTTGTGCTAGGGTTGCCTGTGCTGGTAACAGCAGAGTCAAATCTTGGATACAATCCTTTAGCGAAACCAGTAGATTGAGTATTTGAAAAAATATTTGCCTGTGAGAAGTTTGGAAAGGATGCTCTTGCCGTTCATTGTGTTAACTAGTAGATGTTTGGTTTAGATATTTTCTTATGGCTAATTACCATGTAATTGTTACCAAATTGATGGTTTATACTCATAAGCACATTGAAGATACAGTTACTGATGGCCCTTCCTAGACTTTTCATAACGTTCTTTAGTATTTATTCTTAGTGTTGCCAAAATCAATTTTTTATACTATATAGGAGCATATGGTCATGTTTAAAACTTAATAACATTGTCCTTAAACTAGGGAAACCTTCTACATGGGCGGTGGTGTTATTTTTGTATCAGCTCGGATTCTAGTGGTTGATTTGCTGAAGGGAAGAGTACCTCTGGATCATGTAACTGGCTTCTTGGTGTGCCGTGCCCATCGTATATTGGAGTCTTGCCAGGAGGCATTTGCATTGCGTCTCTTCAGGCAAGGAAATAAGGTGAGTGCAATTTATTTTGCGTGCAAAATATTTTTTAGTAAGGAAATTGTGATGGACGATTAATTAGGCAGCTAATATGTACAGTCGTTTTCACAAAAGACTTGAAAAAAGTCAACAGTGTCAATAGAAATTAGTTAGTCTGTGAAGGTGGAAGGTTGTAGTCATTATGAAATTTGCCAACCATTATAGTATTGAGATTACTGGAGTGATAGTCATAGAGTAATATACAGTGCAGGGGTCGAGGGGTTGACATAATATTGACTAAAACGTTAGGAAAAAGCATTGTCAACATAGAGCAAGCAATGGCTAGAATATTACTGATAAAGACAAAAGCAGAGTTGAAGAACTTGGTCATTGTTCAGGTATGCATGTCTCCAAGCAATCATAAGGAGGAAGAAGTGAATAGGATATGCGATCTGTTAGAGGACATAATTGCTTGTGTTCCTGCCAGGAAACTTTTGATTGTGATGGGGGATTGAAATGCAGCAACAGTAAGCAGAGAAAGAGGTGGTGATGAGGTGAGGGACTTCAGTTTAGGTATGAGGAATGACTGAGAAAGTGAAAGTGAGATGGGTAAAATAAAGCAAAAGAAGCGTGGTGGAAGACACAGTGCAAGGATATGGAAAGTTTGCAGAGCAAGGGTGAAATTAGTGCACTATACAGCAATGTTAAATCACTATTGGCAAGTGAGAAGGGAAGATCTGTGCTAATAGTTAGAGATAAGGCGGGTAAGATAATAGTTGACCCAGAAAAGATCCAAGAGAGATGGAAAGAATGTATAGAAGCACTGTTTAGGTAAAGGACTTTGGCAACAAGGTTAGACATAGAAAGAGAACCTGACGTAGATGAAGATAGCTTAAGTCCTAGCATACTCGATGATGAGATAGAGAGGGTATTAAGGGAGAAGAAATCAAGTAATGCCATGAAGGTAGACAACATTCCTGTGGAACTACTAAAAGGGTTAGGAAAATGTGGTAGGAAGAGTCTGTATGGGCTGATTCGGAGTATCTATGAGGAAGGAATCCGGCCGGAAGACTTCGTGAGATCAGTGTTAGTTCCTATTCCGAAAAAGGTAAAGGCTACATCATGTGAGGACTACAGAACAATATGTTTGACTTCCCACGCAGCTAAAGTTATTCGCAGGATCATCAACAAAAGGATGAAGAGCAAGCAAATGATTACATAGGAGATGATCAGTTACGGTTTAGGAAGGGGAGAGGTATGTGCGATTCCTTTGCAGTAATGAGATCACTAATCAAAAGGAATATAGACTACAATCAGGACGTATTTTCCTGTTTCACAGATTTTGGAAAGGCTTTTGATGGAGTGATTTGGGAAAACTAATGAGTGTATTGCAGAAAATAGGAATAGATTGGAGAGACAGGAGGCTAATTGGCAACTTGAACATGTTTCAGACTGCTCAGGTGCAAGTGGGAGATGGGAAGTTTGGATGGGCAGTGTTATGAAGGGGAGCAAGGCTGGGTTGCCCGTCATCACCGATGCTGTTCAATGTATACGTATGCTGAGGAAATTATTGAAGAGGCATGGGAAGAACTAGAGATAGGTATGAAAGTTAGAGGGGAATTCGTAAAATTGCTGAGTGAAAATTCAGTGCGATAGATATAGGATGATAATCAACATAAATAAAACAAAGGTAATGCAATTTTACAGAAAGAGAAAGGCCAAGGTTAACATTTAAATAGGAGTGCAAAAACTAGAGCAGGTGAAAGTTTTTGTATCTCGGAAGTGTTTTGGACCAAAATAGTCATAGTAGTAGAGATGTAAGGAAAAGAATCAAACTAGGCAAAGAGGCTTTCACAAGGAGGTGCAAGTTGATGACAGGGATGTTGAGGAAAGGCTCGTCAAAACTTTGATATGGAGCATAGTTATGTATGGTGTGAACACATGGCCACTGAAGGAGGAGGGTAGACATACATTGAAGACTTTTGAAATGTGAATATGGAGAAGTTGAAATGGACGGGAAGGAAAACAAATGAGGAAGTGCTAGGTATGGTGGGCAAGGAGAGTTGATTGTTGGGAGAGATCCTAATGAGACAAAAAATGGATGAAAGGCATATTGATCGGCAGTGGGATGTTGAAAAATGAAATAGAGGGAAGAATGTAAGGCGAAAGAGAAAAGGGCAGGAATAGGATAGGGATGTAGGACAATGTGATAGGAGGAAGGAAGTACACACAGATGAAGAGGGACTTGATGTAGAGTGGGACGTTGGGTTGTGTTCTGTTAGGATAAACAAAATATTTATTTGGTAGTTGTGTCTATCCAAACCTACCTTAACCTGTAGATTACTTAATAAACAAAAATTATAGGATTGAAAAGTCTGGGGGTCCTTGGCCATTAATTGTTAAGGGGGGAGAGAAAAGGAGTGGGATGAGAAAAAACTGGAGTTATAAAAGGGAATTGGGAACTCATCTGACTCAATCACTCTCTTAGGAATGTATTGCAATTATATGGATCTGCAGCATGAAGTGGTTTTTCATAATTATTAACCAACATTATTTTCTCCTCAAGGAAAGTTATTCATAAAAATTTTTTTATCAAGCATAACATAAATGCACTTTTAAAAGGTATGTATATGTGCTAATATAGGCGGCGTCATCACAACTTCCTTTTCTAAAGGGGTTTTGCTTCATAAAAAAAGAAGTTATGTTGCTGCACCCTGTATTTGGAGGAAAAACAAATGCGTTGGAGTTAATATAAGATAGATATTTTTAAAACTTGCAAGGAATCAAAAATTCCAAAATCTTGTTTTTTAGTCCTTTTAAAAACTTCCTGGGGCAGAACTCACACATTACCTGTTTGATGCAAAACTGCTTCCATTTTATTGTGTTTTAACATAATCCTACCATTATAGTAACTGAAAGCATGGCATTTATTCAAAACAGAAGCGGTACAAGAGAGAATGCCTGCAGTCGTTTTATCTCCAGTGATATCACTTCACCTATTACCAACCTACTGATTTGTGAGTCCTCTTAGCAGGTGCTCTCCACGGCTATTGGGGCAATAAAAACTCACCGAATCAGGGCCCTTTTATGAGTCTTAATGCCTCTAATCTAGTCTTTTCTATAAAAATTAATCATATGCCTGCCATCAGACAAGGTAAGAGTCAGGAAAGTAAAAGTTTGAGCTAGGTACTGGTACAAAAAAATAATGAACAGTGTATAAGTATGTATTTTCATTTAAATTTAATTTTTTAATTTGCTCAATTGTTTTGGTGACTCAATCACCAAATTGAAACAGGAAAACCAATGAACCATTACTTATCTTGATTTCTGTACAACTGTTTGAATATTTCTGCTGGGTGGAATTTGAGCAAGAGCATGGTGTCAACATTTAGGAGTTTACTGCACACTATTGAGTACCTCTCAACCTCAATTTTTGCAGATAGGCCATATTCACTAGTTTGAGGATTATGGCTTTAGTATGAGTAATGAAAATTTATCTTGGAATTTCTTATAGGGCATTGGTAAGAAATAAGGCCCTTTGGTGTATCTTACTTTGGGGTGTATGTAAATAATGACCTGACTCACCAACAAGTGATTTCCATTGAATTCTTCTTAGCAAACATTCTGCCTTCCTCCCATATTATTTTTATTCAACAATTTTTTTCCCAAAAACACAGTTCAAAGAACCTAGTCGCCTTTCATTTGGTGTGGTATAAAATTTGGGCCAAAATGGTTCGTTTGAAAGATTATGAAATACATTTACTGACACTTAGGATTTACTACAATTAGAATTATTGTGTCTTTTAGACAGGTTTTGTGAAGTCATTTTCCAACTGTCCTGAGGCGTTTACTGTTGGTTTTGCCCGAGTGGAGAGGGTGATGAGAGCCTTGTTTGCCCGCAACCTTTTGTTGTGGCCTCGCTTCCATGCAACTGTGGCATCGTCACTGAACGAGAAAAAGGTAACCATTTCCCTAATTGTGTTTGAATGTTTGTTTTATTTTGTTATTGATTCAGCAATATCATTATCTGTTAAATTTGGTTTTACTGTATACTCTTATTGTATGAATTGAAACAGTAAAAGTATAAACTGGTGTGATCACATTTACCTAGAGAAAGTATGGACAGTTGATTCAAAGGAAAAGTGATTTAATAAAAGTTGAAATGATTGAAATGTGCAATGGCTCATTCTTATAAACTTAAAAGATTATTTCTTAATTTTTCAGTATTACAATTATTGGCTTTTGCCTCGAAATTTGCTTTGAATCACCTGTTTAGGTGACATTAGTGCTTTCCTTTGGCTCCAATCATAGAAAGTAGTACAAATCAGTACCCAGAGTCTACACATCAGTATTTCGAACAAATGTGATCACTGCATAAGCCTTGAAAATTTTACTGTGGTTTATTTGTTCATTATCATTGATTTGAATTTTTATCACTTTTTTCAAATAAGTCACATTACCATTAATCTATTCTTTTCTTAAAAAATTAAATGGTGAGTAAATCTTCAAGTTGCAAAAATTAAAATTTTATTTTCAGCCTTTGTTGGTGGAATTACATTTGCAGCTAAGTCCATTAATGCAGCAGATTCAGTGTTCTCTCCTAGACCTCATGAATTTTACCGTAAAGGAGCTTAAGCGTATTAATCCTATGGTAAGTTTTTTTCCTTTATAATGTTATAAGTAGAAAGTTTTAAATGATGCAGGGTGCCAATTGAAGTAATGAGGAATGGTCTGGGAATGTTCGTTTGTTGCATCATGCACTGGCATTTGGATCCTCTGGAGATATTGCCATTTCTATCTGTGAAAGTGCATCCATATTTTAGGCTTTGGTGAAAGGTGTAGGATTTAAGGCACTAAGTAACCATTGTGATTACAGACGGATGTTTGGCGAAGAGGTAGGTGTAGTCTCCATTTTTAAAACTTCTTCACCATTATTTTTTTAATCTGTTTTTTGAAGTTCCTGCTCGTGTAACCAATGTGCACAAAGTTGCTCTTATTTTATTGTAATAAACTCTTGGCTTTATGAGTCGGTGTCACTTGTCTTTGCTGTTGATCTTGAGTTTGACGGGAGAAAGGGGTGTATAAAAAGCATCCTTTAGGGAACTAGGAAAGTGGTTTGAAATTTAATATGACAAGATTCTATAATATGATGAAACATGTCATACCAATTAGCATCTGTAGAAAATACTAATGCAACTGTTTTGTGAAGTGAAATTTGAAGAAGTTGTTTATTTTTTGTGTTATTTGTATTCATATTTCTGGTACATAGCTTCCTACTATGTACATTAAGCTAATGAAAATAATAATAATGATACAATAATCAAAATAAACTGAAATTTTTCTATCTATATGAATGCAAACAAAGTATAAAACTAATGAACCCAAGTTTGAAAATTTGGAATATAAACATATAACATTTCAAATCCCATTCATTGCTTGCTATTTTCATCAAAACTATCATTTGGTTCCAAACCTAGATACTTCTTGAATGCCACCCTTTGCTGAATGGCAATGATCGAAGGTTACAGGCACAAACATCTGAGGAGAAGATTACTTACCTGTTCCTGGTAACTGCATTTTTCTGGAAATTTAAATCTGAACTTACATTTAAATACAGTATCTCTTGTCTAGGTGTCTCATGTGTCATGTATTTAAATATTAAAGAAAAGCATCAAATCTTCACCTTTGCATCCCTTTTGATTCATTACACCACTACAGAAAAATATTCCTCCTTCCATTTCATTGTAAACCATTTTCTCGTATGGCCACTTGATAATCATGCCTTTAAAAAAGAACTCCAATTACAAAAAACGGACGTCAGTGTAGATTAAGACCAAACCCTCAAGAAAAACAAATTCATAAATCTAATCAACTCTACCACAAACATTTCTGCCTTTCCTCACTTGCCAACACCTATAGTGCAGTTATTTACTTATCATTCTTTGTCTGGTGAAGATGGCCTCGCCAAGAGGGTGTCATTGCACTTTGCTCCTCTTCATTTACCTCTAATCCTTCCTTAAATACCATTTGCATTTCTTCCTTCTCAGACATTGAAATTTTGAATCACTCATAATATGTATTTGTCTAACACTAAGGGAGTAATATATAGGTCTTTTCATTATTAATTTATTTTGGATGTAAATCACCAGAAATCAAATGTTCATTGAACATTACTTGTCGCAGAGAATTGTTGCTAAATGCTGTTCTTGTCCTATTAGAATTGGTATTGCTATTGAAACAGGCATTGCTATGTTTGACCCTATGAAAAGGTTCACTTGTGATGTCTTGGGTCTTATGAGATGGTACATTGTACAGAAGACCTGTTTTGCCCACGTTAAAAATGCCTTTCAAGGCATAGGCATCATCATGATTACACAAAGCATCCATTGAGCTTATATCTCAGGATCTACAGTTTAAAATTTACCCGACATGGTATTCTAAACAATAATTCTCTTCTAGCAGGGAGGAAAGCTTTTGCCGAGTGATTTTTGGGGAAATTATAGGGATCTACTAAATGCAAGTCTGGAATGGCACCCAAACACTTTCTTTTATTTTTTGTGGGAAATTATTAGTATTATTAATTAATTTCACCCTTGGGACAAGAAGCTTCTTAAGGCCACCAGTCAAAACAGAAAGGAATTAGAAGCACAAAAGGTGAAGAAAAAGATATATATTGGAGCCAAAATGTGGTCCTCTTCAGTGTACTGAAGGGTGATAGTTCCTGGAATACAATATTGGAGTGAATCTGTGTAGAGATGTCTGAAGTATATAGAGAAGGGGAAGTGAAAGTAAAGGGTGAAGTTCATTTTGGAAAAGGAGGCGGGGGTTGGGTAATAGAGTTCAGTTGCCAGCTGACCCCTTCTCATCAGTGGAGGTCAAGGTTAAGGGGAGAGGAAAGATGCACAATCCTTTGAAAGCAAACTACTTAAGATTTATGAGTAAAAATTAAGGGGAGAAGGGAATGGGCCCTGAATCACTGTTAAGATGTTGTCTGATTGACATTATAAAGACTCATGTATGACTCTCTTGTAAGCTTCCAGCAAATGCTTGGGCAATTGTTAACTGGTTTTAAATTGTCTTGTGCATTTTCTTTCACCCAGGCCAAATGAGATGACTTGATAAACTTTACATTTAAAAAAACCAGTTTTGTAACACCAAGAGATCTAAATTGAAATGCATTGGAACTAATATATCAATTCAGCTGTGATACTTGGCATACCTCTTATAACAGCCAAACATGCAAAAATATCCAACTAGGTGTAAAGAAAACTTTCCTTTATGAATATAAAAAACAATGAATCAAACAAAGCAAAACACCATATTTGCACTGGGCACAGCATTACTCAAGACAAATTAAGGCTCTTGGAAATCCTTGGAGGTAGACTTGATGACCTTACAGGGACGGCAAAGGCTTACATACTCAGCGAAGCTTCAGCCTCTTACTCCACTAAAATCCACTGCAGAGATTTTGATTCAAGATTTTAAAGGCAAAGTATGCAGAAAAAATGTGTACTACAGAGTGATACTATAACACCTTAATTTTTTTATGTGAAGCTATTTCAGAAATACCAACATAACTTATTGTCCAGAATTCCTCTTTTTAGTTTTTTCTCCAACTTTTAATTATATTCTCTTGTGCTTAGGGGTTATTCCTGGCATAGTTCTACCATTTAAAAGGAGAAAGTGTTTTCAATTTATTAAAACACAATTTTTACTCGTAGAAACTGCAAATATCTCCTACCCTAAATCTCTATCTTACAACCGATCAGCTGGTAAAAGTTATTTCTCTTGGCGTATGGGTATTTCACCCAGTGTAGAATGAGTATGGGTGATACTCAGTATATTGACATGACTTGCACCTCAAATGTCGTTCCCATGGAAATCAATTAATAAATTTTTTGTGGTAGAGGAATTATTTTCAGTGCACAAGTATTAACTTTCTGATGAATAAATGTAATCCAGCACAATATGATACAGTTAGTATAAATAACTACATGGGTCTATGTGAGTTAGAGTTATAGCAAGGATAGAGAATATGTAAGTCAAAACGTTTATTGAGGCGGAACATTTAAAATATTTGTAGTAGTGGCCTGCATTTTTATGACCATGATCAGGGTTTGTTTTTATTTACAAATTTGGCATGTGTAACATGAAGAGAGTCATAAAGCCCATGGGGTCTCATTGTGATTTATTCAATGTTAACATCCACTATTCTTTCACTCTTCTTGATCATTAACTTTTATTCTGTTAAATAATTAAGTAATTATAATGTTTGATTTAGAATTGAGGTACAGGCCATCTTAAAAAATATCACCCTTTTTCTTTTTGCATGAATTAGATGGATGCAGATGAATTGAGTGTGGAAAATGCTGTCTCCCAAAACTTTGCTCGACATTTGAAAGTTAATGTGGATCCAATTTGGCACCAACTAAGTATAAAGAGCCGTCAGTTGGTTTCTGATCTGAAAACGTTGTCATTTCTGCAAAGGTGAAAATTTAAACATTATTAAATCATCTATAAATGTGTATATAATATTTTTAATTATTAGTCTGATCTTAATGAAATGTATAATCATGAAATCCTTGGTTATTTAAAATCAAATATAATGAAATCAATTTGATTTTTCAATTGTAATGATTCATGGCTTTACTTATTATACCGCAATTAAAAAATGGTATAATTAAATATAAAATAATATTGCTGCCCTCTTCTGTCCCTACAAATTGCCATTTGTGTTCACCAAACCCTCCATCATAATTTGTTGTCTCCGGGTAACTTAATGGAGTTTGCATAACATATAGAAATGAAATGATTGAATTTGTAATTCCACACACTTTATTTAAAAACATGGCCCAGGTTTCAATGTTGAGCACCATCAGATGGTCCTCATAAAAGGAAACTTTGTAGATATACCTTCTAATAAGGTGGAGGGGGTTGGCCAGAGAGGAAGGATAAGGGAGGGAGGAGGGATAAAAAGGTTGAAATGTAGCTGGAAGGAAAAGAAAATTACATAGATAAAAAAATTGCCCTCTTCCATCTTCTCTATTATTGCAATTCCTCAACATTTAAGAGTAATATATTGTACCGGGAGTCCCATATGGCAATCATCTTCATTAAATTATGTTCCACTTTTTAATCCCCTTCCCAGGCTAGTCTTATTCTTTTCCTCCATTATGTCCCCATGAAATATGTTAATTACAATGTATGATCCCAAAACAAATATGCCATTGAACTTGGTTGATCAAATGGACTTTGATGCATTTATACCCATATAGTTGCTCTAACTGATCAGAGTGACGTGGGCTATTCATTTTTATTGAATGTGTTTCAAAAAGTCAATGTTTGTTTCTCTCTTTATAATCCTTGGTTTTCTTTAAAACTATTTTTGTGAGATTGTTGAATGTTGAGATGGATTTGTGGTGTCCGTTATTAGCCATAGTTACTGCTTTAATTTTCAAACCTTTCATTTACATGTATTTGTTTTTTGTATTGTATATTTGTTCCCATGCCCTTGTGTTATGAAAAATGGATCATTCCCAATTGTTATCATAATTGATTAAGGTCTAGTTTTCTTTGAGCTCATTATATTTGACTAACTTGGTTTTTACAGCCTAATAAAAGAATCAGTGCTGTGTAGTCCTTCTATATCCTTTCAAAGCCATTTCAATAATTATGCATCTACACAGTATCATATCCACAAAATTGCTAGCTTTCAGTGATTGCTTATATTATCTCATTGAAAAGTTGAACTTTCAAAATTTTTATTTTACAGGGCTCTGACTCAGTATGACTGTGTGACCTATGAAACTCTTGTCACTCCCTTGCGAACAATGGAATATGCAATGCGCTCCTCTGGGTGGCCCCTCTTGGAATCTGCGGAAACATTTTTTGTTTCATCTCGAGCACGAGTTGATAAACTTGTCTCTCCATCAAAAGAAGATGGTAGCAAAAAGGCAAAGCTGGAAAATGAAGTCAAAGAAAACAAACGTAAGATGAAATTCCTCATTTTAAATCGAAATTTTTTCATGAAAGTGCTATTTATGTTGATCTTTTCTTAATAATCATATGATGGGACCAATTAGTTGGATGTCATTTAGTTAAACCAAGTTGTCAATCAGTACAAGAATGAAAAAGATCTATACATTAAATTTCTCCATTAATTGTGTATGTACATGTCATTTTCATATTCTTAATCTTTGTTGTATAAAATATGATGGCCCTAGGCCTCACTGTATTATTTATATGTAGAATTTACAGATACTATACTCCCGTTTTTTATATTTTGAAATTATTGCTACGTTTGCCAAAACTGTATGAATTCTCCTTCTGGTGTCTTCGATTAGGTCTTTTATAGCTAATTAATCTCCTTATGTCTGGGTGAGTGGCTGTTTTTGCCTTTCAGTTCTGATGGCTCTTTCTTTATTTCATTATTGGTAGTTCAATCAGTGCTTTTTAAATTTATAAATAAAGTTGACTTAAGTCCTTGCAGAAGACGATATCATTCACATTATGGTTCAAAAATGATAGATTGAATTGTGAAGCTCATATGATGTGTACTAAATTTGGATAGAATGCTGAACTGCATGTTTTTACTTGAAGTCTCACAAACTTAAGAAAAGTTTTGTAGTTTTTTCAGGGAATACTGTTTTTCTAGTTCTATAGTTTGATAAAAAGTTTTAGCAATGAAAATTGAATATGAGTGGTAAATTCCAAACATTTATTGAAAAGTAAGAATTTTTGTCCTGAAAATCATTATTATTTGGTATTCCACCTGTTAGGGTAGGTTTTGGATGGACACAGACTGAAAACTGATACGTTTTTTAGCTTCTTCCAAGAAAACACTACCTGACACTAGTCGCTACAACAAACCCTTCTTCTTCTACGTATACTTCCTTCCTCCCTTCTTTCCATCCCACCTACCTATCCTATTCTTTCCTTTCCTCATTTACCTAACTTTCTCCTTGTGATCACAGTCTTCAACATCTCATTGCCAATTGACACTCTGTAAATCCGCCTTTCCTGCTTCAGTTGCATTTCACCCAGCAGCACACTCTCCTCCCCCACCTACTACCTCTTTGTTATTTGTGCTCCTTTCCATCTGTTGTATCTTCCACAGCCTTCTCTACACCTTTCTCCACATCTCAGAGGCCTCCAATCTATGCATATCTGTTTTTCGAATGACCATGTTTTTGAGCTGTACTTAACAGAGCCCCTTACCAAATTTTCCACTTTTTTTCGTAGTATACCTACTTAATATTCCTGTCATCAATTACCTCATCTTTGTGGAAGCTTCTTGGCCTAACACATTCTCCTCCTTATGTCCCTACCACTTGGAATATTATATTTTTTTGCAATTTTAAACTTTTGTGTGTGGGGTGCTGCTGAAAACCAGTCATGTTTTGTGACAAAATACATGTCCAGAGCAATAATTATGTTATATGAGTCTGATCTAGTGAATTTTATTGTGTGGATCTCAAGATAAGCACATGATGAACTAATTGGGACCAGTGAATGTTGTCTACATTTAACTTACATCGACTTTGGAAATTTTCATACTCCATGATAGTTTGCCTTTTCTACCCAAACATAATAAATAATCTTCAACGAAGGTGTGTTAATGGCATGCAATACTGAAAAAGTAACTTCTAAAAAAGAATGTTGTTTTCATACCTGACCAAACTAGTCCTTTGTGTGCATTTCAGGAATCTTAGCTTGTTCTTCTAGCATGCTGATATGTTACTGGGAGTGAAATTTATCTGAGAACATTTTCATTTCCATCATTCTACTTGCAGGTATTCCTGTCCTGGAAACTAGTCCAAAGTGGGAAGCTCTCTCTGAAGCTCTGAGAGAAATACGTACATCTCCTAATAGTCAAGGCACTGCTAATCCTGAAGTTACCAAAGTTTTGATTCGAGTTGCAGATATTAGAACCAGCAGAGTATTGAAAGAGGTAGGTACAGCAAAATAATTGGATAAATATCCCTACAACTTTGAGATGGGAAACACTTGGGGGATACCTGACTGATAAATGAGCTCATCATTAAAATGTATTGTGGGCAGATAATGGTAAAGAGAGGGGTTTGGGATGGTCCGGTGGCTAACATACTCAATCACCACCCTGAGGTCCCAGGTTCAAATCCTGGCGGGGGTTGATATTTTTCAGTGATACCCCAACCCCTACCTGAGGTGCTTTGTGGAGGGCACTTTGGGTGAGTACGCCATCAGTCGGATGGGGCATTAAGCTGCAGACCCCTTGGTGCCTTCACTGTTAAAAAGATTTAAAAGATTAAGTTACAATGGAGAACTTTCAGCAGTTTTCTTTTACCTATTCACTTTTAACAGGCTAGCAAAGGTGCCAATTTTACGAATGAACTCCCATTGTTGACTTGAAAGGGCAGGAGCAGTCATTTATACCATCGTTCATAATTTCAATTACTCTTGTTAGGAAAAGTGAACTGGTGTGTGGTCTTACTGTTAAGTAACATCAATCTCTCACTTAACCCAATGGTTGAATCATGCTCCACCTCTGAAACCTGGCTCTAAATCCATCCATGCTCTAATCAGAAGAAACAGAATAAATGCACAGCGGTATTGTTATCCAGGATACAAGAAAAAATTACTTTTTTATTGTGAAGGCACAACTGGGAAATGTTGTTGTTGATGGTGTATTTAACTTGTATGTATAAATGACAGTTACACATTTGTTTGCACCTTTGAAGAAATAAGTGGAAAACCAAGAATATTGTCAAAATGGGGAATTGAAAATATTGAGGTAAACATTTTGGGCTGTCTGCTAAAGACTTATTAATAGAATGTTAGCTATAATAATGACCAGGGTCACTGTAATTACATACTAAATGCTTGTTTTTAAATGTGAATCATGTTAACAATAGGAAGCTTCAAAATGTTACCAATATACTTTCTGCATCTAAATCTAAAGCTGCTGAGTGAATATTTTATGATTAATATTGTGATTATCCAGTTTGCAAGCATACCAGAAGGAAAGAATTAGCAATAGATTGAATTATTTGTATATGCGCACGCTACAAGCTAATGGTTTGTAGTTCCACGTTCGTATAAGTTGAAATACCCAAATGAAGGTGCATTCAATAAAAACTTTTCTCACTTCCATTTCAGTACTTGACTGTTGGCTCAAAGGTTTTACTAAGTAGATTATATCAGAAGGCTATGAGAGAAAACAAATTAAGTGGATCCAAGCATTCTGGTGGAGCAGTGGCCATGAATGAAGGGAAGGATAGCAACGACATCCTGAAGGAGAGAGTGTGTGAGTTGGAAGCAGAGCGAGTGGTAGAGGTTGAGGATGGCATAGGTGGTGCAAAGGCTGAAGAAGAAAAGGCACAAGAAGAAGATGATCTTAATGGAACAGTTACACTTACGTTGACCCAGCAGAACAGATTATCTGAAGCAGAATTGAAAGAAGAAGACAGCCCTGATGGCAAGGAAAAAAGTGAAGCAATTGAAGAGAGGGATGTTGAGCTCCTCATACTGCCCACCAAAGGCAAAGACCCATACATATTAGGAAGAACAATGTCAAGCTTCCTGCCACATTTTGTAATAATGTATGATGCTGACATATCTGCTGTTAGGCAAATTGAGGTGAGTCATTTTTCTAAGGCTTAGATAATTGATAGGAATGTTTGTGTGTTTGAAAATATTGAACAAAAATTTGTTTGGAATAAAAAAATAGTGATCATTTGCATTGGCATTAATATTGCTTTTAAAAATGAATAGGAATAAGGAAATGACAAATTTTAATACTTGCATGAATAATACCTTATCGGTTAACTTTGTAGAATAGCATGATACCTGATCTTGGTGGTTGAAGATTTATTTTCCACTCAGATTTTATTTCTGCAAATCAATTTTGACCTTGAATCATCAAATATTAGGTAAAATTACAGTGTTGACCTGAAAATTGTCCTTTATGCATTGTTTTGTGAAGAAGAGGGCCAATGCAAAAAGGGGTGGCAAAAGGCAAGTGGTGATTGGGGAGTGTTGAATGTGAGGGATAAGCAGTAACAGTTCTACTGCCATTTAGATGGTCTAGCTGAGGGCTCCCTCTTATCCCCTATTGTAGCCAATCTCTTCGTTTGATTCTCTCGGAGGAATATTATTCAGCTTAAACACTCAACTCATTATATGTATAGAATATTGGTTTAGGCATGTGGATGACATTCTTTGTCTTCGAATGGGCACCAACCACCATTTAGATTCCATTATTAAACTTTTAAATACCTTGCATCCAAACTTCTCCTTTTCTATGGAATAAAATCAACAGCACACTGATAACTTTTTAGATTGAAGAATCTCATTAGTTAATCAAAAACATGTATTTGGTATTTTCAGAAAACCAACTTATACTGATTATATAATATCGAATGGCTTCTTTTTTCCCATAAATAAGCCTCCCTCCCACTACGATGATTCATCACCTCCTAAATATATTACTCACCCCCAATAATTACAACATTGAACTTGATAGCATAAAATCCATCGTCTCAATCAATGTTACACTCACAGTTTGATTGGAAATTTATTAAAGAAAAAACTATGAAAAATAGCCATCAGTCAAATCTCCCACTTAAACTTAATATATAATGACTGCAATACAATCTATATCAGTCAGACTGGCAGGTACATTGATAATAGACTCAAGAACATTTCAGTTGTTTTAAAAATTCTGGCTCTACCTCCCTTTTCGTCAAGCATTTATAAAATCACAATCACAACGGTGACTTTGTACCAGAAGTGCTACATAGTGTGCCTGAAGGCCTAGCATTGAATGCCGTCCAACATATGGAAATTGTAAGCATGTCATTCAACTCATGTGTAACCCTCTGCAAAGAACAAATTGTTCCCCCCCCTTCCCCATTACTCTCTGCACATTTGAAACCAATAAACAAACACACACTCCACCCCTTCCCTTCCATCACCCCTCCTCTGTTAACATCTCATTATCTCACCAACCCTCACTGATCTTAACCCCGTTCTCCACATTTTACCATCCCCCAATCATTTATTGTTAGGGATGGGTTCTTTGTAATCCTTGTCCACATTTATCATGGTATGCCATTAAACATATTCTTCATATATTGATGTCAATAGATGAAGACTCATAATCCTTTCTCTTTACTATATTTTATCCTATTCATAAGGTATGATAATTTTTTAACCCTTTTGCTGCTGTGAACATACCTAGTACATTTGCACAGTAGGCTGTGAACTTACCTTTTCACCCTCTCTGTGGTGCACTATCATACCGTGACATTTTATGAAAATCATGTCCATCAAAATAAATTAATAAAAAAAGTTTTTCATTGATTGAACTTTGGAGTATCCTTTTTTATTTCCTGATGTTTATTATTTAGATTATTTAATTATTTCGGGAGTAATGAGGGTAAAAAATAAGAGAAACTTTACACTTCCACACACTTTTAATGGTCTATGACCATGGTTTCGATGCTGCGCATCATCATCAGTAATTAAGGCTACGGAGATACGATATCCTCCATTTTCAGCTCATGGGAGAAGTTGGATTCTAGAGAGTGAAGCACAGCAAATCCACCACCCTTTTATTCATTGTCAGTAAACATTATTGAAGATTGGTAATGTTGTCTGCTCTGTGCTGCTCAATATATCCAGTACATACCATTATTATTTCGTTTTTACTTATTTTAATAACCTACCTATTATTTTTATTAATAATTGTAATGTTCGGATCACTTGTTATTTTTAAAAAACTGCATAATTATCTCAAAACACAAATAATCACATTATGTGACCACTTAACATGAAGGTCATGCGTTGCAATAAATAAGAGTATGCTGTAGTATTTCCTAGCCCTCTTCCCAATAAGGTGTACAGATGCCCATTTACACAAGAATAGTGACCTTCTCTGTCCTCTTTCATGAATCGGTATCCCATTGTACATTGTGTGTCTGGACAAAATATGCCATGCCCGTTTTTCTTCTTATTTCCTTTTTTCAACACCATCAGTAAACATTATTGATGATGAAATATTTTCGCTACCTACTGTCTGGTTTCATATTTATATCGAAGACCATTCCTTAACCAAGGCATGGCCTAAAAATACTGTCTGCTTGAAGTCATAACTATTTGATCTTTTCTGGACCTTGTTTTATGCATGTGATTCATTAAAATGATGTTCATGAAAAGTACTAAGACCAACGTGCTGTATGAAATCATTGCAAAAATATGTTTAGGTTGAAATTAAGAAGAAATACATTGTGTGTCAGCTAGCCAGCCTAACATGTTTGAAACTGCGTGCGATTACTTAACGGGATCGAGATAGTGTGGTGACTTCATACCTAGAGGGCCCGGGTTTAAATCCCAGCGGTGTTGAATATTTTTCAGTGGCATCTCGATCCCAACTTGAGGTGTTTTGTGGCGGGCACTTTTAGTGAGTATGCCATCCGTCAGATGGTACATTAAGCTGCGGACCCCCTGGTGCCTTTCGCGAAGAGTAGGCTAATGCCGATGCCGGGTTTCTCTCCATCCTTCACACGGGAAAGTCCATCCCTAATGGCGCTGGCGCAAATAACCTTAGCTGTCGGTTGCCTCCTCTAAAAATTACTACTTTTACTTTTACATTACAATTACTAATTTGACTTTTACATTAATTACATTTCAAATCTCATGGATTTATTTTGTCTGTGATTTGATTTCAGGTTTATCAGGGTTACCATCCAGAATTCCCCCTCCATGTGTACTTCTTGATGTATGGGGGTTCTGTGGAGGAGCAAGCTTATTTAACATCTTTGAGGAAAGAAAAAGAATCCTTTGAGCATCTAATCCAGGAGAAAGCGGTATGATAAAATGGAGGGTTGCTGAGCTACAGGATACAGCTTTGTGTCGTGTTTTTGATTATTTTAGCTGCATTCCAATTGTTCATCTTAGTTATTCTCTAATGCAACAGTTATGATTGCATGTGGCTACCTATCAAACTTTAAATGTGACCAAAATGATATGCTCTTAAAAGGCGTAGGATACTCATTGTTTCCTTCATCCATGTTCATGATTTTACAGAGCTTCAGCATTAAATTCTTGAAATACCGTAATAATAAGTATTGTAATTGCTCTTTTATGTTTGCATGGACATGTAAAGGAATATGAAAAACTAAACATAAGGTAACTCTATGTTAAGTTTTTCATATTCTTTTACATGTCCTGTGTGGTATTGGCGTCATAAAAAAACATTTGCATATGCCAGTCATTATCTCTTGCTGTGTCTACATGAAGAATCCGTTTTATTTTGTGGTGATTTTTTCTGCTGAATTGAACTGAAAGATTTGTAAGGGAATGTGGAACATTTAAATGTAACATTTAGTTAATCTTGGAGTTTTAATTAAAACCAGAATCTCAAAACATATCTTTTTAAATACTACCTTGAACAAAAAGTTCCCGGAATAACCACCGTGTGGCGCTCCCATCGTTCCGATTTGAGTTCTGTTTTTTTGTTAAATTGGTACATCTGTTGTTGATATTCCCTTTAAATCTTAGTGTCATAACTTGACATTTGCAAAAGTTACGTAGCCAAGAGTACATCTATCTCTGTGTGTGTTGGCGATTTTTTACAATTTCAGAAATGGATTTAAATTTGCAACAACGAACTTGTATTAAATTTTGCGTAAAAAACGGATTTAGTGGCGCACGGACGTTGGAAATGTTGGAAAAGTGTTTCGGCAACGATTCTCTAAAAAAAAACGGTCGTTTACCAGTGGCACGAGCGGTTCAGAAGTGGTCGTGAGTCAATCGAAGATGATGAACGCAGTGGCAGACCATCGACATCGAAAGTCGGTGAAAAAAATTGATAAAGTAAAAGAAATGTTGGTCAATAACCGCAAATTAACCATCAGAGAAATAGCGGAGGACTTGAACATTGCCTATGGATCCGCCCAAGGCATTGTGGTTAATGATTTGGGTTTCCGTCGTGTAGCAGAGCCAAAAGACCTCAATTTCATGCAAAAAAGAGACCGTGTTGACGTCGCAAAAGACATGATTTGCGAGGCTGAATCCGATCCCACATTCATCAAAAGGATCATTACTGGAGACGAGACGTGGGTTTATGAGTACGACACGCAATCCAGACATCAGGCAAGTGAATGGCGTTCACCAAATGAGCCGAGACCAAAAAAACCACGTCGTTTTCAGTCAAAAAAGAAGGCAATGCTGACGGTTTTCATGGATTACAACGGTGTAGTGCATCATGAATTTTTGCCAGAAGGCCAGACAGTAAACAAAGAGTATTATTTGGGCGTTATGAGACGTTCGCGTGAAGCAATTCGCCGAAAGAGACCAGAAATGTGGGCAGAAAACTCGTGGATTTTGCACCATGATAACGCACCGTCGCACGGTGCTATCATTATTCGTAATTTTTTGACGAAAAATGCAACAAATACCACCCAACAGCCACCGAATTCACCTGATTTGGCTCCCTGTGACTTCTTTATGTTCAATCGAGTTAAAAAACCATTACGGGGAACGCGTTTTAGCAGCCGAGAGGAAGTAATGGAAAAATCGCAGGAAGCACTGATGGACATACCGAAAACCGACCGTAACTTTTGCAAATGTCAAGTTATGACACTAAGATTTAAAGGGAATATCAACAACAGATGTACCAATTTAACAAAAAAACAGAACTCAAATCGGAACGATGGGAGCGCCACACGGTGGTTATTCCGGGAACTTTTTGATCAAGGTAGTATGCCTATCCCTGTTCATTATTCTTTAAAATTATAAACCAAATCCAGGAAAATATATGATAAAGCAGGTTAATTATGTTTCATTCTCTGGTAAGGAAGTTTGGCATCATCGCCTTGAAATAGCATGATGGAGTTGTTGCCAACGAATATAAAAAAATTGTTGACATCTATACGATAATTTAGGCATGCTTTATTTTAAAACTGTTAATGTTGGTTATTTTTAATAGTCCATGGTGGTGCCTGAAGAGAGGGAAGGCCGCTGTGAAGATTTAGCCAACCCTGAATTGGACCGAGACTTGGGGAAGAGTGCCCTGGAAGCCTGTGGTATTGGGGATAAAGGTGGCCAGTCGGGTCGAATGGGTGGCAGAAGAGTGGAGGTGTCAGCTGATCCAAGCAAAAGAAGCAAGGTGATAGTGGACATGAGGGAATTCTCTAGTGAACTTCCATCAATCATCCATCGAAGGGGAATGGATGTGGAGCCAATAACCCTTCAAGTGAGTTCAAATCCTGAAATTCACAGTCTGCGCTAGCATATAAATATTTCCCAGCCCATAAAATGCACCCTGATTTGTCAGGTTAGAATTGATGAATAATACTTGGATCAGAAAGATTAAAATATTTTGATGTCAACTCTATGAAGGTTGCTATTTAAATTTTCAGCCTTGACAACTCTTTAAGTGCTTCAGGTGCCATCTGACTTTTCCATCTGAAACTTTGATCCTTTTAATGCTAACTTTCTTCAGAACATTTTGTTGTTTGATCATAACTTGTGTTGTTTACAGTGACTCGAAAATTTTGTTTCAGCGAAAAAATGAACTAAACTCGTGAACACTTTGGTGCAATGATTTTTAACAACTTTTGGCGTGGATTTTCAAGACAGGAGTGTATCGATCAACTTACTTCCACTTTTGGCGATGAAGCCCCATCCTTTGCCACTGTGAAACGCTGGTATAACGAAGTCCATCAGGGACACCGTTCACTCAGCGACGAAAGTTGTGAAGGTCGTCCAAAATCAGTTGTTGTGCCAGAAAACATTGATGCTGTGCAAGGAATAGTCAAGGAAGATCGTCATGTGATTTATCGTGAGATTGAGGTATCCTTGGGGATTAGCATGATGAGCATCAATAAGATATTGCTTGAACATTTAGCTGTGAAAAAAATTTGTCCGTGTTGGATCCCACATAATGTGACAAAAGCTCCAAAAGATGGTCGTGTCAATTGGTGCGAAGAAATGTTCAGCAAATACAATTGCAGTGCATCAAAAGCTGTGTATAGCATTTACACAGGTGACGAATCTTGGATCTATGAGCCCAAAACAAAACAGCAATTCACTGGATTCTGGTCTTCCAAGACAAGCCAAATCCAACGAAAGTGATTCGTGCACAAAGTACGTGATCGCCTCTTTCTTCAAAATAACTGGAAATGTGGCAACTGTACTGTTAGAGCAATGTACAGGTAGTACAACCGTGATTTATGAATGGTACATGAGCATTTGTTTGCCAGAACTGCTTGGGGAAATGCAGAAAAAAGCAGCAACGAAGGATCATTCTTCATCATGGAAATGCAAGCTCCCACAGATGAGCTGAAACAACTACCTGGCCAAAATGTCGAATTGATGGGTCATCCTCCGCACAGCCCTGATTTAGCACCAAATGACTTCTTTTTATTCCTGTTTATCAAGAAAAAATTGCATGGCCAATGTTTTTTGGCACTTGAAGAAGCTGTTGATGCATTCAAAAACTATGTTTTAGAGGTGCCTCAATCAAAAATCGTAAATTTTCATGAAGAAAAATTCTTCCTCTATAAATTTTGGTTTTATGCATACAATTGTTTTAGACAAATGATTTTTAAACTTGATGGATGTTATTTTCAGTGTGTACTTATTTTTACATTATTTCACAGGTGGGTGATTACATTCTCACAAAGGATATCTGTGTGGAAAGAAAGAGTGTAAGTGATTTGATTGGATCACTTATATCTGGTCGGCTCTACAACCAAGCTACTGCCATGACTCGTCACTATGCACGGCCAATTTTACTTATAGAATTTGATAAAGACAAACCATTTGTACTTCAGGTAAGACATTTAGTTATTATTTGAATTTAATCGGTTTCAGTCATTGTCCTCATTTTCCTTAATATCTTCAGTTACCATGTTTCAAATGGACTAAGTGCATTTTTTTTGCAAGTTAAAGATCAAATTTTTACTTGCATGTTAGAAAGAAATTTTAAGCTGTAGGCTGCTCACTGAGTTTAGTTACACTCCATTTGCCTTGTATAGATTCTATATTCTGTCTAACCGAGGTTAATTTCTATGCCTGTAAGCCTTGTTTAGAGTTAAAATTCTGCCTTACTGAACTTCAAATTAAAAATTGTAGTTAAATCAATTATATCATGATTGTGTAGTCATTATTATGTAAGATTTAATTTTAAAAAGCAATGTTTTGTATGAGAAATATTTCTTTTGTAGGGCAAATTTTATGTGTCAACTGATGGTCGTAATACAGATGTTGCCTCCCGGCTCCAACTCCTCACCATTCACTTTCCTCGACTGCGTCTAGTGTGGTCACCATCACCATATGCCACCGCAGAATTATTTGATGAGCTCAAGGTTTGTTTCCCATTCCTTCAGTTCATGCATCCTATGCATTGGCTAATCGTAAATCTTCTGAACTGGTAATTTGCTGTCATGTTCTATAAAAAAATGGCTGTAGAAAAATTTTGTTGCATCATTATTTAAATTTTTATAAGTCGCTTCAAATGATAAGTGCATCATTTTTCAATGGGTCATGGAGTTAACTTAGGTTGGGAGGGAGTGTTCACTTTTGGTGGTGCTTTTTTGGAACAGTACTTGTGGTCACTTTGTTTTGCAGGGGAACTGCTGAAGTGTATTACCCCAAATCCCTTAAGTAATGAAAATATTGAGAGCAGTGAAGAACTAATGATGGGAAGGGAAGGAAACAAACTCAGGAAATTCATATGCCACTGCTTATGCGTACGCTAATGCCCTCATGGGTAAAATACTCGAGAAGCTTTTGATACAACTTATCGGGAAAAAAAAATACTTTGTTCTTCCACATATATTTTATCATGCACGACCAAGGTTTCGACGTAAAAAGTCATCATCAGGAAGAAACCTTAGTCAAGTGTGATAAAATATATGTGGAAGAACAAAGTACTCATATTTTCTTTTACAATATGAATTGCTTCCACGAAGTGATGCCTCAAACCACCTATTGGTACAACCTGATTATTTGTTGCAAAATGAATATATGGCATCGGTACAATAAAAACTGGATCACATTTGTATCCCAACAAAATCCTTTGGAGGAAAACAAAGAACAGCTGTGTGAATCCTAATGCAATCAAGTCATTGTATGTTGGCAGTCTCCCTCTGATCTTTTTTTTAATATTGAATGGTGCAGTAATGCTGCCAAGAAAACAGTTTTGAACTTTAAATTGCTGCCTTACCAAAACTAATGTTCATG
Organism: Hetaerina americana; assembly: GCF_022747635.1. Lineage (NCBI taxonomy): Eukaryota > Metazoa > Arthropoda > Insecta > Odonata > Calopterygidae > Hetaerina > Hetaerina americana. The sequence goes on along the minus strand of NW_027287205.1, from coordinate 76,839,125 downwards.
ATAACTTTTATGTGTAAGAATTGTTTAATATTTGTGGCAACTTGGATGGAGTTGTAAATAAAATGATTTTGTTTTTACTTTTCCCTTCTCTTATCAGCAAGGAAGAGATGAGCCTGATGCGGAAGTAGCAGCCACTGTTGGTTTGGATGATGGTGCTTCAAAGATGACTTCAAGTTCAGCTTCTGTCAAGTTCAACTCTGGGATAGAGGTGAATTTTGGACCTACTTCCCCAAAGAAATTTCTTTATTGCCATTGATAATTCAATAAAATTAAAAGCATTTTGTGCTTCAGGCATATTTCATAATCAAGCAACGCCAGGGTCTATATTTTAACTATATTTCAAGGTTGTTTCTTAAAATATAGTTATTCTCATGCACAGTAAACCTTTAAGGATCCAGACCTAGCAAATTTAATTCACTCATAGTCTAGACAGAATTCAACTCTTTATTGCCATATAATATTTAGGGGTCACAAGACAGCAGCATCACTGCATTCTGTGGGTGCATATACTTTGAATGGAATATTTTTCAGAATATGGTTGAAAATAAGCAAAATATATTTTTTAATGAATAATTTCCTATTCACCCTTTTAAAAAACAATATTAATACCTGAATCGACTCACTAGTTTTTTCTTAATGCTGCAGTTGGGAGCCATGTTTACGATCGGTGTCAAAAAACTTTTATACAGTAATGATTTTCAACGAATGTACATAAATGATTATTTTCTCTTGCTATTAGTTTTTTGCCCTTTCATCCCATCATGCATTTTTCATGATAGTTTTATTTACTTTTTTGTTGGTAAAAATATCCATTAAATTTTTTTGAAAGATATCTTGATGAAATGATAATCTGCAAATATAAATCCGTTAAATGGGTTGTCTTTAGTAAGATTTCATTGTTAGGAGTCCATTACAGTGGAACCTGATAATATGAGCATAATCTGTTCTGCGATCTTTCTCGTAAAGTGAAAATAGTACTCTTTAACATAGAAGATGTAATTTAATAAAAACAATCAATTAATTATCTTCAACTTAATGAATCCGATTGGGTAAAATAAATAACATAATATCAATGCTAAATACCTTCATGAACATATAATTTTGTTTGAAGTCACTTATGAATTTTGTGGTATTTGGCAGTACCCCATAGTCTATTTTATTTTGATATTTAAATGGAATTACTTTATCTTTAGGGTACTATGCATCATTTAGAATGTCATTAAGAGTTGTCAGTAATATAAGTTGCACTAGAGCTAAAAAAAACTCATGCTGTTTTTATAAGATAGTCTGAACTTAATCTGTACGGTCCATACAATAAGTATCGCGACTGGTTCGCTGTAGCCTCAATGGAGTAGTGGATGGGGTCCGACCGGTCGGCTGGCCCACCACTCAGGCGCACTTTAGTTGAGTCGCCTCTGGGCATGCATCAAACAGGAGGTGTATTTTTGTGAACCAGCATGGAGCACACCATTGAACAAAGCTACACTGTGAATTTTTGCGTTAAACTCTGAGATATCCACGTCGGAGACCCTTGAACTCATTAAACAGGCTTATGGGGATGATGCCTTAAGCTGCACAAGGTTTTTTGAGAGGTGCAAAATGTTTAAGGAAGGCTGGGAGCTCATCGAAGACGAGCACTGCGTCGGACGCCCAACGACCGCTCGAACCGATGCTCAGGTGGCCAAAGTGAAAAAAGTTTTGGACTCTGACAGGCCTTTAACCATCGCTGTTATCAGTGAGGAGGCTGGCCTTTCAGTGGGAACTGTCCTTACCATTGTAACTGAGGATCTTGTGATGAGGAAAGTGTGTGCGAAGCTGGTGCTTAAAGTCTTTGAGTGTGGAAAGAAAACTGTCGTGGGTGAAAATTTCACAAGAAAATTTGGACTGCATCCAGGAAGATGAAGATTTTCTTGACAACGTTATTACCTCAAAGGATAGCTCAAAAGGAGCTCAAAGGGTATCGGTTTGGCTCCATCTAGACAGTTCAAGCAGCGACGACAAAGGCTCTCAACATTATTCCAGAAACCGACTTTCATGTAATTTCTATGCCTGTATGCCTTGTGTAGAGTTAAAATTCTGCCTTACTGAACTTCAAATTAAAAATTGTCATTGAATCAATTATATCATGATTGTGTAGTCATTATAAGGTAACATTTAATTTGAAAAAGGAATATTTTTATATGAGAAATATTTCTTTTTTAGGGCAAATTTTGTGGGTCAACTGATGGTCGTAATACAGATGGGTTGGCTTTTGACAAGTGGCAGACGCGCCGAACTAAGTGTTTCAATGGAGGAGGAATATATTTTGAAGATTATTAAGTAATTGTAATAATAACAGCAATAAATTTTGATTTTTGGAACCAGTCCTGATATTTATCGTTGGGACCCTGTAATCCAGAATATGACTTACCCTTTATTTCCAGAGTAGTTAGAGTTTATGGAATTCTGTTCATTTTTGACTGTTGGGAATAGATGGAATGAAATTTTTCTTCACCATACTACAGATTTTCTCAGCAGAGAGTATTTCCTACTGCTTCATATATGCCATAAAACCTCAACAAATTAGATGAATTCATGGGGATAAATGTTTTTCTTATTTTATGACAACCTGTTTGATATATGTAAAACCTGTTTGATGTATGTGAAACCGGTTTGATATATGTAAAACCTGTATGAAAAATATTTTGATGAATTTATTTCAAATATTCCATAGGATTTTGTGGGGAAGCTACCAGGAATATCCACCAAGAACATTCATTATGTGCTGAGTAAAGGAAAGTCTTTGGATCACCTACTGTCACTATCTCAGGTAACTTACAGATTTATATTTTGTATACAAGTATACCTGCAGATATAAATGCATTTATTTAGTTAATATTTTGTGCCCAAGTTGTTAACTGATTTTGATTGCTCGAAAGCTGTGCTAAAATGTCAATTATATATTTGTTTAATATGACTATGATGGATTGAAACAGTGCATCTCACAGCTTTTCAGTAATTTCTATAATGGTTATCAAAGCTAAGGTATAGTCTTCTGAACATTAATTGTGCTGAAATCACTTCCTGCAAATATTTATTGCAAGGAGTATATGAGGCAGTCCATATGACAAGGGCATATCTTCTACAACAAAGATAGTGAGGTTTTTTAAGTTTAGAGGAATCATACTACACATCAACGTCAAGCCCTAAATGTTAGACGGTGTAAATTATTATTATTATAATTAGTAGGATGCAGATAGATGTGGTTATTACGAGGGTCATCCGGAAAGTAGTACCCGTTCGTGAAATAAAGACACAAAAGTAAATATTAACAAACATAAAAAATTTTATTTGAAAGAGGATACTTTAAACTACTTCTCAACATAATCTCCAAGCAAATTAAGGCATTTGTCATAACGTGTGACAAGTTTCTGTATTCCTGCTGCATAGTCCTTCGCCGCCAGCTCATTGAGATACGCGAGGGACCCATCTTGCACAAATTTTTGCATAATGCAGATGGTGTTTAACAATTTCATGAACAATTGTTCGAGAAACATTGGGAAAATGCTCACAGATGTCATCAATTGTGACGCGCCGATCGTTCCTCACGAATTCGTCAACTGAGCTCACCAGTTGGTCTGTAATGACAGACGGTCTCTCCGAACGCTCATCGTCGTGTGTGTTCCCCCTCCCCATGTTGAAGTTGCGACACCACCGCCGAACAGACGACTCGTCCATTACATTGTCTCCATACACCTCCTTTAATTGGCGATGAATATCACATGGGCGAACGTTTCTTGCATTGAGGAATTTAATCACTGCCCTCACTTCACAACTGGCGGCGTTCTCAATTTTTTTAAACATTGTAAACAATCACAGAAACAACACAGGCAATGCTAGCGTCACGCAACTTGGCTCAGAGAAGGCAGACAAGCCACTGAAGCTATCTGACCTCGTCCAGCGGCTACTCGCGTCGTCAGCACTTCATGCGGCACGAACGGGTACTACTTTCCGGATGACCCTCGTAGAAGGTAGCATGACATATCTGTAAATATATCCAAAAAATGCAATTTCACATGTACGAGTATGTTTTCTAGGTTTGATGGTAAATATTTTCAAAATTCTTTTTGAAGCTTTAAAATTAAATCAGCAACAGTTTAAGAACTTTTGCAGAAGAAGCTACTTTGCAGCAGAATATGTGTATTTTTAGGTATTGAGTGCCAACAAAATGTGTCCGCATCACTAGGGTTTGACTTAAAAATTCCAGAATATTCCCAATGTGATTAAATCAAAACAAATTTCCATCGTGGAGAGAATTCATCCTTGATTGAATGCAAATTTTTAATGTATTGCATGCCCCATCCCTCATGTATTCTTCTAAGGAGTGCAAGAACCAAGTTCATATGTTTATGCTCTTCCCCATGGACATCACTAAGCAATGAGAATTTCTTGACGTCGGGTGTGATATAGTTGATGCGCAGTGCATTAGGATAGTTCTCTCATATGGGAGTTTGAATGTCAAAGCAAAGCACAGATACCAGAGCATAGTGTCTTGTTCCAGTTTTCAGTAACTTAATTAGAGTATTTGCAATTTTTGCAGGTTTTTATTGGAAGTCATTTCCTAGTTTGAAAGTTTTTACCTAACAGGGCCACTTGCATTCTTAATGTCGTTGGTTGCCTTATCACAATAAGTTTATGCATCATTATTTGGTGGCTCAAAGTCAATTGAAGTCCCTTTGAAAGATATCATGGTAATACCTACTGATTTTTGTCTCTGAGGTGTTCATTTATCAATAATATCTATCATGAGATGTTATCTATAAAAAATTTTCATTTGGTGAAGTTAAGTGGATTTATTGTACGAAATCTTACAAGCATTGTAGATTGAAATTACTGAAAATGTTTCGCTATGGCAACTTTTAGTCTCATATGAGCTACAGAATCATTTTTTGGGCGGCATCACCTTGCTTCTGTAGAGTGTTTTTAATGCCAAAAATATGTATGAGGTACCTAACAAAAATACCTCCATGGCAAACCTCATTTTAAAGAATTGAAAATTCTAACTTTAACTTGTCTCTCTCTTTATTAGTTATGTATGTATGCAAAGGATAATATGAAACAGCAAATCACCAATGCTCAAGTACATGGGCTTAGTTCTTGACCGAGTGTTGGTGTACAATTGTTCTGCCACTCTTCTGCTGTGTATAATAAGTGCCCCTTTCATGTGGGCATCAAAATTTCAACTATCTGCCATCAGGCATAAAATTACTCCTTCTAAGGGTACATTTAAGAAATAACTCAAACATTTTTTGATAGACAAGTGCTATTAGAATGTGGAAGAGTTTCTGGGAGTCTTCGGAACAGTAAAACAGCTGATTGTTGTTCTTTGGCTTGTCTTATATTTTACTTTGTAACATCCTGGCAACAATAAATATTATCACCATTGTCATAAAGAATGCTTAATGTATGCCATAAATAAAATTCACCACAGTAAAAATAGATACAATAAAAAACATAATTTCAAAATTCAAGGAGTCCTTTGAAATACCTGTAAATGAGCTTTAAAAATATTCTTAAAACTCCAGATGTGGTTACTAAAATCCCAATGTCATCTTATATATTAAGTATTTGACAAATTTACCTGGAAAGTTTGTAATTATTGTTCTTATGATATTTTTAGGAAGAAAGAACTTGAGGCCATATTTTGTTTAAAATATAATAAAATGAATGACTGACAGGAGTATATTAGGAAATGGAGGACTTCCATTAAATGACCGAACCCATTAAACCAGCACAACTAATGTTTTCAGAGCAAATTAGCAAAACAGTGAATTTTTTCCAGTTGCCTTTTCTTCCTTATAAACTACTTGCATCATCCAAAGAAACTGCGGGAGATGCCGCAACAGTAACTTTTAATGGAGTAATCCGCTAATATGCATTTCAATGCAACTATTTCAGTGTAAAAATCATTCGCCTTGACTGGGATTTGAACACAGATCCCTCAATGTCTGGTCCAGTGCTTTAGCCAGTCAAGCTATCAAGGGGTCCTCTTAAACTCAAGATTTCAGAGTTTAAGAGGATACCTCGATAGCTTTAATGGCTAAAGCTTTCAACCGGACATTCGGGTTCGAATCCTGGTCAAGGCATATGATATTTACATTCTGAAATTGCTGCATTCTTGCTTCATCTTTTATATCTGCTACTCTCACTTCCACATTCGGAGTTCATTTTACCAGTAACAGTATCTCTGTCAAGACATTCATTATTATTCACCTTTTGAGTTAATTCACACACAATGTGCGAACACTCTGACCAGGCTACTTATCAAGCAATTGTTTCCCTTTTGTTCATAATTTCTTACAGCTAGTTTTTTTTTCTAAAATTGTAGTGTCTTGCAGATTTCCTATTGCTCCCTAATTAATGTGAACATATCATGTGCTTGTATTGAAATATTTGTCGGGGAGCAGGCAGTGTGTTTTCCAAAACAAAAAACAAAGCCTTTCATGTGGCAAGCATTTGTAGGATGCTGAATATCTTGTGTCCTGACAACAATATTAAATGGTTCCTACTCTAATGGGGTTATGTTAACAATAATGGATGAATGCAAGGCCATTTAGTGGAAAACATATATGCATATTTTAATTAATTTTGGATATTATTACATGCCCCTGTGGCTTTTTTTTGGGAACATGAAAGTGTTATGTGCATTACCTGTCGTAAATAGCCAACAGATGGACAGTATGCATTAAGGGTGGAATTCAAGCGGTTTCATACATTGCAATGATTTCAGCCATTATTTTCTATTTGTTGCATTATCTCATAAACCGAGTCCTCAATTTTAGAATTGAATTTTTGAAAGTATAAAGTTATGTTTCTGTTTTAATTAGATTAGCTATGAGTGCATTAGACTATAGTGTATATATCACTTCTAAATGCAGTTTTTTCACAAAGTGAACCTTTTTTTTTGCAGAGTGAACTTGGTGATATGTTGGGTAACATCAAAAATGGAGAGGCACTGTGGAGAGCTTTGCACAACCTTCTCCAACCAGAAAAAAGTGTGTCAACAATTAGTCGTAAAGGGAAGAAGCCATTCAGAGGAAGGGGTCGAGCGAGGTGAATTTGCTCAATTCAGTAGTCAGCCTTTTTTGAAAGATTTCATAATGAATAGATTATATAATTTGTGATTATAATGAATTGTACTATATTTTTTGAACTTGTAAAAATGTTTATTGAGATGGTGTGAGAAATGAAGCATATTCTTACTAATTGTCTTGTCATTTATAAAAGGGTTTCTCTATCATATTTGATATGGTTAAATCCAGAGGTTGTTCTGTTTAGAAAAAAATTCAAAATGTCTGGTGAAAGGATTCTTTATTTCTCCCAATTTTGTGTTAAAATTAAAATAGTTTAAAAATGCTGACTGGCAGGCTTGTCACCTGGGATATCATAGTTCCTCATAACACACTCAAATTACTATAACCATTATGTACATAATGACTAACACTAAATCTATCACCATTCTTTAAATGTAATATTCTGCATTCACACATAGTTGACTCATGGCCACAAATCAATGAAACTAAGTTACAAAATCCAATGATTGCGAACTGATCTAAGAAGGAAAATCACATTATTTATCACAATAGCATACAAAAGAAAATGCACAAGCATGTCACACCATTGCAATTCTCAGTCTTGTGATCCTCTGTGAGAAGTAGGCATGTATGGTTTTCTAAAAATTTTAGTGTTATTTTCACATTAGGTCATCAGAAGGCAACTGCAATTTACTCGGTAATCAACATCTGCAATTAACTCGGTCTTAATCCTCAAAGGTTTTTTTCATTTGAATATAATCACAATATTTTCTCAATTGTTCAAACAAACTAGTATAATGTATCTTATTTTCTTACATTCTAAGAATTTTGGTTCAAGTCACTCCAACAGGTGACCTTCTGTGGTGCCAAATGGTTGAACTCCTCCTTAAGTGATTACGAACCTAATGGTTCAAGTTTCACCACTGGTCTCATGCCCTCATAATTCTCAAAATATTAATTAGCCAATTGCAGGCGATCTAACAGCAGATGAAAGAGTACACAGGAATTTTTCCAGAATAGTTACTTGTCATGTTCATTTGTTTTAAGTATAAGACTTGGAGCCACATTATCTTGTATAAAATCATTACAGTTCAGACTAATTAGCACTTCATCAACTAGATTAGAGTAGAATGCTATGCCTTCTTGGGAAAGAAAATATAGTTGGACATTAATTTTCAAGTAGATCTACTCTTAAACTATTAGAATAAACAAAATATGATCCGTTTGCAGTAAAGGTCACACAGTTGATCTCATTAGCTTTGCCGAAGGGAAATTTTCATGAAAGTATGGGAAATAACACCTAAGGAAATGGAAAAAGATATTCTATGGCCTTCATCTACGTCAGTAGATTAATGAATAATGCAAAAAAAAAGGGTCATGAGTGAATGGTTCATGCTGAAATACCATGCCTTTTGTAGCCGCGTACTGTGGGGTTTCCCCTGGCGACTACATTAAAAAACCATAAATGTAGTCTCAACTGAGGGGATATAGAATTTATAAGATGTACATAATGGTTGAAGGGAAAAAGCATAGAAACCACTACAAAAAACCTTTTTTGCACATGATTTCCAAATCTCTATGTCCAAACTCTTTGATTGGAGGACCCCCAAGTAGTAGTAGTTATCAAGGGAGGCAACCAACAACAGTGGTCATTTACAACAGAAGGGATAAAAGCAGCTGGTAAGGGTAGGAAGTTTAGGGAATGAGAGAAGGGTGAAGAGAACCCTGGTGTTGGAATCGGCAGACTAACGAAAGGTGGCACACAGTTTAACGTCTCATCTGACAGACAGATGCTCACTTACAGTGCTCTTGACAAAGCTCTTCAACGAGGGATCCCATAAAGGGATACCAAATAAAATCCAGCCACTACCAAGATTCAAATCCAGGCCCTCAGGGTGAGAAGCCAGTACATTTAGCCACTGCACTGTACTGATCCCCAGTTCCCCAAGCATTGTTATAAATCACTTGATGAATGATAGCCATGCATGCTACTTGGCCAGGAGACAATAAATAAACCTCAGAACATTACAAAAATGCTGCATGTCAATTAGATAGCAAAATTTGGGAATCTACTGATTAAGTACGACGGTAAGTCAATCAGTATTAAACTTCCGCAAGACAAACACAGGAAGTTACAAACATTTTATTAAGAATGCTTGGAACACCAACCCTACAGTCCAGACTTAACCCCCAGTGATTTAATCTCTCCAGGCCTCAAGAAACCATTTGGGTGGCTGGCGTTTTCAAAATTTTGATGCATTAATGGTGAATTTTTTGAGAAAAATCATTTTTTTGGATTACCCCCATCCATTTAATTATTCAAATCACCCATGAACTTATTAAAAGCAAATATGTCAAATATACCAAATAAATGCTGCACGACCACTTAATTATTTTATTTCTATATTCAGAAAATAAATATTGATGTTACAACAAAATATTTCTATGACTAAATACAATATTGTTATTAAAATAACATGGACATTTATTGAATTTAGAAAGAAATTGCTGTAATGTACAGCTAGAAATGAGAACATACCAATGACAGTACATAAGCCTGCAAAAATTCCTGCATAGATACTGTACAAGAATATTTACATTATTGTGCTTTCCTAAAAATTTCAACTCACACTTCAGGCTAATTTTAGGCAAAGCAAAATATTACTAGGGTATTACTATGGCTTTAAACATGAAAAGGACTCTAAGCTGCAACTCTTAATACACCATTAAATAGCTGAATGGGGAGGGAATACAAATGCCAAGATACAGCAGTCACAATGCTGTGTATCACACATTTCCTCTCGTCGATTTGGAAATCTTCCCAGACTTTTAAGCACTCAGGCAATGCTGTAAATAGCTTAAGATATTAAAGAGAAATGAGCAAGTCTTGCCTCATCACTTCAGTCTTGAAACTTGAAGTCACTGTGAAATCATGTGTTCATGATGCACTACCCTGTGACATGACTCAGTTCGTCGTGGAGGAAGATGAAGGTTTGTCATTTTTATTATGTTCCTCAACCCCTGCACCCTGTTCCTGGTTTGCATCACTGTCTTCATCTTCTTCAGACTCATCCCTTTCCATAAGCTTTCGAGCAAGCTTGATGGCATGGAATTCATTGTAATGTGCTTTCCGTTTTATATCAAAAAGGATCCGTTTTGCTGAAAGAATAAGTTGGTAATTAATCAGAATAAAATATGTTTAGCAAAACATCCCAGTCACTAAGAAGTGTTCCTCCTTTTAGTACTAGCAGATAGGAATTGTATCATGCTGATTAAAAACAGTTTCATTACACATTTCATGCATTATGGGCATACACTAATTAGTTAACCACACATTAGACATTGACAGAAGCAGTAAATACAAATATCTAGACCCACAGAAATCAGCCAAATGGCTTTGAAGTGATTCATGGGCCAGTTCAAGTAATTAGCATAACTGAACTGAGGAAATACGTCCTTTCCATGAATTCACCAGATACTGATTGACAATAAATATTTATAAGCTTTCATTCCTAATGGAAGTAAAATGGTCTTTTAGACATCCTTCTAATTTATGCAAGTTCTAATCTATAATTTAACCTTGGCTCCATTGGCGTCTTCCAGCCTAACTCCTCTTAATGTTTTTGATACGCTACTACATTTATCATAATGAATTACAAATCTAGCTCCTCTCACTGCAAGTAATCCAATTAGGCACTCAATCCAACTTCATGACGATCCCATATCCTAGCAGCGCATTTTAAATGATGCCTAACTAACGACAGATAACATTACTCTTCGACCTTTCCATCACATTTGCCTAGTACTCTTCTAATAAATCCTATTTTTTTGTATAGCTAGTCCACATATTCTCCACATTTGTTTCACCCAGAAGAGGTCATGAGTGAGGGTAATGCCAAAGTATTTAATCGAGTCTACACATTCCATTTTGGTGCACCCGATGCAGCAGGCATTCAGGAGGGAATTGCTCTTTTTCCAAAAATTCATCACTACACACTATTCTAAGTTTAATTCTAATTGCCAACTGTCGCACCAGCTTGTAGAGCATTAACGTCATTTGATAAAGTTGCTGTGTCCTCAGGATTATGGATATCTCTGTAAACCACTGCATCATGGGCAAAGACCCAAACCTACGTGGGACATGTATCGTATCAGTGATTACAGTCAATGTCATTAATGTAACGTAGGAATAAAAGAGGCCCATCAACACTTCCCTGGGGAGCATATGAAGTAACTTGCATCTGAGCTAACTCTATCTATAACTACTCTTTGTACCCAACCATTCAGTCTTTAATCCAAACCAGGATAATTTTATCTATGCCATATGCTTGCTTATTGAGTAGTTTACCATAAATACTTTGTCGTAAGCTTTCTTGAAATCTAGGAAAACCACATCAACTCAAATACTGCTCTCTGCCAAAAAAAAAAAATATCATGAACAAAAAGTGCAAATTATGTCTCCCAGGATCTACCCTTTCGGAAACCGTGCTGATTTTTGATCAATAACTCCTGGCCATTGAGGGATCTCACAATCGAACTAGCAACTATACAGGTAAAGGTATACCTGTATGTTCCATGACCATGCATGAAATGGATGCGAGGGAAATAGGTCTGTAATTGCTCTTTTCCTCCTTGTCTCAGTTTAAAATATTGGCGTTACATTAGCTGTTTTCCAATCACTGGGAACCTTGTGATCTACTAGGGACTTCTTAAATATGATTTCTAGTTAAGGTACAATTTCCAATGCTAGTTCCTTAAGTATACTAGTGGGTATTTCATCATGCCCGGAGGATTTATTAGGCTTAATATTTTTCAACAAGCATTCTACTCCATTATACGAGATTTCAATTTTAGCCATTCGTTGGCTATGCCGGCCAACTGATGCTTAAATTGTGCGGATTTAGTAAGCTATCGGAGACATTCAGTGAGACATTTAGGAAGTAAGATGCTTTGAAAGATGGAATTTAATAAGTTAGTCTTTCCCAAACTGCTGGTTGCTCTTTTTTTGAGTGAATTGATTGTTGACTTATCTCCCTGAGCTTCTCTGATGTACAACCAAAATGCTTTCAGATTCTCTTTCAAATTTTCCGCGAATCTTTTCCTTTTGGATTCGCTTAATTCTTCCCGAAATTTCTTCTCGGCACTCACCCTAGATACCTTGTAATAATCCGTAATATCATTCCTTTTATCACAAGGGATAACATCCCTAATATTTTTCGTTTTGGCATGATGTCGCAATACTTTACTAACATTCACATTGTACCATCTAGGTTCTGTGTTATCTTTTAATAATTTGCTGGGAATGAACTAGTTGACTGCTGAGCGTGTGGTCTCAAGGAAGTGATTCCATGTATTCTCAGTATTTCAGTGATTACTATCTTTCTTAAAATTTGCAAATTGGCTCTATTGGTCACCTTAGGCCATTATTATCATCTCATTTAAACAAGTAAATTTTTCTTTTAGGCTTCAAATTTCTGACCCCATAAAGCCGAAACTTAACATTTACTGCACTGTGGTCACTTTTTCATTTTTTAGTTTCAGTAAGGCTTCGTCGGTTAAGTTCGTAGCTAACATATCAAGAATATTATCACCCCTAATTGGTGAAGTGGCAATTATTGAGAAGAAAGTGCAAAAAGTTAATAAAAATATAAAAGTTAATTATTAGGAAAAAATGAAGTGGAGAATGTGGAAAGAGCAGAAAATGGGTATGGTGTTTGAAAGGAGGTGGAAAAATGGATGTACTGAATCCAACTGCAAAAAAAACTATCAGAAATAAAAAAATAAATGGGTACAACATTATTTACACATAAGTATGCCAAGAATTCAAAATTAATAAAGATATTAACCAAACTGGAATACATTCAGATGCGTTGGAGCACAGCACTGAGAACCTACATGTACGGTTAAGATGATATAGATGTCTAGATACACCTGAATGACAGAACTATTGTTCGGACACGTTTAGAATCCTAAATCAAACAACACAATCGTTATCACTTTAAATAAGGATATTCTAAGTAATTACATTTTCCGAAAATTGAATAGCTAATTCAATTTTCGTGGAAATACATGGTAGTCAACAAACGTGATACCTTAAAGCTGAACGCTTACAAATTTATAAAACTTCTTACTTTCGTAAAAGTTGTAATCTATTGAAAAATAAAATGCCAATGCTACCTAAGACAAGAAAATCGACGATAAGGCCCTTACATATTGAAAATTAAATGCAAAATAAATGAGAATATCCATCAATAGCTACCTCTTTCTTCTTCATCAAGTTCTTCTTCCTCTTCCTCCTCCTCTTCATCTATTTCCTCCTGCATCATGATTTTGGGCGGCATGTTTGCACCGCGTTGGATTCTAATATTCAAACAAACAAAATTATTAAACTACATAAGGCAATTAATATGCATTCCATTGCAGAAATTAATCCGTGATAAATATTGAGTGAAAGTTGAACACTATGCATACCTTTCGGCTAGAACATCCGCATCCAAGCCATCAGCTTCATCACCCGAGTGACTTTCTCCGTCTTCCCAATAATTGTACGGAGTCTTTGGTTCATCAATCTTGGTGTGACCGTAGTCTTTATCCGCTGGGTGTAATGTGGCTAGAATATTAATTTCGTCCCATTTTGTCTCCTTATATTTCCTTAAGTAAACAACGGGGTATACTGATTATTCAACAAGTTTTATGGGCCAACCGTGAAGACGCTAATAATGAAACATACATATTATTTAGGAGCCAAAAAGCATTCAACGACATTTAATTTAACTTATTTGAACATCTGTCAGAGAATTTATTTCTGTGTTCGTGAAAACAAAAAGTGGCATGTCCAGCTATCAAGTACAAATAATAATGAACATAGTGTACTCACGATTTCGGTACATCCGACTTTTCAAAACTCGATGAAGTTTTAAGAATGCCCTTAGAAGGTCTTTTTCCTAAATTTTCTGCCATTCTTAAATACTGTCATTGATAACCATTATCACTGCCGAAATAATAGCGATGGTTTGTGGGAAAACAAAAGCAATCGACTATTGGCCAATCAACGGTCGAATTACCAACGATACGAAAAACAAAAGAACACATCAAATATTTCCGGGCGATTTGAATAATTTGAACAACAGAATTAAAGTTATGCCCGACCCAAGGAACAATCAAGCAGCAAAGACCAATTCACAGGTAAATACAATGGTGATATTTTTGTCATTTTTTTAAACATAAGGAAGAATATTATTTCACGGTAGAATTCTTTCTTTAGTTGGTATATCATAAATATACCGAATCGGACCCGGCTCCAGACTATCTATGGCAATAAATGGAATGCAATAAGTATGAGGAGATTTTATGAAACCGAATATCATTATTTACTGGCAGAGTTATTTTAAAAAAATTTCAATCCTAATAGGAAAATATAATTCTAGTTTTTTATGAGTAATTGACAAAATATTAGGTTTTTTTAATTTTTGTGGCTTTCTCTTTAGACTGGTATTATATCCAAAAGGTACTAAATCAATATGACAACATACAATATTAAAACATTTCAGCGATTAATTTTGATTTATAATATAATATTTGTATTGACTTGGATATTTAAAGTTTCCTCATTGATAACAAATAATGGGAAAATAAGTGGCTACTATTTAAAAATTCACCAGCCATAAATATATCCACGAACTTATTCCGAAAAAGATTTCTTTTCCAACAGTTTTTCTATTCGTAACTGACTCTAAACCTCTAAATAAAAAAAGAAAACATACAGTGTTAATGAATAGCACCTAACTTTGTATCTACAAGCAAAAATGGTTATCGTCCATGGAGTAAAATGACATGATTTAATGATCTTTATTATATGATAATACTAGACCCAGGTCACCAAAAAGTGATGCAATGTTTTAAAAAGTTGGCTAATGTGGCATTTTAACAATAAAAATAATTGTAGTTTTTCCTAAGTTTAATAGAATCAACCTTATTTTGTGGCCTGTTGCAATATAAATAGCCAATTGACCAAATATAAAATCATGTTTCCATTTAAAAGGAGAAATTTCTATTTTTTTAAGAGTAAAACTGTTGTTAAATCAAACAGCTTCTTTGATCTAGGATCTGAACTATGAGATCCAATGTTTTATTAAGATTTTGCCTTTTTTCATATACGTTTTTGAGGGCTTCATTTAGTGATTTTATTTTCATTTCCATAATTCTTAGTAATTGAAAGGTTCAAATTAATTCAGACACTCCCGGATCCATTACATTTGGAAGTAACAGACAATCTATCAAAATGATGGATGGTACAAAAAATTATAATTTTTGGAAAATGCCATTAAGGTGGCCTTAGTTTACTTTTTTAGGGTTTTGGAAGATCATTGAAGTAAAAGATATTGATTCCCATCAATCAGCCCTGCAAAAATGGACTTGCGGTGCATCCTACTTGTAGATTTAACGCACATAATTCATCTGCATCAAAGTTGAAAAAGGATAGTTGAAAAAGCTTGCAGTGAACCCAGTGTTTTTAAATGATTAACCCTCCAAAGGCAGCTCACTTTTTCTCAGCAATGTCAGAATGTGTACTTTCAGTGCTCACTACTGTTAAAAAATTTACAGATGTTGATTCTTGCTCTTCGACAGTTAGGAACTAAATCTGAAGGTATGTTTGCTGGGTTAATGATAAGGATGTAGCCATGCTCCTGTTGACAGAACTCCAATATGGATTTGATCCACTTGTTAAAGGTTTAGCTAGACCCTCATGACAAGAATACCAAAAGTCACCAGTGAGATAGTGAAAAGCCTGCTGTTACAAGAAGGCTATAGAAGTGGGACCTGTGTAGCCCTGGCTGCTAAAGGGAAAAAGAGTACAGTTCTACCCCAAAGAAGAAGAATATCATGTATCATCATCCTGTCAAACCAACACATATTAAACTGGAATTTCCTTAGATCAAGAATTTAAAGAAATATTACACTACAGATGGCTTTCCAAATGGAAAACTTAAAAGTGAAAATAAACCACTTTGCTTTTCCATCTAGGAATTTTTTTATTTACAATCTAGGTTTCGTTATGGTGTAAGATCATAGTTAAAAAAATTCTATGTGGAAAAGCCAAGTTGTTTATTTTCAATGTCAACATTAAGATTTTCCATCAAGTGATGCCAGAAACAGTTATATTTATGGAAAAATTTAATTGAAAAGTAAAATAGGCACTAACGAAGAAGTGATGTTAAGAGCTGTAGAGATAGCATTAGACTTGAAAAAGGGTGATAAGAAAATTCAAGAGTTCAGAAGCCAAAGAAGTGGTGCTATATAAATCTGAAGGAAGGTAGGCTGCATAAATGAATAATTCAGAAAGACATTCAATTTTGAACTACCATTCTCACTGCTATGTTAATTGCAAAATTTCAAGGGGAAAAAGATAGAGGATGACCAAAAATTGATGACAGAGAAAGACAGAGACAAAGACCAGCTCTTTGAAGATATAAAAATCCTAGAAAAGAATGGAAGTCAACATATGCTGTGACAAGGCACATACTTTAGAAGTTAATGATAATAATGATTGCTGTATAATTAATCTCGATATTTATTCTTTGGAAAGCAAGAAGTAATCTTCCAATAGAGTCAGTACCTATTAAAAGTTCACATGGCTACAAATGAAGGTTTATTTTCACTAGCATCAAGGTTTACTTTGGGAATGCATGAAAGCTCTCAAATAATGTAATGATCTTCACATTGATTAGTGAATGCGTCATTATAATAGAATGGTATTTTAACGTATTATAGATTGATAAATGCAAAAATAGTATGTTCAAAAATTCAAATAGATATTGTAAAGTTTGGGCATGTTTTACTGAAAATATTGAAGAATCAAAGAGAACTGGATGTCTGCAAGATAGCCTATACGTAAAATAGATTCATTAGCATGAATGTATGTATTTTAACTTCTGATTTAAAATTTATCTGATAAAATTCCCAAAAGAATACAGACCTTTATAAAACAAATCTCTACTGTCATGTTAAAGCTCTTATATATTGGAATTTTTTTATAAGTGTGTGTAGTATATGTAAACAGAGTCTCAACTGAGTGGGATGGAGCATGCATCTAGACATTAAGCTGTGACCAAATAGTCTCTTGTGTGCTAAATATTTGTATGCTCATTGATAATGATCAGCACAGCATTGCAATGAATTTAGTTTATACAGGGAGAGCTGGATTCCATGCTCACAATCCTCAGTTGTGGTTCTTAGTATATCTCATGCATATCATAAGAAAATATGTAACTCATAAAAATATGTACTTTCATTAGAAAAATGAACCAGAGCCAAATTACCAGGTTACAGAAATTGGAGCACAGTGTCAGAAGGGGACACATTTGCACCATACTAAAGTTAAAGAGGTAATGTACCTTTAATAACAATTCAATCAAAATCAGGGTATTGCATAACTAATGCTGACCATTAATATGCCCTTTTTAAATTACATTTTTGCAATTGCATTGAATGTTTCACTAATAGCAACTTTTTCAATAGATTTATTTGGTTGGTATGAACAAAATATGCAAAATAATTCAGATTAGCATTAATGGCATTAATAGTCATAGTTATTGTCTTCAATAAATCAGCACTGTATAGCCAGCTGTTCAAGTCATAATATGCCAGAAATTCAAGAATTTCAAAATAATTATACTTTACTTCAACAATTATTATATTTGTTGGTCATTAAGTGTATGATTACCGGTAAAATGGTGTATAATGATAATTGTAGAGGAAGATTTTATTTATATTATACCATCATAACTCTATGGCTACTTATGCATGCACTTAAGCTTAAATGAGGAAATCCACTTTTTCATGACAAGCTTATGTGATTGTAAAATAAGTAGCACCTAATCACAAAACCACTTCAATTATTCTTCTCATGATAATATGACCAATGCAAGGTTGATAGAAATGGATGATTAGAAACATGAGAGATGGGATTGAGATAAGGGATTGCCGTGTAAGAAAAAAGAATGACAGCAGCAGAAAACAACAGAGTTATGCTAGAGAAATGGTTTAATCATAACTGATCACTGGTTAAACTCCACAAGAGGCATTCATATACATATATTGAAAATTATAGGGCATCCAGGGAGACATAAGTTAGATTGTATTATGGTTTGGCACATTTTAGGAACAGTATGATCAAATTCTTCATTTTTCCTGAGAGCAGATGTGAATTCTGACTCTAATTTAGTTCTCATGAAGTTGAGATATGGGCATCAAATAGAGGCATAGTAGTTCAATTATAATGTAGGTGTTTATGAATTGATTTATGGCTCTGATTTTGTTAAAGTAATCATAAATGAAACAAATTGATTATCTGTTCATTGCATTCAGTCATGTGGAAGAGTGTCAGAGTGAAAATCGATGATGGAGGAAAGATTGCGCATAGTTTCAAGTTTGTTTATGCTACGGGGCATTGTTCAGAAGCTCACTCTATGATTATATTTTAAGGTCAGAAGAATCCTATTGACACCTGGTTTTGGAGACACAGAGTTGAGATTTTAGTGGAGATCCTCCAGGTGTGAGGAATTATATAGACGAAGGTGCCTGCATAATTAACTAAGATGAGAAACTAATTGAATGAAAGAAATTTAGTGAAAGAAGCTATCTGATTTCATGGAGAGTTTAGAGGAAAAGAGGGTGTGCTGTAAAGAAATGTGAAATAAGTTTTAGGGAGTATGAGAGGAAAATCCTGATACACTATCATAATTAAAACATAAACATTATTAAGAGACTTAGTGAATTTCAGAAGAGATGGAAAGTTTACATAGAGTTGTTAAATGCATGTTCAAGGTATTAAGCCAGAAAGTTCAGCAATAGAAAGAGAATGAGATGCCGATGGGGATATCTCTGTCTAAGAATTTTGGATAATGAGATAAAAAATGAAAGGAAGGAAATTAAAAAAAGGCTGTGGGGTTGCTAATACCCACATGGAGGTAATTAATGGTAAGAAAAATGTAGAAAGAGGAGTTTATATGGAGGGGGGCTCAAATGTAGCAATGTGAAAGAGGATTTTGATCAGTTTGATCATTGGTCATGATCCTATCATCCTCATATTGGAATATGAAGATGTTGAAAAGTCAAGAAATTTTGTGATAGAATGAAACATCTCAGTACATAATTAAGAGATTTGTCAGAATGCATTTGAAGGTGAATGTATTTTTATAGTAATATGTTTGGTACTTGTTTAATTTTTCAAAGAATCAAGCATTTAATTTTCATTTAAAATAAGGAAATAAGGTTAAATCAAGAATTTATGGCCAAATGTAATCATCTAGCTTTTATTTGTAATTTTTCCATTTAATGAAGGAGAGGCCATAAGAGATTTTGGTGATGCCATAAGAGAGCAGAAGAATGCTAATAGCGATCTCAACATTAGATTCTCAGGTTACATAGCTTCACCCTGTGATCACCAATTGCATTCATATTGCAGTCATTTTCATTGTAAGCAATGAAATCAGCTATTGCCCAGTTGTTGCTTTCAATTTATACTTGAATTTTTCCTTCAATTTATATATTTGGAGACAAGAATTTGTGTTGATATTTCCTGTAAACATTGCAATTTGGATTTAAATTTCCTGATATTGTTGGGAACTTCATATTGCAGTCACCATTTCTGATGCTGGTCAAATTTTATTGATTGAACACCAACTAAGTACAGGAAACCACAGAGTATTATCTTCATTTTTGATAACTAGTTGCATGCTATTTTGTTTGCCAATTTTGATCATACACTGATAGCTAGGGAAAATATCTCATAAGTAATTTCAAGCAACAAGTAAATCTGAAAATTACACTGAATACTACTACTTGGCTGGTAGGGCTAAAATTTGACGATCCTGAAAAAAATTGGAACCTGCAAATTAGAGTGTAATGGCAATTCAGGAGGTTGGCAGATTTCCTGAGTTCTCCTGAAATTTGGGACTATATTGTGATTGGCTCAATTTTTCTGCAAGTCATGGTATTTTTTAGCAACAGGACAATTACAGTCAGATGGATGCCCAACATATTATAAATATGCATTATGATTCTGATGTGTGAATTTCACAAACTACAAGGCTTAGTACAAGATGACCTACCATCATCTATCAAGCCAACCTTGAGGTTAACTACTAGAGTTCCTGATTATGATTTACTTAAAACATAAGTTTATGTCTCACTTTTTCATAAGCTTAAGGAACCTATAAAATATTCATTACTATTAGTGCACTGAATCATGCATGGAATTACTTTACTGAAGGGACTGCATTTTTGGGCTTGGATGGGCTTACAGGGAAACACTTGATGACACTTGACAGGTTGAAAAAATAAAATGGATTTGCTGCCTTTCACTGTAATCATTCTTGTATGCCAAAGGATTAATTACTTTAACTTCCCAATGGTACAAATGATATAGGCATGGTTTATTCTGCTTGAATAATATTTCATCATTAGTTATAATTTCTGCTCCTTATAAATAATTCCATTCATGTAGTTGGTTCAGAGTCTGAAATAAATCTGTTGTTTTTAAAAGAATACAAGGAAATCAGAAGTATGTTGTTTGGAGCCGCCACCTGTAGAAGATTGTAAGGGCAAGAATGAGAATGCATGTGCAAAAGTTGGAAATGTTGATGAACAACAAATGCAATGCAGGGAAATTGAAGAGGAGAGCTGTCAGTTGCCTACTATATGAGATGCTATTGTATTGCAAGGCATTCATTATGGGCAAAACAAAGGAAATTATGGGAAGATAAAATGGATTGAGGAGTTAATGAAGTCTGGTGTGCAGTTCCTGCTGTTTCCCATGATCACTGAGAAGTTAATCCTTGAAATTCACCAACATTTCAAATGATTTTTAAGTAATACTGGACATTTACTGGGCATACTTCTTTGGAAATTATGAGAAATTCATGAGTGATTAAACTGTTTATGATATGGTATGAAAACATCATAAGACTTTACACATAAAGAAGAATTTCCTTTCTTTGACTGTAAAAAATTATTGTACTATCAAAAACATGATCTTTCATTTCCCTTTTCAGATACAGTCCTTACTTTTATTTCAAAAATAATATATTAGTGTCCTATAGATGGTGGAAATAAAATGTAGTTTACTCATAATTAATAACTGATCAAAGCACCTTTTCACTTGATAATTTTTTTTTTTTAATTTTACGACCGGGTTTTGATGTATTACATCATAATCAGGTCATAAAAAAAATATTTAAAAAAAATTATCAAGTGGAAAAAAGCTTCGATCAGTTATTCATAATGTTAGACTTCCTCCACATCACGCCTAAAGCTACTCAATTTGTAGTTTACTCATTCTGATATATTTAATAGGGTTAGATGTGTTATCATGGGCATTATTTTTATCCAGAGTGAAATGGAACTAAAAATATTTCAAAAAAGTAGAAACACAAAAATGTCACTCCATTTTAACGTACTCATGTTTAAAATAATATTAAGAATATAATTTTGCCCAGTAGACAATACATCATGATAAACAAGAGGCAAGTGCATTGTAGGTGGTTATGCAATCTTGTGCACATACTATAATGATACATTCCATGCCTCTACTCACCTGAAATCTGACACTTAATAAGTCGCTCTTCATTCTGTATACTTCCTTCCTCCCTTCATTCCATCCAACATGCCTATTCTACTCCTACCCCTTCCTTGCATGCCTTATGCTCTCCTCTATATCACAGTTTTTGATATACTATTGCCAATCAAAACTATCTACATCCATCTTTCCTGCCTCCTTTGAGTTTCTCTCAAATATCCCCTCTCCTTCCCCACCATACATGGCACCTCCTTATTTGTTTTCCTTTCTGTTCATTTCCCCCTACTCCACACGTACATTTCAAAAGCCTCCAATTTACACCTATCATCCTGCTTCAGTGGCCATGTTTCCGTATTATTTTGGTCCAAAAGACTTTTGAGATAGGTAAACTGTTCTTCCACCTCTAGTTTTATAATTACAGGTAATGTATTGGTTAAGGTAAGTTTTTGCATGGACAAAAGTTGCCAAACAGTATAGCAACAATGCCCCTGTCTCTGTCAACAAAACACAACCTGGAACACAACAATAACCTCTTCAATTCCTGATCCTTGCTTCCTCCTTTTATTCCAATCAACATCCCTATTCCTGCATTTCTTCATTTTTCTAACATTCTCCCCCTATCACAGTCTTCAATATCCCATTGCCAGCCATTATACTTTGCATCCATTTTTCTTGTCTCCTTTTGATTCCTCCCAACAATCATCGCTCCTTCCCCAGCACACCCAGTACTTTCTCATTTACTTTCCTCTCTGTCCAAATCACTTTCATCATCCTTCTCCTCGCCCACATTACATAAGCCTCCATTCTATGGCTCTCATCCTGCATCCTGACCATGTTTCCATGCTGTGCAAAGTACCTTTATGAAGAGTAAGATTTAAGTGCCTTTATGAAGTCCTATTTAATATTTACCTCAGCTTTTCTCTTTCTAGAAAATTGCATAACCTTTGTTTTGTTTACATTGATTCTAATCCCAAATCCATTCACTGACTTTCCAATACACTAAGCAATGCCTGAAACCACTGGCTTACTGGCAAACTGGACTTTGACCGACAGCAAACCTAAATGATTTTATGAATTCCTCATTGATTTTCATTCCTATCTGCAGCCCTTCCTATGCCTCTTCAACCATTTCCTCCACCTATTTGTAGAAAAGCATAGGTGATAATGGATCCCCACCTTTCTACTCTTCCTAAAAGTGCCCATCTGGACTTTCAATCCCCCACTCACGCCTGAGCAGTTTGAGACATGTACAGATTGTGTATGAGCCTCCTATTCCTCCATTCTACTCCTATTTCATGCTACACATTCATTAATTCTACCCAGTTCATTCTATCAAATGCCTTCTTGATATCTATGAAACAACAATGGCATCCTGATTGTATTCTATGTTCCTCTGCATTAGTGACTTAATTACTATGTATTATGGCATCACGTGTGCCTCTCTCTTTTCTAAAATCATACTGATCATCCCCTAAGTAATCACTTGCCCTGATTACTATCATTTATTTGATGATCCTGAGAACCACTTTAGCTGTGAGCAAAACCAAACTTATTGTTTGGTAATCCTCACATTATGAAGCCTTCACCTTTTTTGGAATAGGGACAGTGGTCTGAGGAAATAACCTCATAGAATTCCTCTTCATCAATGCCATGAATCTTCAAGTAGTTCAGTGGAGATGTTGTCTGCTCCATGATCTTATTTTATTTCAATTCATTTAATGCTTTTTTTATCTCACCATCAAGTATGCCTGGACCTAAGTTATCCTAATCTATGCGATATTCTCTATTTCTAAGCTTGCTGGCATTATGTCTTTATCATATAGTTCCTCAATATATTTCTTTCATCTTCCTTGAATCTTTCCTAATTGATTTAATAGTTTTTCAGGCTTGCCGTTGATTGTTTCCATGGTTTTTTCCTTTTTACTTTCTAACAGAAGTTTCACCTTTCTGTGGTGGATTTCAGGACATTCCTACGTAGGAATAATAGGCAGATGAATCAACATTTCCATTTTTAAACAAAATGAAGTCCAACACTATGACCTTCCACCCACTGAACCACCCAATCTGTGGTATTCCTCTACTCTTGGACCTGGCACCATTTTACTACTTTGGATTGTCAGTTGTGATAAAATAATTAAAGTAATCAAAAAGTGAATCCATTTGATATATAATCATTTGTCCATCAGTATGTGTCTAATATGCTCTTGTATGCGAGAATTTTTGTTGTGCCAAATCCTAAACCTATTGAGTGTATCCCAAAAGTTGAGATGGCCCAAAAATTTTACCAACTCCTCCCTGATGGACATTTTCCTAATTAGAAGTAAATTTCAACAAATATCTCTTGGCATAAAATGTTCTGAATCTAATCACACACCAAAAAGAGCCTTGGAGATTATGGTTGTTTTATGGCTTTTAAGGCCTTCACCTTTTCATTTCATTGTAGTTTGTACCCATCAATTCAGTAACAGTTTTAAAGCCACTTCAGTTTTTGAAAATTTTCCCCGGAATCATTAATTGAAATTCCGATTAGATTTTGCAATTTGTCAAAAATACCTTATTATAACCAAAATATTACAATAGCCATAATACTAGTTCAAGAAATATGTGAGACATTACCCAATCCAAACTGTCCAAAACCTTCAACCAGTCAGATAACCTTGCTTTAAAATTCTATAACATACTTCCTCGCCCTGCATGACAGAATAGCTCCAATAAATTAGTAAAAGTAAGTAAGGATTGGTAGTTTTCAAACCCCTCGTGTTCTTCAAGTTAATATTTTGAACTGGATTTCCCAAGAGTGAAATCATAATACATGTGTATCTCTTCACCATAGTAATGAATGTATGTATTTATATTTATTCTTTTAATAGCATGAATAGCGGTTAGCCCTCTTATTTGATGAATAAAGATTGATTGATAAAGGTTGAACAATGATAAATCCAACAGCCTAATCTCTTAGTAGAAAATTATTAATTAAAAGTCATCACCAATGAGCACAATCTCCAGTAGGGCTCCAAAGGTACTGTGACTTTTCAAGGGACTGCCATTAAAGTAAACTTCCATTCAACTGAAGGATAGGGATTAGTAGGAATATCTGATCAATCATTAATATTCTCTCTATTCTATGGCAATATTTTCTTGGAAAATTTTTTCTTTTGAAAAATTTTCAAAATGTGAAGATGAAAGACAATAATATTTTGGTCTGAGAAGCAATATTTTGGAGAAATAGGTGAAAAATGGATTATGTATTATTATTTGATTATCTACCATTTAAGGTAGGTTTTGAATGGAGACAGACTACACATGCCTACATTTTTTAGCTTTGCCTAGCAATACACAACCTCAAACCCCACATTACAATAAACTCTTCTTCAATTCAGCCTACATTCTCTCTTACTTCATTCTGTCCAAGGTGCCTATCATTTTCTTGCCTACCCCTCACTATCCTTATGCCTTCCCATCTATTAATTTATTTAGCCTTAGTCTGAACACAGGACTTTTTGGCCTTTTATACTGGACTATTAACAGTGATAACAATAGACATGATTATGGACACCCAAGCCCTGGGTGGAGGAAAACTCACTCAGGTAGAAATAAAAGCCATGACCCATGGATTGGCAGATGAGGGCATTACCCTGTCACCACCAGGGCCAGTAAATCTATCACTGTGCTAAGCATTCTGCATTAATGAATGAAATACTCTGGATCCATCTTTCCTGCCTTATTTGAATTTATCCTAGAAATTCTTTCTCCTCCCCCACATATTCTTTAATATCACAAAAAATAATGCAGCGTCACATTATTACATTTCATCCCGGAACTCATGGCATATCGGTAAAACAAAACTCATCCTAAGTATTCTCTGAAATAATGGAATTACTTATTGCTATCTCTTGTCTTTAATTCCTGTTTTAAGTTCCTTTGGACCAAATTCTCTCTCACAGCTGCAACTAATCCTCTTCCTTAATCCTATAAGCATCCAATTCCAAAATAATTTCAACCCCACTTGGATGATTGCATGATGCTCTTTAGCCAATTTTGTCATAGGGCACCACAGAAAAGAGCTGCTTGAATTCTTGTTTGTCATTTCTTCTACCTATACCATCTCACATTGTCCTCTTCATCCCTTTTTGACCAACTCAACTGGAATACAAACTGGCAGCTCTATCCTGGCTGCATAAACTTCAGGTGTATGTTGCTGCAAAATAAAATATAATTTTTGCATTTGACAGTGGGAAAATTGTGCATCTAAAGGATGAGAATGCTTACACCAGAATAAAACTTGAAATTTTGCTTCACCCAAGGAGAGGTGGTATTGATGGTGAAATTGTTTTAAATACATTATTTATTAAATACGTCAGGGAGGAACGACTATAGCTTTTACGTATTCCCAAACATATCTTGCGAAACAATTGCCTCTTTGAATTTCAGTTAACTATGACAAATTTTATCAAATATTGAATGCTGCCCCCCATGGACTACAACCTTGAATTGGTGAAAGGGGTCGTGCGTTCCGATGACCCCTAGAGCTGTGCGGGCGGTAATGATGATTATTATTTCTAGCAGGGTCACCCATGCCAAATCGGTCGAAAGTTAGGAGCTAGACGAAAAGCAGTCCGCGTAGCGACCGTTCCTCAGTGAGGCGGCTGCAAAGGCGTCTGGGCCCAGTGGGGCGGCCATTTAGTGATGGTGTTGCGTTAGAAACACTATTGAGGAAGGCAACGGGAAATCGCCTCATTTATTATTCCCAAGAATATGATGATGGACCCTATAGAGAATATGATTTCTGGCGGGACTACCTCACTCGGCCCGATGTGTCGTGCCCGGCAGCAGGAGAGGGAAGGCCTCCGCGGTCGTCATCTCATGAAACCCATGCAAAAGAAAACCGACAGCAGCAGGACAGAGGATGCAGAAGAAGAAGACCAATTTAGTTAAATAGGAACTTGGAATGTTGGGAAAATGTCGAGGAAAATTAAAGAATCTAAAGCAAGAGATGGGAACAGAAAATTTATATATTTTAGGTCTACGCGAGGTGAGATGAAAAGATAGCGGGGCTTACTAGTTATAGAGTAAAATGCAGCGGAGGGGACGAGAGCCAACGAGGGGTTGCCGTTATATTGAATAGAAAGGTAGGAATAAGCCTTGTCAGCATACAGCAGGTAACGGATACATTACTAGTAGGGATAAAAGCAGAACCGACGAACTTGGCCATTGTTCAGGTATACGTACATGCCACCGAGCAATCGTAAGGAGAAAAGGTCGCTAGAATATACGATCAGTTAGAGGACATAATCGCGTGTTTTCCTGCGGGAAAACATTTGATAGTGATGGGGGGGTTGGAATGCGACGGTAGGTGAAGGAAGAGATGGCGATGAGGCGGGAGACTACGGTTTAGGCACGAGGAATGACTGCGGGGAGAAAGCAGTTGAAATCTGCAGGGGATTAGTCATCACCAACTCCTGGTTTAGACACCACAAAACGCACAGTTGTGCATGGAAAATGCCATGTGACTCAGAAAGGTATCAGTTAGATAATACAGGGTGTGGCACATAACTTCCTTTTTTAAAGGGATAAATAAGGTGAACTATGATTAGACACATTTGGGAACAGGTTGATCAATTCATACAGTTTCCTGGGAGCGGATTTGGGCTCCGATAACAATTTAGTAGTTGTGAACTGTAGCGTCCAATATTAAGGCAGGGACGGCGGGCTAGGAAATGGAATATAGAACCATTAACCAAATTGACAAGGAAGAAGAATTAACAGCCTGTGGAGAATAATCATGAGTGAGGGCGAGGCCCTGAGTACTATCGAGGAAAAATGGAAATATATCTAAAAAGGATATCGAAATCTGCAAAAGAAACTATAGGAACCGTTAGTGTGAAAGAACAAAGAAACCATGGATCACGGATGAGATGATTCCACAGATAGATGGGAGAAGGAAATGGAAGAATAAAAATGCAGAGACAGGTAAAAGGAAGTGGTAAGAGATAAATTAGAAATTGAGAGACGTAAAAAATAGGGCAAAAGAAGTGTGGTGGAAGACGCAGTGTGAGGATATGGAAATTTTACAGAGGAAGAGTGAAATTGGTGCTCCAAAGAAAAATGTTAAGCCACTATCGGGAAGTAAGAAAGAAAAATCTGGGTTAACAGCGAGAGATAAGGCTGGTAAAATATTCGTTGAAATAGAAAAGATACAAGAGAGAAGGAAGGAATATATAGAAGAACTGTATGGTAAAGAACTTAGGCCAGTAAGCTTAGACATGAAAACAGAATAGAATTATGACGTGGATGATGATAGCTTAGATTCAGGCATACTCGACGATGAGATAGAAATGGCATTACGGGAGATGAAATCAAATAAGGCCGTGGGGGTGGATAACAGTCCTGCGGAACTACTGAAATGTTTAGGAAAATGTGGGAGAAAGAGGCTATATGGGCTGATTCGTAGTATCTATGAGGAAGGAATTTAGCCGGAAGACTTTATGAGATCAGTGCTAGTTCCTATTCCGAAAAAGGTAAAGGCTATATCATGTGAGGACTACAGGACAATAAGTTTGATTTCCCTCGCAGCTGAAGTTCCTCTCAGGATCACCGACATAAGGATAGAGAGTAGGGCAAATGATTACTTAGCGGAGGATCAGTTTGGGTTTAGGAAGAGAAGAGGTACGCGTGATGCCATTGCAGTAATGAGGGCACCAATGGAGAGGAATATAGAATAAAATCAGAACGCATTTGCCTGTTGCGTAGATTTCGTACTGCGGAAAATAGGAATGCATGTAAATTGTAGGGATAGGAGGCTAATCCACAACCTGCACTAGAACGAGCTACTCTTACTCCTCGAAAATTGCCACGTCTCCATTGCTTTGAAGTTCCTCGAAATCATTTTCACGAAGAACACGTGGCATTCCCCTTGGTACGAATTAATTCTCTACCTCATTTTACTATCTTACCAAAATTTATAATCCACCTAATGCAAGAGTTATCCCCTCTCACTCTGTTTGTCGAGGAAGGTATTTTCAGATTTCACTTACGCCGCTAATTACTTTCGAGAAAACAGTTCACCCTAGTTTTATCCCTTACTTCCTACTCTGATAATTAATACGCCCCCTACTGAGTTCTCTTATGCGGAACATACGAACCCCCGCACATTAGCCTTAACCTTTTATCCCCTTACTTTACCAATTTTCCTTTTCCTTCATGTTTGCTCTTGCAACACTCCTTACCTGCCGCCGTCCACCTCTCCGACCCTCTCATATCTTTAACCTATCAAATCTTTCGTTTGGACATCAATCAATGAGCGTAAGCCATTTGCTGAAATATTACAAGACAGAAAAAGATTTTCGTGCGGATTGCCTGGATTCATATTTATAAATGATTTTGAAGAATCATCGCGTTAGACAAATAAGGTCTATGATTTTTCCTTTGAGGTTCCTTAAGGTAAAATATTTTTATTTAATTGATTGTTATGGGAAGTGAAGTGATGCAATCAACTTTATGGGAATGTAATTTGCAACATTGCTATAACTTCCAATTTACTTGGTGGAGAAATTGGTATTAGGAAGAGTACTACGTGCCATATTTCTGATTATACTGAGGAATTGGAGGAAAAACATTTTCCTCGAATTGCGATGAGGTTGTCTATTTACACGTAATACATTCGCCGTACAAAATATTCGAATTCTGACTCAGAGCTGTCTTTTTTGTTATAAATATAATAGCCCCATGTGTAGGAAGTTCTAAAATGCATTGTTAACCCCCTCGTGCTACGGTAGGCGAGATGTCAATAATATTAGAGTTATTGAGTGTAGAACCGATTGATTTGGGATGTTATTTTTTCCACGAACAATTAGGGATCAGAATAACATTGTCCGACCGTGGTAGTGGTAAAAACATCCGGGTCGAAATTAGTCTGATGTGCATTCGCCCTCTGCCACACACTATAGCGGTGGTTTGCAGGGTACTGAAAAAAAGTACAAAAGTTAAGAAATTCTGGATTGGAATTTACCTTTTAATGTTATCCCTTCGACAATTCGTATGTTCTCGTTTTCCAAATATTTTCAATGATAAGAGGGAACCAATGAAATATTCTAGAGGGAAGGAATGTGTAAATAGCCTATAGATTACTCAACAAGCTTTCAGCGTGTGACGCTTTTGGAAGATCGTTTTTTAAAATAAAATAACTTCTCAAGATCCTATGCCATAAAAATTTTAAAGTGACCGTAAAATATCAGAATTGCCTCACCGAAAAAGGATAAAAGAAAAATGCGCATAGAGGTCAAACCTAGGCGAGCTAAAGAATAAAGCAAATTGATTCAAACAGATCGATGATGTGAAGAGGATTGCCACGACAGATGTCGACTCCAAACGCAGCAAAAACTTCTATTTTTTATGTGATGTCTTCTTTGATTTTGAGCCCGACCTAATTATAGGTACAGCCTCATCATCCAACTTCATTTTAAAACCGAATTTTGGACCAACGGGAATGACTTCGAAAATCATGGTTCCCCTGAATCTGCTATCATTATTACGTGACGGAATCGGAATTTCCGATGTATTAGCGGTATTACTTACAACCGCCGGAAAAGAAAAAATATTTTATAAGGATAAACTAAAAGAAAATGTCTTCTTTGTATCTTTAAAAATCTTTTTTTTTAAAGAAAACTTTTCCTTTAATTCTAGGATCGGAATCGACAAGTCACCAGCCAAAAGAGTTGATGTTAATTGATTTGTCGAAAATTTTCTCATTATTTTCTTATTTCAGTACCCTGCAAGCCACCGCTAGGATGTGCAGCAGGGGGTGAAAACACACCAGACTAGTCGTGACCCGAATATGACCCTTATGAAAATTATGTTTCCCTCTGTTGTGGACTCAATTTGTGTAAGGGGAAAAAAGATTCTTTTTATCGAACGGATTTAGAATCAATTTCCCTTGACTTATCCCTGCGGTCTGGCCTACAAATGTAAGCGGAGCTTGGATCATTTCCCAAAAATGATGTTAGTCTCACTTTATAGCTAATACTATAACTGTTTGGATTATTTCTCCGGTGTCAGAGTTAAACTCGAATGATTTGCACCTAACTAAAAGTTTAAGCTCCACTTATTATCTTCGTGCTTTCAATGTCTCCCGACCTTGGTCTTCCTTTGAATATTGTGGCTAGTAATGTGACGCTTCACATTATTATCCACATTAAACCGATTGGCACATTATTATTGAGTTCTGCGCCTATTTTATGCGGCAGCAAGATCACCAATATTGCAAGAGGCTGCAGGGAGAAAATGAGCAGAGTGGTTAAGGTAAAGGAGAATGTCTACTACAAGGAACCACTCTACTAATGGCAAATAGAATTAAACTATAACTAGAGAATGCTTCATTTAAATTTTCTATCGAGTTTATTTTTTTATTGCTGAGACATGAAGGAAAACATCAAAGGGGAAAAGAAGAATAGAAGCGTTGGAAATAGGCTGCCTCAGAAAAAATGATAAAAATGAAATGGCTATGGTAACAAATGAGAAAGTACTACAAAGAGTGGTTCTTGAGATGTCTATGGCAGACGCTGGCAATAAGAAATCTGATAGGTGGACATATCAAGATGCTCAACTGTTCGCTGAAAAGTTGAAAGGGCCACTGAGGGATTGTAAAGCTAAGAACTAGTTGCAAGAAGCATACTAAGGAGCACATCAGCGCAAGGAAATACGGAAGGAATGAAAAGATTGTTAAACAACTGTCAAGCGTGGAGAGTTGTTACAAACCATCTCCCCGCTGATAGCCTATCATAACAACCTATGATGAGACCATGATATAACTATGATAAGACAAATGAATTAAGAATGGTTTGGTCAAATAATTACGAAATTACTATAACCTGGCGCTGTCAAGAGAAACAATTGGGTTTTCTAATAACGAAACTATTTGGTACATTTTCTTAATGCTACAAATAATATTATAATTTTCTCAAAGCAGCCCTAAATGATAAATATTGCTAAATCACACCATTTGAAGCACATTAATCTAAGATAACTATGCCTACATCCGGAATCTTAAGTTTCAGCCAATTGGTCAATGCTCACCGAGACATTAAACAATTGGGAAGATTTTTATCGGCGAAATCGTGCAAGTGTCAATATTTTTATTCTTCTACTCTTTCCTGTGCAATGGAGCACTGCAAATATACCGGAATCGTTGTGGCCAGCTGCTGCAGTCGTCAACGTATGAAGGACGCGCCCGTCGAGGTTAGGCCGCCAAAACTCTAAGTTAAAACAATTTTCGTTTTCAGTCAGATTATTTGCAGCATTGACTTCTCAAATAAACCGCCTTGGATTGGGAACATTGGGTATCGCAATTTTCCGTGTATTTTCAAAGTGCCAGTTGTCTTGGCACGCCAAGAGATAAGTTTGGTTTTGGAATGTGGAAGAGACTCGATGAGGCTTGGGTTCGCCTTCCTCTCGTAACAGCATACGCACAACCTCGAGCCGGCCTTGCCTACTGGGCGAACTCAAATGAGCAAGCAATTGGAGTTGACCGACTTCGGGATGAGTCGAGAGTGAGACAGGCTGACTAAAATTCCGGAAGACTTATTGCGGGTTGAGACACGAGCCAAATATGCAAGCATGATGCAAATAGAGAGATTAGGTGTTACCACGTCAAATTCAAAACTTCAACCGTTTTGTTATTGTCTCGAGGGCTTACAAATATGTGCATCAATGCGGCCCTCCAGCTTCCTGTTCCCTCATTTTCGAGTTTGGTGAGATTCCAGGGCGCCTTCTTGACGCCCTAAAATTAATCTCCTAACGCTACCCCTCATTTGTGGCCACACCTGATCGTTCATGTTATCGTCTCTTTCTTTCCCAGAGGGGCAGAATGTCTAGCCGTTGTCTTCGTAAGCTAAAGGTGAGAGTTGCTCAGGGGAGGGGTTATCGTTAAAAGTCATATGTCTAGTGAAATATTTGAAGTTTTAACAACCCTGTCATTTCATCTGGTACGTTTATTAGGAAATGTTATCTTAAATTCTAAGAAGAACCATTTCTTGTCGACTCATAATTCAGCGTAATACTTGCAAGTAACGAAAATAAATTAGTGAATTTCGCCAAGATTCGAAACTTTTTTTTGGGGTATATTGATGTAAAAGTCAAATGGGCGACTTTACAATCATATTTCGTTTACAGAAATCATTCCTGAAGAACGTATCGTAAATGGCTCAGCGCCATCATATGTTTTGCGCTCAGTTACATAATAGCCTTTGTTAAGTGTTAAAGGGAATCTGTACTCATAATTGAATTATTCCCGTTATCTCCAGACGACACCAACTCCATCGTCGCCACTTAGCGCAAATGTGCTCAACAATGGCAGCAGCAAGAGCTTCGTTGGGCTTTATGTGCTCCAGACTATTTTAGACGACCGTCGGTGGTTTTTTAACAGAAAATTAATTGGCTTTGCGACCGAAACGTCCCAGCGCGCTAGTCTTGACTTGTTTGCATCGTTTGCGTCAATTAGCGAAGCGGCATGTTCATTATCAGTTGCCGAGGTCAAAAGGCCGTCAAGACTAATTTCTATACTTAGATCTTATAAAATGGTTTTCCAGTGTTTTTTCTTGGGTTGATAATAAGTTGATAGCGTTTGATGGGTAATCTAAGTCGCTTGGCTCAAGAGAGGTCGATTGGGTCGGAGCGAGTTCAGTTCGGAGGCGACGAAGGACACTTGCTAAGGCGGACGAATATGAAAACCAATTGGTTCTGTCCTCAGATGTGCCGAGGGCAAATATTTTCCGCGTGGTCATATGGAAAGTTTGCTGATTAGTATCACGCATAGTTTGAATCTTCTACTTTTGTATTTTCTTTTAATTTTATATAGCTCAAATATCCAACTATGAATGAAATGTACCAAGCATTTCTGAGTTATGGAGTAATATGACATAAGGTATGCTTATAGAATTGTATCCATTTTTAGTACCCTGCAAACTTACGCTAGGGTGTGTGGCAGGGGGTTGAATACATACTAAACTAATTTGACACGAAATTTTAACCCATACCGCGGTCGGAGAACGTTATTCAGGTCCCTTATCGCTCATGAGAAAAATTACTCCTCATATCCATCTGTTCTACAATTAACCTCTCTAATTTATCAACATGATCTCTCCTACCGTAGTGTGGTGGGGCTAATGATATATTTTCAACACCATCGCTAAATAGGAAATAGCCTTCCAATTAACGCAAGAGATTTAATCTGTGTCCTTCGCTTCGTAAGTGATTCCCGGCCTAGTTAATATAATACTTTGGACAGGCTACTCAATTTGTTATAACGCATTACAAATCTATCTCCTCTATGCTGCACGCGATTTAACTCAGCAATCAATCGAACTTTATGAGGATACCATAAACTAGCGGAGTATTCAAAATGAGCCCTAACCAGCGAAAGACAACATTAATCTTTAACTCTTTCATCACATTTACCCAGTAATCTTCTGGTAAATCCTATTTTTTGTTAGTTTGTCCACCAATGTGTCTGTATATGTTTCACGTAAGAGAGGTCGCGAGAGAGAGCAACGCTGAAGCATTTAATCCAGTCTACACATCCTATTTCGGTGTTCCTAATGCAATAGGTACTCCTACGTTGGAAAATTTTGTAATTATATATGTATACGTGTATGTATATATATATATATATATATATATATATATATATATATATATATAGTTGTGATAAGAAGCTTTCATTTCGATAGGAAATATGTTAGCTAGTAAAAATTAATAAACTCTGGAAGTGATTGATCCATCCGCCTTAAATGAAGATGCGTGGGAGAGTCCACAAAGGCGGGAAATATATATATATATATATATATATATATATATATATATATATATATATATATATATATATATATATATTTGGTGAATTTATGATTAAAAATACAATGTATAAAGAATCGGTGTTCTATATTACTATACAATAGGTATTCTTAACGACCGCGTCTCACTCACTGTCTGGGATTTTTAGGGTTGGGAGTTTTTGTCAGTATCATCTCTGTCCTCAGGCGTTTTGTCGTGGACAGACCGACCAGATTAAGCGTTGACTCTGAAAATTAATTGTCATAATGGACTGGGATGTCGGCACACCTTCACCGTTCAGTTTATCTTCCGTTAACATCAGTCTCGTAGCCAATCGTTCGCCCGAATGAATTTTAAAACCTTAATTGCGTGGGTTGAACGATTGTTTACAATAGCATGATGTTTTTAGGCAAAGGAACGTCTTACCATAATCTCCAAGACAGTTAAAACAGAATAATAGGGGAAACCTACGAAATTTCCATGGAACCTGGCAAAAAACGTTTATTGTGATAGAATGACGTTGTTTGACATTTCCTTCTGTTTGAGTAGCTCGTGAATACATCGTGTTTATTTATGCTTGAACGCGGTTTAAAATTCTTCAACCGTGAGTTTGTTTTTCTTGGGACAGAAGCAAAATTTTGGCGCATGGATAGAAATTGTCGCGTGAAATGACTTGGGACTGATATTTTTTCAATCGTATAGAAACGATCTTAGAATCAAATTTTCCACAGTCTAAAAGTTTTACTTTGAGGGGGCCTAAAAAATGCCAAAGCATCCACAAAGTTTATAAAGTATCACAGCGAATATAAGTTTAGCAAAATTTGAGCTTTTTTATTTTCAAGCGCCATAATACGTATGCACAAGTGACACGAAAATGTCCTAAAAATAGATATTTTTCAAATTAGATCCTGCAGTAGAGCACGACAGTGAATAGTTTTTGGGGACATCTATGAGGAAGATGCATGGAAATATGTATTCGTTCTCTCGCTCGCGTTCTCAAATCTCACGTTCAGTAATTATTCTTTTTTGCCATCCTTCAAGAAAAACTTCGATTTTTTGTGATAAAGTAAAAAAAAATAAAGTGATGTATTAGAGACATGGGCATCGAATTAATGCTTTTTAAATTCTTATTCTTAAGCTGTTAAGCATATCCGTTCAGTTATTGAAAACTCCTCTAGAAAAAATATATTGTGATGACGTTTTTAATTGCCATTTACACTTTTTGAAACGACAACTTTTCTAACTCTTATGAATGAGATATTCGTAATAGAGAAGCCGAATACACTGAAAAGTAACCATCGGGGGCTTTTCAGCGATCCAGATCTGAAGTGAAACCAAGAGCTTATATTTTTTAGGTGAATCACCGAGTGAATAGAAAATAAATCTGAATAACAGAGAAGCCTGCACTTAAGATATCCGAATTTAGAAAGTGGCGACAGAATCATTCGCTCTGATATTTTCGTAGCAATTTTCATTTTCTAATAATGCTAACTGACATTAACTAAAAAGCACCACACACCA
The DNA here is from genome assembly GCF_022747635.1 of Hetaerina americana. Lineage (NCBI taxonomy): Eukaryota > Metazoa > Arthropoda > Insecta > Odonata > Calopterygidae > Hetaerina > Hetaerina americana. Next base: position 76,803,128 of record NW_027287205.1, on the reverse strand, counting down.
TAACTAGAAAGTACCTTGAATTGATATATAGGTAGATCATCTCATGATTACAAATTGTCTTATGCATGTACTTAAAAATATGTTTTGCGAACGAAATTTGAAGGGTCTAGTCAAGTTCTATTATTCCCTGTAATGTCTCTGTGCATTTCGATCAATATGAACTTAACTTTTCATTCTCTTTGCATTTTTTTGTATCCAGCTTTGTTTAAAGCAATTGTCCATTCAATATTTAGCTCCGTATTAACCAATGATAGGGCAATCAATGCCGTAGAAGGGTGGAACGCGTCATAATGTTAAAATTCCTTTGGAATATTACAATTGAGACGTGGTAACTGAACTCAATCGGTGTCTTACGCCATTGTGGAATCATACTTTGCCAAACATAATTAATCGGTGTCCTAAACTCATGGATAACAATTGGATAATTGGAGATATTGTTCACTTTCCGACTCAACAGTAAATAAGGGTGTAGCTTTTCTCATCCTACACAAAAATGTTGCGTTTTTCTCATATTTTCCATCCAGCAGTGCATCTACCAATGTCATTTTGTCCATGAACGATAAGGAATCAGAATAACATTGTCCGACCTCGCTAGGGCTTATATCCCCTATATACCCTACCCGGGTACCTACTATATACCCTGTATAACCTAGGGTATATAAGGGTAGGGTGCCACACACCCTGGCAGTGGCTTGCATGGTACTAAAACGTACCAATACATTAAAGAATATAAGATCACCAAATTATGTGAACGAGTTCTATCTAGTTGCAAAGAAATGATAAAGGTTAGTGCTAAGATTTTTTAGCGCAGCATCAACGAACCATTCTGATCCTCTTAAAGGTTACAACAACACTAGCCGTACACTAGTAGGCCCGCAGACTTGAGACAGCGAATTTAGAGTGTATAATCACTACGTTCGAATACGGAACTGTAAAAATAGCGTAACTAACCACAAAAATAAAGGAAATAGGTGCCTAACCAAAAACACATACTATATGGAATAACGAAATCTCTGTTATCGCATTGACATCTGTTGAAGAGTTGTGGTATGAAATTGTTTAATTGTCATAGTATGATAAATAGAGCTCCCTTCAGAGTATTAGGCAATGTTATTTTTAGGCTGAGGGTTGCAAAATCTTTTTAGATTGGAAAATATATTGTCGTCCCTTTCAAAGCTTAAAAAAATTCAAAGTGGCTTCACAAACACGCACTTACGAGTAGAGTGTGCCCATTAATCGACAGATCCTATTTGGAGTCCAAGAATTCTGCCCTATGATCGCAGTGAACCGCACGAGAAGAACATTAAGAGGGAGGAAGCAAATACATATCAATTAGCTTTTACCCTTCTTTTTGGACTTCCCAAATCAAGAATACACGGCACGTGTGCTGCGAAAAAAATGTGAAAAGTCACGTGATACGCGGAGGAGTGGAGAAAATGTTTCAGAGCAGCACGTGGAGGAAGGAAGAGGTGCTAAAAGTTGTCGCAGATAAATGTACGCTCTCAAGTGATAGAACTCGTGTTTTGGGGTGGTTGCGATGAGTTGGGGAGTTTCTTTGATAGATTAATCAATAAGCGAAATCCCTTTGGAACTTCGAGCGGCCTAAACGGGAGGTTTTTTGCGCATATTTTTTCACTATATCTCATTCATTCAGTTCGCTTAAACAACACCCTATCATCATTACCGCTGTATCTTGTGGGGGTTACATTTTCCTAATCTTTTTTTAGGGGGGATCTCCTCACCACCAGAAGAGTGAGGTCAATTTCTCTTCTCCCTGGAATATTTTTCTGGTCAATTGGAAATGTGATTGCCTGGAAATGAGTTGAGTGAGTAAGTCGTTAAAATGCCACAAGTGATGATGCCACAAATGATTTATGATTGCAATAATCATCCAACCGCAGTCATCGACTCAAATGTTGATTTGACAGATGGAGGTAGGTCTCTTCCGCAATACGCCAAGTAAAGATAAAGTGCCCAGTTGGTCCCTGGTCTCCAGGAAACTTGACATGACCCCAACTCCGGAGAGACTTTAGTATTCAGTATTTTTCAGTACCCTGCAAGCCACCTTTAGGGTGTGTGGGAGGGGGTGAATGCACACTAGAATAATTTTGATCTGAATATTTTTACCCCTACAGCAGTCGGACAACGTTATTCTGATGTCTTATCGTTCGTGGGAAAAATTACATCTTAAATCCATCTGTTCTACATTTAATTTCTCTAATTTTACTGACATGATTTCATCTACCGAAGTGCAATGAGAGGAACAATACATTTTCAACATCATTGTTGGGAAGATATCCTTCCAATGTATGCAAGAGATTTAATCTGTAATTTAACCTTTTCTCCGTGAGTGACCCCCATCCTAGCTTCTCTAATAATTTTGTAATCAGTAGTCGACTGGACATTGTTGGTCACAATTTTCATAAAAATCATTTTTGCAACAATAGTTATTTCAGGTATAAACTTTTTTCGATTTGATGTGAAAAGTTTACACCGGAATCGCTTGGTGATGAATGAAGCTGATTAAGGCAGACATCTGCTCCCGCCATCCATATCCACCCTCAAGTTTGGCACAATATTTCAACCCAATCTCGCGGGCAAAAAAGAGCAAGTCTCCACCCAACTGCCCACGCATGCGTGTTAAGCAGGTTGCACAAACTCCACTACAATTTGATTCTTTTAAATCGGTGTTATCCAGACGCTAAGTCTCGGAAGCTTTTTTTTCTGGCGCCCGTGGGGCTAATTTTATATTTCTACTCCACAGGGCACGCGTAAAATATTACCAAGGTGTTGAAGAGAGGACGGGAAGTGTGTTTTGTGATAGCCCTTCCGAGGGCGAAACGGTTGAATACCTCTGTTTTATGTCATCGTAAACACGAAATACTTTAGACTTATATATTTGTTTGGCGGGCTTAGTGACTCACCACTTTATTAATATATATTGCTATGTTATTCATGAAAACTAATTTTGATATTTCGTAGTGTGTGTAGTTTGATGGTGGCAGGTGCATCTTTTCCTCCCCTTCTCTCCATCCCCCCTTCTCCCACCAAACTGTCTCGCCTTATTTATTTCTTTCTCCGGCTGCGACGCTTATGCCTTGGATACATTCTCAGCCACAGAAAAGGGAGCATAAAGGTTGAAACAGTACAAAGGAAATGGAATTCCTTCCGGTATTAGTTGAAACTAGGCATATTCCAATTTTCTTCGTTGAGCTTGGTTAATATCCAATCATCTGAGACTGCGAAAACTCTTTTCCCAATTGATTGGATGCAACTTCCTCGAAACACTCGATTTCAGGTTTTTCCTTGCGGAATTTCTCCATTATTGAAGAATAAATATAAGATAATATATAAATTGGAGAAATAAGGATTCGCGATTCAGCCTTTGATTCTAAATGTTTAATCTGAATGCATGTATAGCGAGTGGAAAACTGGACCGTGAAGAGTACCTAAATCTTTATTGATGGAACTTATTAAATTATTTGTATATCACCTCCAAAAACTCCCTTGTTGAAACTTATTCACCTTGAAGAGCTTCATTAAAGAAAAATAATTTAATTTGATCTTAATCGACTTATTAAGTACTTAACGATTATTTTTGGTCCAGCCTGTCCAGTAAATTGAGCTTAAATGCGTTGGATTAGCATGGCTGTATGCGACTCATGGACGTCTCTCGAGTGTTCTTTTACTACGAAGTAATACGAATCTTTTTCGCCCTTCCTTTCATCTCAACTCGTGAAGTTCGAAATCAAATTTTCTCGCTAGTCATCGACGCCAACTCTTTGGAGTCTATACGATACTATTTACCGCTGTAGTTTTGCACAATACTGGTGACGACTTTTTGTGGAAATAACAAGTTTTTTGAGTGACCTACACATATCAACTCTTCACTTTTAGTCATCAACCACAAAAGCAGACACGTGAAGTATGATCCTAAATTCAGTCTGCATATCTTGCGGAATATGGTGAGCGTTCTAAGTTGAGAGAAACAAACGTCTTGTGAAAAGTTAAGCTAGTAGTGACGGCTCACTAGAGGAGCACGTGAGCCTGTCTTTGCTCCCACCAGTGTGTTGTGCCTGCCTGTCAGGGTGATTTTTCTCTCGGCGAGGCCCTAGACACCCCAGCTTCTTTCTTCCGAGCCAAGGGTGTCAAACACGCAGGGGTGTATGATGACAAATCACTCCCAGGTCCCCTGGCCTCATTCCAGCCTACGGCGTCTTTCTCGGTGCCTATATCTTTATAGATCAGGTGTCCTCCGAAGCGTGTCTGCGTGTGGATCGCATATATTTTTTTGTGATCCACGACCCATTTTCCATCTCTTTTTTTCTCTCTCTCCGCCATAGAAGCACCAGAGTACTGAATCCGATGATTACGGAACGCGAAATTCTATTGGGAATAGATTTTAGGGCACTCGTCTGTTGGCCCCAAATCATAAAATAATGGTTCCGCGTTATGAAGATAGGCATTTACGTGTGATTGTGTTTGTTCAAAGCATCGCGAAATCGCCGAACGAAGACAAGGATCACCACTATCGGAAGCACTACTCTGCATTTATTACATCCCAATACTATATTTGAGGTTTTGGAAGAAATGTTGAATTATTACATCATTACCTTCCCAATATACCTTTACTTGATTTTCTGTTGAGTTCCTAACACGAACCTTTGTATTTTCTCCTGAGTGACAGGGTGCGATTAATTCGTATTTGGTGTTGCGATTATATGTAACTATCAAATACAACTTTCTCTCCTGGCTGGCATTTATAGGTTACAAATGGACCATTCGTTTCAGGCCGCAAGAAATACGAGACGTGTTTTTGATAGCAGCAATAAAGTGAGTGGCAATTAGATTTTGTAAAATGTTTACGGGCTATGGTGAAGGGCGCTTGAATGGAGCCACGCAAATCGATGCAGGAATTACATTTAACACCATCGCACAAATCAAATATTTGCGATATGGGTGCAGTTGATAATTGTTTTTTTGCTACTTTAAATGCTAGAGTTAAATCATTGTGAATAGATATTAGTAATGGCACTTGGCATACGCTATCTCTATTAAATCTGGTGCATGTTTTGTCCTGAGTTTTCAAATAAAATTGAATTGAATACAGTTTACTTCTTATGTAGGGTTCTACAGTTTATAAAGTTACAATTATATCCAAAATCATAATTTGAAGTTCGCCATGTCTAGGACATCCAGTGGTGGTGTGTTTGTGTGTGAGTATCGTATGACAGATAATAGGTCATCAACCATTAGAGTCACTGGTGGTTGTTGGCTCTCGGGAAGCTCAATTTCTCGTGCGTATCTAATCTTTTGGTCTCGAATTGTTGGAGGGAAAAATTAAGTCCTTCTATACGAGGGTGGTCTGAAAAGTCTCCGACCTCAAATATTTCATAAATAAAAATGTCTTGTGTCTTTGTTATGTATCATGTATTTCTCTTAAACTCTTACAGTCTTCTTGCTTGCCACTGTAATGTAATGCTGGCCTTCTTGTGCCAGCATTAGATTCGAATGGTATGTATTTTCATAAAATATTAACTCGAGTATTTGTCCTTCCAGTTTAAAACCTCATATTTAGAATGTGTTCTACCCAAAAATCGATTGAACATTCATTTAAAGTTAATTCAGAAATTCATTTACTCAGAAATTTTAAATAACTTTTGGAAAATATCGTGTCATTAAAAAACACTACTAGAATTTATTACTAGTTTCACATTTTAAGTTAATTACCATTCAGGTATACTTCTGGCTTACACCAAAAAGGCACAACGAATTCCCCATTCCAATGATATGCAAACTCTCCCTCCACCATGGCAAAAAGTGTCTTTTACTGGCCGAATAAGCAAGAACAGCAGCGCAATTACTGAACAAAATAATAGAATCAGGTTTGAATCGAACAGATTCATGAACATGGTTATTTTATTTTCACGTGAGAAGCACTCTCTGTGCATGATTAAACGTAACAATTGCAAAGCAGTTTATCTTTCCGAGAGTGGAGCATCCAAGATAATCCGGCGTGAATGAATGTGGTTTTCAAGTGACCGTTTCAAATTACAAACGTGTCGAACACTCCATGGCAAAATATAGTCGTCCTCATTGCATCAAACTTTTTACTAGGATATGGACATGTTTCCCTTTTTAAGTATTAAACAATGAGCTGTCATAAACGAGAGTTTATCAAAGACAAGTAACACCGAGTGATGACAGGACAAGAATATTAATCGCAGACGAGTACATTTCAATGAGTTCATAGTGATAGCGATGCCCGAGAGTTCAGCACAAAAACAATAAAAATTAAAAAAGTTAACTTTTTTCTGGGAGACTTTTCATAGAGCGTGCCAAATAATTTTCTACCCCAGCAGCAATTTCGCGCCCTCGAGTGCTCGCTAATTTGACATTTTTACATCGTCTTGAACTCATCCCTCGGAAGGAAATGTCTCCTTCATTTCCCTCCCTCATCCCTCTCTGCCTTTGAGGCGGTTTTCGCGCCCTTGCTCTCTTTTCCGCTTCCGAGTTGGCCCAATGATCTAAAAATGTCTAACTATCACATTTCATGCGGCTATTTCATTTAAGTTCCGTTCGTTCTCTTCCTGTTTAGGGATCAACAAGCTCCCCTGATTTTTTTAAGTGTCGTGTACTTGATGAAACTGGCTCCCTTGAGTAGGTCGAGGAGATTCATCCTAATAGTTGCGCTGGGAGAGTACCGACCAGGCAAAGATCACGTTCTCACATTTTACCTTCGCCATTATTTTTTCATGCATCGAACGGCAAGCTATGGTTTTTATTCAATATTTAAAAATTATTAAAACCAATCAATTTTCTTTACGGTAGCTAATATTGATTGGAGATAATTTCCATTGACATTTGTTACCATCTTAAGGGGGAAGTATCTCAAGTATATGATATACCCTGAGCTTTTGAATAGGGCGCTTTACCGTGCAAAAACTTTCACCTGCCAGAGAGACACTGACGCCCGTTTTAACGACTGGAATTACCTAATAATTACTACAGAACAGGATTGAAACTATTTTGAGATTATAGTTGTATTAAAAGTTTTAAAATAAAAAAACGCATTAAAAATATGTTACTGTAGTAACGCTGAGTTAGTAGTTATTGGGACCCAGAAATTATACATCCGAAATTTTTTCAAAATGGCGGCTCTAATTAGTTATGGTAGTCTCGGTGAATTTAAGTTTTTATTGGATACAAAAATTATTATTGTTACTCCCGTTTAGTATAATACCAAATAGCCTAACCCTCTACGCTACAATAGACCATTGTTCAATTTCACATATTCAGTTTCTATTACATTTGATTTGGCCCAAAATATCTAATCTTTTCCTCTTTCTACCAGGCATTTTCCCCTCTCGCTATCTTCAACATTCCATTACCATTCTATCTGCCCTGCATCCATTTTTCCTGCCTTCTTTGAATTTCTTCCAAATGCCTTCTCTCTTTTATAACGATACCTAGACATTCTTCTTTCGTTTTATTTTTCGTTCCTTTTACTTTTGTTTATCCCCTTGTCTCAATGACCTAAATTTCTGAGTCGTAGAAAACTAATTCTCTTTGCATCTTTACGTAAGGTTATGTCAACAACTTATTTATTTTTTAAAAGTTTTTTTACTTAACGTGATACCTATTCACTATCCTTACGAATTTGCTTCGTCTCTTTTAATTTGTCTCAAACGCACTTCCGCAATAGGTGAACCGTTCTATCTGCCCTCTAACTTTAGTGTTTACCCCAGCTTTCCTATTTTTAAGTCCATAATTACCTCAATTTGTATAGCATTGGATCTCATCTCAGGTCAACTAAACTGCTCTAGCAATGCGCTCAGCAATGATTTCAGCCCCTTGGATGACTGACGAGTTAAAGCCAGTTTATCCGTAAGTCCAACTTATTTTATGTTTTTTTCACCTAGCATTGCTCTCTCCAGCCTTTCTCATACCCCGCTTACAATTTCCTCCGCATAAATAAAAATTAAGGATGATGATGTGCAGCCGCCTTTACCCCCTTCCTATCATTCATTACATATCCCAATTATCATTTCGCAACCCGTTCCGTACCTGTAGTCTATGGCACGTGTAAGCATCGGACAAGTTTCATAATTATCCAACCTATACCTATATTATGTAATAGTTTCATCAATGTTATCCCATTAAATTGAAATCCACGAAGAAAAAACTCTTAGTTGTTTGCCATATCCCTTTAGAACAGTGGCTTCGTAACTTCAATGGCATTACGCGTACCCCCACCATTTCTAAATAGAAACTGATATATCCCTAATAAAGAAATTTCCCTCCCCTCCATCCTTTGATGGAAACGAATTCGGCAATCCTTTCTCATTAATGAGACTATGAAACTCTTCCAATCAAGTTTTCTTAAACGCTTGAGTAGTTCCTCTGCGGTGTTAGTAATTCATGTATTCTTGCTCGATTTCATTCTCTCTAATGCCTTTCTTATCTTGCAATCATGTATGTATTGACCCCGCATCCTGATTGGCGTTATGTTCTCGTTCTGTCTAAATTGACGGCATATTACCTTTACCATATATTTATTTTTATTCTCTCCAAAGTTTCTAATTTTAACATTCGTATTCATCACGTAGAAATGGCATATGTCTAAAGTGGCAAGACCGAAAATTCGTAGTGGTGAATTCGCTTGCGTCCCCAATTTATGTGCCATAGTGAGAACATTGTGACCAATGATGATGAACTAAAATTAAAGTCTCAACGGAAAAGTACTCATGCAAAATGTTTATCAAATTTCGGTCGATTTTATTTCTCCTTATTCATAAATCAACAACGTGACACCGTGCCACATTACTTACCAATGTGCTATAAAAAGAATAAACGGACATACATTTTCCTGACTAATTTTTCATTTACTCAAGTTTCAATGGAAAGGATGCATTGAGATTCTTACAGCTTCTTTTTAGACTGATTATATTGAACATTTCCTGAAGATGTAAAAAGTATTTTACACCACGGTGAAAGTAAGAAGGGGTGATTGAGATTGGTGTGGTGATTTACGGGGAAAGTTAATTCCTCGCCAGTGATCAAAAACGTATTAAAAATATTAGAACGATTATGTTTACATGGGGGCATTTCCCAAATATCTTTTCAAGGATATTAATCCTATTGCCAGGGACCGTATTCGGGAACTTAACAATACAGTCACACCGGTGGTTTACGGGGAGTTTATCCCTCGCCAGGGACCGGCTCATCACACCGAATAGATTTGCGAAGAAATTAATCCAGACGCCAGCGACCTACCTGTTCTCCCGAAGTAGGTCCTTGGCGTCTTGATTAATTTCTTCGCAAACCTGTTCGGTCTACGAAGCCTGTCCCTGGCGAGGGAAAAACTCCCCATTAACCACTTGGGGGTAACCAGTGTGACGGTGTTTGTAAGTTCCCGATTACGGTCCCTGGTAATAGAATTAATTTGCTTGTAAGCCTACTCGGGAAATGCCCCCGTGCAAATGTAAACGTTCTAATATTTTGAATGTGTGTCTGATCACTAGCGAGGGATTAACTTTCCCCGTAAATTACCACACCAATTTTAATTGTGGCGAAAAACACACTTTTACGGCTTAATTAAATATTATTTATTACAATCAGTCTTAAGTTTCATTCATTAGCATAATGGTGCCCTGCAGGCCAGTTACGAACAGTTGTGAGTTAAACCACCGAGTCAAGGAACGCCCTCAGTTTTATCCAGCATTTTACCGGCAGGTACTTGAGCTTTCAGGGAATACCAGATGACAGAGGGAAAGGATCCTCTTGCCCTGATCTCAATCGACTAATTATTCTCAGTAGATGATGTGTCGATTTCACTTAACGTTGGGTACACCAAAACTACCATGGGGTAGAGCAAATCTACTCCACTCCTATCAGGTCACCATTCGGTTTATTAACATGCTTTCAGAATATGCATTTGCACGATTAAAACTTGGTAAATTTTTTCTACCTTCTCCGAAATGAAAATTAATTAGTGCTCTTAATGTGGAATTTAACTTCACCATTCTCAAGGGATTTAAAAAAAATATTTAATGCCACATTCCATTTTGTTCGAATGAGTGCGATATACCTGTATACCGAAATAGTGCGTGCCAATTAATGCGTAGGGAAATATCTGGTAACCCTTGGCCCACATAAGAGCCTTATTTAAAGCTACGCAGTGTATTATCACAAGAGGATAATCAAAGAATCCTTGTGATTTATCAATACTTACTGTGATTAAATATCAAGTGCAAGGTTATTTGATTTCTTATCAACCCACATGTTATTGTTTTAAGGAAACTTTAAGGAAATGCATTGCTAAGTTTTAATTACTGAATAAATGGTAAATAAAATAATAATCTTTGAAATATTAATTAATTACCACATAGTCTCAACGACGAAATAGTCTCGGATAATCTCACCTTAAGTTGTACTGACTAACTTAAACTATCAGGACTTTTACTATCAATTTTCAAAATCATGAAAAATATGTGCGATGCTAAAGTCCGCTCACAATTTATCAACTAATCCAAATTTATGATCACCTGTAGTTACCGACCTTGTTGCCACAATCCTGCTAAGCTCACTCCCACAAGTATGCGAACACTTTAGCATGGAAGACACATAAAGATTTCATTCAACCTTGGAACTTAATTTCTCCGCTTACTAGTAGCGGTTTAGTACAGCCATATTTTATGCGTAAGTCAATTGATGCCCAAGTGATAAAGAATTAAGCCTGCGTGATTGCACTCAGCTTTAGTTATTTGCTTCGCAACTTGAAGTTTATTTCCCATTAAATTAAAATAATATTTTGTTAAGACGTAATAAGATTGCGAAAACATAGTAACTCGAAAGAATTTAAATTGTTGTGTATTAATTTAGCCCGTCTCATTGACTTTTGAATATGGTGGCATTTATCTAATTTTACGGGAATTTGATCCTGATGACACGCGAGGAATGTTAGGATTGGTAGGAATGCTTTTCGTAGTTCACGCATGCGCGAAGTCTCAGTCAGTCTTCAATCGGAGCGAGGTACGAGTGGTCCGTTCAAGTCGGTAGTTTTGCTCGGGTTAGCTTGCGGTTACGGTGGTGGTTGTTTATGTGATCTCTTCCTAATTTATATTTATCGAAATATACTCGTTAATTTGTTAAATTCAAGACAGTATGTCTGCTGCAGAAGATAATTTGACCGCAGTTCTCTATAATGTGAACGACTTAAGACTTGTGAGTAACGTTACTTAATTTCTATTATTTTTTTGTGATAAGTCGATGTCTTGTCTGCTGCAAATTTAAACTTGGCATTTTGCAGGAGAATCGTCCAATTCCCGTCCCAAAAGATGACGGTAAGAGTTATAAACGTATCATTTTACGTTTAATATTTTCATTCAAAAGAGATGGTTCTCTCATGAATATTTAATTTTACAGAGGTACTCCTTGAGATGCATTGTGTCGGCATATGTGGTTCTGATGTGCATTACCTTGTTAAGGGAGCCATCGGTGACTTCGTGGTGAAGGAACCTATGATTATGGGACATGAGGCAAGCGGAGTAGTGGCAAAAATTGGAAAAGATGTCAAGAACTTAAAACCAGGTAACATCCCTTGGGGATAATTATTTAATAGCTACCTGGCACAGTATTTATGAAATAGCAACTCTGAGTGTTAATCTCCTGTGGGAAAACTGGTATCGGTCCATATAAGCCTTAAAAAGATACGCCTATGGTATCAGCTGTCGATCGCCTTCCCTTATTAATACTGCAGCCTTGACAATATAAATTGAATTGAATTAGAGACAGCCAATTTAGCCTTCGATTTTTTGTTAGGGTTAGAAGCTTTTCAAATATTGGCAAGTTACAGCATTTAAGTACAAAATATTTATTCTAAGTAAATGTTTTGAAATAATTTGTTTGCTTACTTTGAGGGTAAAGAAAAAGATTCTAAGAAATAATCTAAGAGACTTTAGAATAGGTTGCAGCATATTGTGTACCTCATGTGTAGATCCTCGACTACAGTTGTTCTCTATTACTAACTTGAGCACTTATCACCTACTTAGGAGTTATAACTACCCATTCAGCCAATGAAAGGAAATCCAAGTCTCCCTTTGGGTGGAAGGTTATACTTTCTGCTTCCCGATTTCATGTGCCCATGGAATCCAGAAAATGATAGCATATAAGTCTAGGAAGGGCAAAATTACATTCCAAGTGTTTTTTTTACTTTTGAATCTGGTCCTGTAGCATTCCATTTCTTGGTTGGACACATGGAAAGTAAGCAAAAAATATGAGGCATAACTCATTCAGTTAGAGACAATGGATAAAACGAGGAGTTTATTATGGAAACTATTTTGTTTATAGTTACCGCATCCTTCCATTTATGCTGTGCTTCTACCCAGTTTGCTGAAGTTGTAACTTTATTTTGAATTTTAGCCATACTTTTTCTTTATAACTGAGCTTTTTTCTCCTGAATTCCATTATCTTTAACTTCTATGTAGGTTATCTGAAATATTATGAAAAGACATTTTTAATCCAATAAAAATGTGAATGTTCCATTGTTGGTAAATTCCTATTTTTAGGTAGTAATTTTTGTCATTTGTTCTGCCATAGGTGTCTTTTGATTTTTGGCATTGCAGAATGATGTGTGGTTTCCACATGTGTGTTGATAATGCTAGAAATGTCTTTTTTTCTCTTCAATTGATGTTGATAGCAAGTTGATTTGAAACCTTTATGAGCAAAAACAGCAATGATGGTGGGATATTATGATATCATCTTTACAAGAAATTATTAATATGTTGAATTTCCTGTTATTGTTGCTAACTATGGAATTCTGTATTAGTATACAACAGTTGCTTCTTCATAAGTCAATTGGAATATGAATTCTAATATTTCAATTATCAATTTATCATGTGATTTTTCCATCCTACATTTATTTCTCTCTCTTATATATCAAGATGTGTATGCCAGAAGCTAGTCATAGCTACATATCAGTTAATAGGCAGTAGCAAATTTCTGAATTTCTATAATTTTGGCCTACATTTAATTGTAATTTTATTAATCCCAACAATTTCATTTCTACAGACTTCTACTTATGTCTTTCATTTGAGTATTTATCTCTTCAATAAACCCTTTTATTTTATTTGTCAATCAGTTCAAGTCCCTCTTTAGTTTTGGTTGATTCTAGTTACTGAAAGTTTTCGTTATCCTGTGTTATCTCTTTTTCTTCTAATTAATATTTGTGTACCGTAGGGGATCGAGTGGCAATTGAGCCTGGTGTACCTTGTCGAAGATGCAGTTTTTGTAAGGAAGGAAACTACAACTTGTGCCCCGACATCATATTTTGTGCTACACCACCTTGTCATGGGAATCTTACGCGTTACTATGCTCATGCTGCTGATTTTTGCTATAAGTAAGGCTGCCTTTTAATAGACATTAGTATGTGGATTCAGTCTAGGTAATGTAACACATGAAAAATTTTCCACAACTCATTTTTCCGCAAGAACTTTCATGGGGATTGGATTGGAGCGTTGGCTAATGTACTGGCTTCAACTGGGTTCAAATCCCATCAGTGGTAGGGCATTTAAATGGTATTCCGATGCCTACTTTGGGTGTTGTGTGGAGAGCATTTCAAGTACTCTGTTGGTCAGATAGGACATGAAACTGTGAACATCTTGGCAGCTGTCCTTAAAAGTAGCCCAATGCTGATCCCAGGCTTCTCGCCACCATTACTCTAGTCCCTAACTATCATACCCATCCAAAATTCCTTGCTTCTGTCCTTAGAGTACATATGACCTGAGACTCTCTGTTGCCTCCCCTTTGAATTAGTACCAGATCTTTTATCAAAGTGTTCACCTGTAATTTGGTTTCTTTATTAAACATATATTTTCGTAGGGTGATTATAATTTTCCATATTTGTATTTCACACGATTGAATCCCAAAATCATAATCTAATGAGCATGCTTGTAATGGAGTGAGATGATTGTATATGATAGCTAATACTAATATGTAAATCAGTCTATTAGCCTTTTCATTTCCATTTAACCAACTCGTCAATCTGATGCAAAATTTTCAAGTTTTCAAAAGATGAAAATTTTCATGAGAGCTATCATTAGTACATATGACTCAATTCTATGAATTTACGAGGTGATGTGAAAATGGAATTTGACGCGATTAAAATTTAGGCTGGCTTTTTTTATGGAATAATGCATTACTATGAATTAGCATGGCAGAAGTCAGATGTTTTGGTAGTTGATTGCCACTTGCAGCTGTTGATTTTAGTACAATAAACGCTTGGCTTAACAGAATTGGTTTGAATTAACATTTTTAGAGGTGGTAGGCCTCGGACCCATTTCATTAAAATTTAAATGAAAAAGTAATTCAATTGTCTCTCTTGTAATTCCTACTGTCAGCTGAATTTAATGATATTTCTGAGGAAATAATATTTTCTCTTTTTTTTCTCCTTATAATTTTTCTTCAGTATATGCAGGGTTTAAATAAATTTCTTTTGAGGTCACTGAATAAGTAAAATTTGTAATTTTTCACTCTAAACTTTAGTACCTTACTACCGGTTTTGATGCTGAGGGGGCATAAGGAATAAAATTTCATAACATGGCTGAGCAATACAATTTTTCATATATACTCTTTCTTGGAGGCGAGGTGGATTATGGAAGGAAGTTTGAGGTGGGAAGGGACAAGTATCGATCAAGAGGCAATGGGGAGGGGTGGAGCATGGGTTGGTACAATGAGCTGGTTGAGTGGGAGGGAAAAATGAGTAGGAAGGAAAGTGTAATGAATGGGGGGGGCAAAGGAGTTTACAAATGTACTTTGTTCAAGGACAAAGGCACTTTAAAAAGGGGTATCTCTAAAAGATATTCTTGCTCACCAATTTTCCTGTAATGAACTCTCCTCTCATCTCTAACTGTTCTAGTGTGTAGATTTTTATCCATTTTCCTTTCGTTGAATTACTTGCATGTCCAAAACAAAACATTGGCCATCTTCCATATATGTTTGACAAAATGGTGGGTGACATTCCCATTCAGGACATTTCACTTGTGTTTCTTGGTGGGTAGCTTGAATGATCTCCCTGTTTTTCCATTATAAATTGAGTTGTAAACTGTGTATTTTAGTTTTTAGATGCAACTTTTTTCCAAGTTTCCACTTTGTCCATGTTCTATTAAAAATGTTTGGAGGGTGTTTTTGTTTCATCATGCAATCATAAATTTGGAAATAGATTTGCTCTTCTTTCAGAGATTTGTCCATACTTCATGAAATCAGCAAAGTTGTGAAATATTTGTTTTGCATATTATATTTGGTGATGTAATTTGTGATGATATTCATAGGAACTTTATTATTGTTAGGAAATATATGGCCTAGAGCTAAGAAATTTGTGAAATACAAAACTTTTATTTTCACTATATACGCCCCTTACTTAGCATACAGTTACATTTGAATTGTTAACTCCAGTTAAGCATTAAGTACTTCAACATTTATTAGCTTTAATTTTTCAAAGCTATTTCTAGCATATTATCATGGTATTGTATGAATTACTAGGCCAATACTTATTTTGTGTGAACTTCAATTCAAGTTTTGTTTGTTACTATAGCATGAATTTTGTCTTAGATTGTCATGGTTTGACTTTTAAGTTAACTGTATAATTGCTATATTTTAAAATTCAGGTTGCCCGACTACTTGTCTATGGAAGAGGGAGCCTTGCTGGAGCCCCTCTCTGTGGGTGTCCATGCATGCAGGAAAGCTAATGTCACTCTGGGGTCCACAGTGCTGATAACTGGTTCTGGGCCGATTGGCCTTGTGAGTCTCATTGCAGCCAAAGCAATGGGTGCTAGTAAGGTGCTGGTGACTGGTAAGAATATATGTATGCACATGATACTATCTGCGGTAATTAATAGTTTATCATGTGTAAATATATTTCAAAGTTAAGCTACTTTTCATGCATTTTGTTAAATAAACCTTTTCAACAAGATGTCACCATGGAAAATTTACTGCTTGGTATAGGAAACTATGAAAAATGGCTTAACCTCGTATGAGAGCTAACTATGAGAGAAATTGGAAATTATTTTAGCTAAAAATATTTCAGTATGTTGAAATGTATGTATGTATCAGTAACTTTTTTGCAAAAACAATGAAAGACTATTTGTTTCTGAATGCATACTTTGGATACAGAACCCATATATTATTTCAAAAAAGTTTTGAAATACATTTGAAAACTAGTAAACCAGCTTCACTGTATTTTCTTTAACATGGCCTTGCTCAGTGACTATCAGAGTTTATCTAGATGGTAAATCACACTTTAATGATTTAGTATTAATTATACTTTCCAAGATCATTCATTCTTCACCAAAGTTGGTTAGATGTTGTGTGTTTTATGGCTCGATGACTGTTTCCTGCAAATAATTGATTTTTTTCTTGATAGATGTTGTCACTCAGCGTTTGAATTTGGCTAAAGGCTTTGGGGCAGATGGTGTCTTATCAATTCGTAAATATGACACCGAAACAAGTCTTGCAGAGAAAGTGAAAGAGGCCTTAGGAGGAAGTCCATCAGTTTGTATCGAGTGCTCTGGAGCAGAGTCAAGTATTCGACTCTCCTTAGTGGTGAGTTACACAAATATATTATTAATTGGGATGGATAGTAATAGTAATTCAATGTCATTATAATAATCATTTATAATCCCTTTTATAATTTAGTGATTTTATTAAACTATAAATACTATACAATATTATTCTATATATTTAGAAAAAAATATTCATTATGTAATATCCAAAACAAATCTGAAATATAATTTCTGAGGAAAAATAAAATTGGCCAAATATATCTTTTGTTTATCAGATAATTTTTGATCATAGACTGAATCCATCATTTGAATTTTATTGAGGGGTTGTCAAAAAAGGTATGTCATTAAAATGATATTAATTTTCATTGTACAATTAGCAGCTAATGTGTATTTCTTGAGGAAATAGTGATTTCTTTGTTGTAAGCTGTATCCTGACTTGTCTTTATGTTGAATTTACTCCTTTATCCTTGGTCTCTTCTTACTTTTCTAATGCAGACTAAATATTATATACCTGTATGGTCAGAGCAACTAATGATAAAATAGGAGTACCTTGTTCAGGACATGGTTGGATTACCTGAATAAGCATCATAAAAGAAATTATCTTTAGAAAAGTGGTCATATTACATGAATTCAATTATTATCTTTGGTATAAGAAATTGAGCTCTACGGCCTCATAAATTGATAAAATAAAATGAAAACCCTATAGCCCTAATGAGTTAGCACCACTCATCCCACAATGAAAACAAAATTTTTTGTTGTGATGGTTTGTGGGAAAAGCAATTCCGTAACAGTGACCAACCACTACCTCTCAACAAGAACAACCTTCTGCAGTAGTTTGCAGGAATGTTACTATCGCAGTGACTAACTGCAGACCCAAGCACTCAAACACAATTGGGATCATTGACAGGGTTAAAGGGTCTCAGTTAAGGATACCTGGGTTTATGAACAGATATACACTATCCATGACTGTTTACAGGAATAAATTCCACGCTAGGGACAAAGACAGAGGTGACACACTCACAAGCACTCAGGAAAACAATCACTCACTCATTCAAAAAGGGCCTCATTACTTGGAGAATGTTTCTCAAATTGAGCAAAGTTAGCAAAAAAACAGGAAAAAATGACTGCATCAGATACGTGTATTTCAGCTACAATGTAGCCCTCCTCAGAAAACTGAAGAAAAAGAGGACTTGCTACAAAAAGTTATATGTGAATCAGGAAAGAAGTATTTTTTGCAGGGGTCCTGCATGTGGTCCCCTGCACTGCGGCTTTCCAGCCGCTTAGGCTACTAAGGCAAGAAGAAATCTTCTACACTGTCAGCTATTTCAATTCCTCCCCGTTCAGAGTAGCCTAGGCTTTTTCTTAGCTGGAAGGGCTTCCTCTGCATCCAGGCTGGCAATATGGCACTTGTAGCGGTCTCATGGCAAAACTCGGATTTCCACGGCCCTTGAAACGAGGTGCACCTCTGATTCTGCTGCTCTGCCAAAGAATTTCCTTGAAATTCTTGGCAGAGCAGCAGAATCTGTAGGCAGAATGACGTTGTAAGGGTTCCAACTTCCTGTCTTCATGCATCCTGGAACTGTGGGCAGAAAAGCCGCGGCCCAAGATGCACCAAAGAGCAGAGTTCTGCACCACTTGATATCGAGCGAGACTTGTTCCGCATCACTCCTGACTGTACTGGTGCTGCGTACGTAATGATCACCAGAACCCACGCATAGTACAGTCGACGCTTCATGTCCATACTCAGGATAGGTGGGTCAATAATAAGCTGAAGGGGATTAAGTGCCATGTATGCCTTTGCACAGACATGAAGCACATGGGAATTTCAAAGGAGTTTTCCCTCCATCAGCACTCCGAGGTAGAGAACTTTGGATTCCCACGGTAGGACAACTCCTTCCACCAATAGGTTCACTCCTGGCAGCCCTCCTCTTCCTGGTTGGAAGACAATCACCTTTGACTTTTGGCTGGCTTCAATGTACGAGGGTCATCCGGAAAGTAGTACCCGTTCGTGCCGCATGAAGTGCTGACGACGCGAGTAGCCGCTGGACGAGGTCAGATAGCTTCAGTGGCTTGTCTGCCTTCTCTGAGCCAAGTTGCGTGACGCTAGCATTGCCTGTGTTGTTTCTGTGATTGTTTACAATGTTTAAAAAAATTGAGAACGCCGCCAGTTGTGAAGTGAGGGCAGTGATTAAATTCCTCAATGCAAGAAACGTTCGCCCATGTGATATTCATCGCCAATTAAAGGAGGTGTATGGAGACAATGTAATGGACGAGTCGTCTGTTCGGCGGTGGTGTCGCAACTTCAACATGGGGAGGGGGAACACACACGACGATGAGCGTTCGGGGAGACCGTCTGTCATTACAGACCAACTGGTGAGCTCAGTTGACGAATTCGTGAGGAACGATCGGCGCGTCACAATTGATGACATCTGTGAGCATTTTCCCAATGTTTCTCGAACAATTGTTCATGAAATTGTTAAACACCATCTGCATTATGCAAAAATTTGTGCAAGATGGGTCCCTCGCGTATCTCAATGAGCTGGCGGCGAAGGACTATGCAGCAGGAATACAGAAACTTGTCACACGTTATGACAAATGCCTTAATTTGCTTGGAGATTATGTTGAGAAGTAGTTTAAAGTATCCTCTTTCAAATAAAATTTTTTATGTTTGTTAATATTTACTTTTGTGTCTTTATTTCACGAACGGGTACTACTTTCCGGATGACCCTCGTATATCCTAAGCTAAAGAGTGGTGAAGGCAAAAATTAGAGGAACGAATTACTGTAAAGGGGGGGGGGGTGAAAAGGAAACAAATACGGTAAAGGGTGGGGCATTGTAGTCAGTGGAGGGGGTGGGGTGGAAATGAAAAGAAGTGAGGATATTTAAAGAGGGGAACATTAAAAAAATGACAGAGAATTTGAAATACTAATTTTAAAGTAGAGAAAAGGGATTAGTAAGTAATCGGTCCGTTGTCACTATTATTAATTTTCAATTTTAATTTGCTGATAAAGAGACTTTATACCATAAACCTACAAATACGGGCTACTACATTTACCTTGATTCCTTTGTTCCCAACAGTAACCTCGCTTCTTTTTATGCATTGGTCCACAGACTAGTTAATATTCCACTTGTTAAAAGTAGTTATTTGAAAGAGTTAAAGAATATTAAATGTATCACCACACAAAACGGCTTTAATGGGTCTATAATAGATAATATATTGAAAAATATAACTTGAAGAGGCTCCTTAAGAATTCCAATACCTGCTCTCAAGACGAGCCCTTACACTACATTAAACTACCTTACCATCGTCCATTGACTAAAGGTCTAGATAAGAAATTTAAAACATTTAATGAAAAGATTTCTTTCAGTAACAGTAAGAAACTTAAACTTTTGCTGGGGAACAGAAAAGATAAGATCGACACTGTCAATAAATCAGGAATTTACCAAATATCTTGGGATGTTTCCTAATTGGGATAAACATGTTGGAACATAAAGACAAGTTTCAAGGAGCATATGGCCCATTTTAAATATAACAGACTTGAAAATTCCAGCATTGCTCAACACTTACTCAATACAGGACATGAAACCTCGGAAAACGATCTTCATCTAATCAAATAAACAACCAATTATTTACTTGACACTTATGTAAGTCTGTTTAACCACAAATTTAAAATTAACGTTATCAATAGTGACAACAAACCAATTTCTTTCTCATCCCTTTTCTATATTTTAAAATTAGTGTGTCAAATTCTCTGTCATTTTTCGAATGTTCCCCTCTTAAATCACCTCACTTCCTTTCTCCCCCTTTCCCCCCTGACTTAATAAACCCTCTTGTTTTAAATGTTCCTTTGTGTCTGGAGTGTAGTAATGTATCCATGTTTCATCCAAAGTCATGTATTGATACGAAACTTGTCAGGGTTACAATGGTAAAGCATCAAACCAGCATCCAAATTGACCACACAATTGTGTTTATTCTCCGCTGAGAGATGCCTTTGTTGCTGAGATTTTTTTCTCACACAATTTTTCGTGCTGAATGAAAAACACTGTACTTTGTGATAAGCATGTCACCTCAACTATTTTTTAAACTTTAATTCATCGATCACTCAAAACCATATTGTGGATTTTGTCAATTGTAGTAGTCACGAACACAGGAGCAGATGTGCCGTGAACTTCATCCAGGTCTGCCTTGATCTCTTTTGATGTTATGCCTTTTAAATAGAAGTATTTTATTACTGCAGAAAACTCATTTAATTCCATTTTCTAAAAGTTTGTTGCTTCAGTCAACTACTAAAATGAAACCAAGCAATGGATATAGGTGAAACTTTAACAGCAGTTGAGTGAGAGATGGGGTGTACCTAAAGCAAACCCTTTCCAATTCTATGAGTGCCATTTCTAGGAATTTTGTACGAACTTATTGAATGACTCATGTTGTTTGCCACTCTACAAAAACTGGTCCACACACTATTAATAAGAATATAATATGTGCAGGATTTATATAAAAAGTATCGGGAAAAGTCAAGAAAAAATAGATGCTTCAGATATCGTTACAATGCCTCAAAATTCTTCAAAGTGCATCCCTTGAGCATCGGCACACTTTTGCCAGATTGGCTTTTCCCGACTCAAAGGCTCCCTATTTGGTGGATTCCAAAAGGTCCTTTAGGGTATGTGTGCAAGCTTCTTTGATGGCAGTTGAGGTCCCATGGTGGTGTCCTTAGAGGGAGACTTTCAATTTTGGGAATAGGAAATAGTCTGCTGGTGCCAAGTTGGGACTGTAATATGGTTGGGGAATTGTCGCGATGCTGTTGCAGAAGGCCTTTGCAAGCAGATACTCAACTATACTCTTAGCCATCCATTAAGACCTTTAGGACAAGTTTAGCATAGATCTTTTGCAATACCAAATTTTCAGTGGTAATGGTGTGCACCCGTCATCTTATCAATGCCAATACAATCTGCGATCATGTGTACACTTAACTGATGGTCTGAATTCAGCACTTCAGCTTCAGGAAAAAATTGTTACCGATACTTTTTTACAAAACTTGTACTCTATTAGAAGCTTTAGACTTGGTTTTCCTTAGTGTGTCAGCAAACATTTTCATTTGTGCTAGAACAAGTGATCCTGCAATTGGAATGTATTTTGCTCTTGTCTAAAAAAACAAATCTCAAGTCAAGCTTTTTAATTCCATGTATCCAGTTTGTCACACATTCCCTCTGGACTTCAAATTTGATCCTAAAAGCAGGACATTTTTTAAGCACCATAAAATAGGTTTGAATTTATTCATCTTAATCTGTTATTTTCCCATACCTGAAATGGCTATTAGAGTCATCCAGTTGTTAAGGAAATAAACTGTTTTGGTTTACTGAATGTAAGTAAAGTTTTGAAGTCCTGTTCTCAAAAATTATTCATTTGTTCTGAAGATATGTTTTATTACCAGTAACCAGTTTGAATTTATATTCAATTATATTAATCACAATAAACCCAATGGATTGCACTTTCAAGAATTCTAAAGTACATCAAAATAATTAACAATGATTAATGTGAAGTTGTTTAACATTTTCCATTTGCAAGACTGAAAAAAATATTATCATTCTAAATACAGTGATTTACCGACAGCCCTGCACATAATTTCTCTTGCAGAACTATTATAAGACAAAACATACATCTATTATAATCATAAGAATGGACTAAAATCATAAATGCATATAATTAACAATACTTAGCATATTCAGTGGACAATGCCACATTATTCTTCAATGTGTTGCACTCCTTTGTTCTTCTGCACTTGAATTTTATCGGTGCATCTTTTATTATGCGCTGTTTTCTTGTGATAAGATCTATCAATTTTATACATCAAACTCAAAGCATTTATTTTAAGTGCACTAGTTGCACTGTAGCTGACTCTGGACAACCATAGAAACAAAAAACAAACATTGGTAAAGTTTAGCAACCATGATGAATTTATATAATGCCACAAAGGGGAGGGTTAGGGGAATGTAATTTGGTGGTATTCAGATAGGACTGGGTGGGTGTGCATCACATTTGACCAATGATAAAATGCAATGAAATCAGGAAAGAACTTTGGTGGATGGAAATGTTTTGGTAATCATATGCACAGGTGTAGTTTCGTTCCTTTGCATAATGTTTCTTACTGTTCTCGAGAGGCATTTTACTGATATTAATAAATTCTTAATTTGACTCCAATATCCTTCCCTAACCATTGTTATTGTTCTTGTTCTGGTTCAAAATGGTAAAACCCTGAAAAACTGTAAAAAATCCTGAAGAAATCCATGATAATTTTAGGCGAATACACTTTTTCCTTAGTCAACCCTGTGATTTTTAACTGATTTTAAACAATTAAGTGGCTAATAGTAGGATATTGAGTAAAAAAGGTATAATGTATATGGTAATATAATTATTAATTGAGTTGAATTTAATAAAAGTGATATATGATAAAAGTTAGGCTTTTTAGCAGGTTTTTAAGTGACCAATTGGCTAATGGAGGCAAAAAGATTACACAGTTGAAATAAATCACTGATAAGCAAAGTCTCATGCCCCCGGACAGGTTCTTGCTCCTCTGCTGTAAGGCCATATCCCTTGGAAAGAAATTTGATAAATTAGGTAGCTGTCATTCAATCTTGTTAATTGGAAATGTGAGAATGAGCAGCAAACATTCTTCATTGGTATTCTTTTAAAATGTATTTTGATGATATCAGAAATTTCTTTTGACGAATTATAATTATCTTCTAATTTTTACATGCCATAAGATTTTCTTTAAGTTTAAATTCATATTTTCCATATAATAATTCATCAAACACAGAGTAAACCCTTCATACTGAATAAGTATACCATTTTTGTTGTAATAAGAGTCGCAGAATTTGGGGTAATTAAATAACTAACCTCATCCTTTTTGATATTCTCTCTCTAGGCTGTGAAATCCGGTGGCACAGTTGTATTGGTTGGAATGGGACCCTCAGAAGTTAAGGTGCCTTTGATAAATGCTTGCTGTCGTGAAGTAGTCATCAAAGGTGTCTTCCGATATGCCAATGAGTGAGTTCTAGATTTTGATTTATAATTGTGGAATTGTCGTGAAGTAGTTATTAAAGGTGTCTTTTGACATACAAATGAATGAGTTCTAGAATTTGATTAATAATGGTGTAATTTCTGTTGATACATTTGTGGATGGTGTATGGCTCTAAGCTGTACATTTTTAAATTTTAAACAAAGCTCTGATTGCAAACTTAATAAAACAATTTGTGTTGCAACAATTCTCTTGGTCAAACATACTATAAGATCTAAACTAGTCACTGCCCTGGGTTTCATAATAGACATATCTTAAGAACAGCCTTCCCTTATTATCAAGGTTCATTCATTTTTAAGAATCCTTTACCCTGATGCTTTTACATGCAGACCTTCCCATAATATGGTAATATAGGCCAATTAGATATTTGAACTTTTATGTAAAAGATAAAGGTACTCTATGCATAGTCATTTAATTCACATTCAATGTTTTTGTTAGCATATGACCATACACAGGGTATGTCTTAAAAATAACTAGAATGATTGATGGTTTCTGGCATTACTTTATGGAATCGATTCATATTTGAAATGAAAAAATAGTAACTGTGATTCCACTGAAAATTTGAACCTGAAACTGAAAAAAAAACCTGAAGATGACGTTGAATATCGAAACCCGGGTCATATCATAATAAATTTTGAATATAAAATTGGAATCACAAAGATACTATTTTTTCATTTCCAAACAGGATGATATTTGCCTGCAGCACATGTACAAGGTGTCAAATTATTTATTGATTGTTGTCTTACGTGAGACTAACAGTATAGCTGTAATTTAGTCCCTGGTTCTATACAAAACCTTCCTGGAAATTGGGATGGTGCAGTTGCTAACGTACTGGCTTCCCATCCAGAGGGCCCGGGTTCAAATCCTGGTGATGACAGATATTTTTCAGTGGATCCCGATCCCTGCTTGAGGTGCTTTGGGGAAAGCACTTAAAGTGAGTATGTTGTCCGTCAGGTGGGACCCCTTGGCAATTTTCGTTGAGTAGGCTAATGCTGATGCTGGGTTTCTCCCCACCCTGCCTCCTATCTCATCCATTCCTAATGGCGCAAATGACCTTAGCTGTTGGTTGCCTCCCCTAAACCTGTACTAAGGCTACGAAAACCTTCCTTGACCAATATAATTCTCTAAATAATACTAACATAATGCATTAAACCTTATGACTATAGTTGAAACGTAGTTTTAAAAATTATGGACGCATAAAAAATGTGTTTCTCCTGTATTGAAATAAAATTTTTTTTTCATTAATAACTGTGTATGAAAGTACGAGTCGTAATTTTCACTTACTGACCAATCATAAAATATTTTACTCAGTAACTATAAGGGCAGGTGAGTTATTTCTTTTTCATAATAAGATCCATCCATTCTTATATTTTAGTTATTCTTTGGCCCTGGATTTGTTGGCAAATGGAAAAGTGGATATTAGGAAAATGATAACTCATCATTTTTCCATTGAAGAGACAATCCAGGCTTACGACACAGCCAGAACTGGCCAAGGTAACCCAGTCAAAGTCATGATACATTGCAATAAATAAAGCTGTCGTGTTGATAACATGCTGTTTTAGTACAATTCTGACATCTCTAAGATGTTCTGGGTGCATTTTAAAGCATATATGGGGTATAAATTGTATTCTTTTTTTGTATTGATTTTTCATTTCTAAATACCTTTGCTTGTCACACATATGTATGAATAATTGGTATTTATCTTTTATTCTCATAAATATGTTGAAAAAAACAACTTCTTCCCTGTTATACATATTGTTGGTGATAATATTTTGCAATGAATTACTTTTTGGTTTTTATTTTTAGTTGTTTTATGCTTTTAGCTATTACCATGTGATTGTGAAGTCTCTGTAAAATGTTGAACAGAAAAACTGTTAAAATTTTATCATTAATTGTATTCTTTTACGTGTTATCCTTCTTATATTTATGATGTTTTATTAATCATTAATAAGCAATAAAGTATATTATTGACAAATTAAGTTTTCATTTATATATGAGGGGGTACCCAAAAATAACCAGAATAATACTGCAGTTTATGGGGTTTATGTAGCATGCACTTCTTCTGCTAGGTGAGCAGAGTGCAAATCATTCGGAGTTCTGCACTGGCATTGTTGTTGTCTGGGAAGGTTATGTTCAGTCAAACAATTCATTTTGTAAAAGCAGTTTCGCTTGCTCCTCATTTTTCATCATGGTGGAGATAATTGTATGCAAACAATGCACTGCTATGAAATTTTGCTTCCTGCTTGGGAAAAATACTGCAGAAACTGTAGTTTTGTTGGGAACAGCTGACAGGGATTGCGCTATGTGAATGACTCAAATGTGCCAGTCGTTTTCTCTTTTCAAAGAAGGTGAAAAGTCACTTGATGACATACCGCGTTCTAGATGTCCGTCAACAACAATCAAGCCAGTGGAAAACTTCATTGTCACCTTGCCCTCAAAAAGCTCGTCAAGAGAAATCAAACCTAAAGACGATGCTCATTTGTTTTTGATGTGAGAGGAATATTGCATTCTGAATTCAGCCTAACAGGTCAGACGGTTAACCAGGCTTTCTATTTGGAGGTTTGAAAAGATTGCATAACACTGTGCAGCAGAAAAAGGCCCAATTTGTGGGAGACGAAGGACTGGGTTTTCTACCATGAAAACGTGCCAGCTCATGTGGCCATTTCAGTGGGCCAATTTTTAGCCAAAAGCAGTATGACTCCCTTGCCCCTTTCTCACCTGACATCGCTCTGCATGATTTCTTCTTGTTTCCTTTAATGGAGAGGGCATGAATGGGCAATGAATGTTTTGATGACGTGGAAGTGGTAAAGAAAAAAATGAGGCAGGAGCTATTGGTCATCAAAACAGGTGAGTTACAAAAATGTTTCCAGCAGTGGTATCGCAGATTGGACAAATGCATTAAGTGTAATAGGGAGTACTTTGAAGGTGATGAGGTTTTTTTGTAAAAAAATAATATATATAGCGCTAAAAAAATTATTTTTGGGCACCCCCTCATATGTGAACCCTAATTTTGCTATCCTTTAAGATTATAAAGGAAATTGATAAGTGAGAAATTTTATTGTGTGTGACACTGGATATTTACTTAATTCAAACATTTCAAAATTGTTTTTTTTTACTGATATTAATACTGAAAAAGTTAAATGAAAACTCCTATAGCCGTAATAAGTTAGCACCACACTTCCTGCAATGAAAACAAATTTTGTTTTGATGGTTTGTGGGAAAAGAAATTCAATGGCAACGACCAACCACCACCTCTCGACCAGAATATCCTTCTGTATTGATGTGCAGGAATGTTGCTTCCTAGCCTGTGACCAACTTCAGACACAAACACTCAAACTCATTTGGGATCCTTCACAGTGTTAAAAGGACTCCATTAAGGATATCTGAGCTTCATACTGGGTTTTATATTTCTTCACTCACCTTGTTTATTTATGAGGCAGTAGAGCTCAAGTTTCCTAGATTTTTTATATTAATTCTGTTTATGTATTGCTAATGTTATTAAGATGTACTTAAACTTTGGATTTAAGGTCCATCTCCAGGCACAAGACATATTCAACTTCTCAACAGTAAAGAGTTAACAATTTTACCAGTCATTTTATATCTATTATATACAGAGTGTAGATCAATAAATTGTTGAAGATAAATGGATAGAATATATAGAGGAACTATGGGGTCAAGACATTAGTCCAGCAAGTGTAGGCATAGAAAGAGAATTTCACAGATGGGCACAGCTTAGGTCCAGGCACACTTGATTACTAGATAGAAAAATCATTCAAAGCATTGCAAATGAACAAGGCATATTGGTATATGACACTTCCATGGAACTACTTAAATGTTTAAGAGGACACAGGATGAAGGGGTTCTATGGACTAATTCAAAGTATTTATGAGAAAGGAATTTGGTTGGAAGGTTTCTTCACATCCGCGTTACCTACCATTACAATAGATGAAAAGGCGTCCCCATGTGAGGACCATAGAACAATAAATTTGGTTTCACATGCCACTAAAGCGGCACTTAGAATAAGAGGATGGACAGGAGGGAAAATAATTACTTAGGGCATGGCCAGTTTGATTTAGAAAGGGGAGAGGCATTTTCACACGCATGATGCCATGGCAGGAATGAGGCCACTATCAGAGAGGAACATAGAATACAAGGTCTTAGAAAGAGTGGAGACTGGTCTTTTTTAGCACGAATTGCTTGACAGATCAAAATCAGTGGGATGTCACCTTCTAGTGGCGCCTGTGAGATGGAAAACAACCTTGCTTGTGGCCCTATCTCAGCTTGTCTCCGCACAACAGCAATTCTTGTTTGAGCTTGCACACGCTTGCTGTACAAGTTCTTGTGTCCGTAAGAATGATGGTGTTAGGGAGGCAGTGGGTGTGCAATGAATTTTGTTTTAACCTCAGGAAAAGTGCAACTGAAACTTATGCAATGACTCGAGGCAATCAGCCATGAATCTACGAGTCAGACACAGTGTTCTCGTTGGTACAACTGCTTCCAGTCTGGACAAACCTGGATTGATGAAGAACCGAGAAGTGGACGACAATTGACATCAACAAACAATGCCCATGTCAACAATGTGGATGATTTAGTGTGTACTATCTGTCATGAAGATTACCAATGAAGTTGACATTAGTGTTCGATTGTGTTTCACCATTTTGACCAAAATTTTGGGTATGCAGTTTGTCACATCCAAATTTGTGCAGTGAGTTTTAATGGATGAACAGAGGCAAAAACATCTTGACATCAGCCAGGAACTGCAAGATCTTCAAGAAGACCGAAACTTCTACAAAGCAATCATCAAAGGTGACAAAATCTGGGTTTATAGTTATGAAATAAAAACCAAAGCCCAGTTTTCACAGTGGAAGGGACCATTTTCCCCATGACCCAAAAAAGCTTGGATGGAGCAATCAAACATGAAGGTGATTTTGATCGTTTTCTTTGATTTGGAGGGTATTATTCATTATGAATACGTCTCCAAAGGACAAGCAGTGAATGAGCAGCAGTATACAGAGATTATGAGAAAATTAAGACTTGCCATGTTGTGGAAGAGACCACAAATTGCTTTAATCATGACAAGGCTCCTCGGCATCCAACATTGATTGCTACTGAGCTTTTGGCCAAAAACAGCACACAAGTGATGCCCCAGCCAACTTAATCTCTGGTTCTTGTCTCAGGGGGATTTTTCTATTTCCTAAATTGAAATCCACCTTGAAATGATACTAATTTGAAACTACTGAAGACATCCAACAGAATTGTACCACAGACTTTAAAGGCCATCCTGAAAGAATTCCAGGTGGCAATTGAAAGCTGAAACAAACTATGGGAGAATTGTATTGGCAACTAAGGGCTGCATTTTGAAGGCAATAAGCATGATTAAAGGGTATTTATTCAATCAGTCTCATCTTTTTTTTTGAACAGACCTTGTACAATCAGGATTCATACTATGTTTGTTTCCTGGATTTAGGGAAGGAATTTGAAAAAGTAAACATGAGCAAAATTAAAAATTTATTGCAGAAAATAGGAATAGAGGGGAGATATAGGAGGCATATCCTCAACATGCTCATGTCTCAGAATACTCAGGTATGAGTGGAGAAGGGAAAGTCAGAATGAGCAAGAATCATCAAAAAAGAAAAAGTCAAAACAGAAGAGGGCCGTAGGTACAATATTAGCTTATATTAGTTTAGAAATTCACCAAGCAATCATCCAGAAAATATTTTTAAAATATTCATTTAAAACTAACAGTGCTGTTCTTATTTTCAATAGAAGGTAAACTGTTAAATCATTTACAACCCATATATAATGGGTCATTACTGCACTAAGTGAGATCATGATATGTTACAATAAAATTCTATTTCTATCAGGACAATTATATACATCTTGGTCAATAATTAAATTTAATATAATTTAATTAATATTCTTTGATTCATATGATGGCATGATACATATGCACTAAAAGGAGAACTTTCAATAGTTAAAAATGATTTCCACAGCCATCCTATGTCCTTGCATTGGAGATTATCCTAAAGGTTCATTTCTGCAATTTAAAGAGAGGTACATACAGTTTTCGGAGCATTTCCCCCATGCCACATTTAATCTACAGAATACATGCCCATGTTTGACCAGAGGTGACTGTTTCCACATTTGTTGATTTAAGCACTCATATAATCAGGTAGCAGCCTAAGGCTACTGAAGGACGAAGAGAGAGGATTGTTGCCTCCCAATTTATTGTTTTGTTCATAAAAGGGCCAAGAAACTTAGTATCTTCAGCACACCTCAAGCTGCAGTAAACAAATGTTATGTATGGGTTATGATAAATTCTTTTTTGCATAGGATAAAGAATAACATAAGATTTACTCTTATTCATCTCCTCCCTGTTCCACTCACACCAGCCCTCCATGCAAGAGACCTAAAATACAACATTACCCTTCTGTTTTGATAGGTGGTTGTAACACCAGCAAACATATACACTGCACCAATAAAAGATATAGGCAGATCATTTATATACCATAAGATGAGCAAAGGCCCAAGATCAGAACCTTAGAGAACACCCTCCAACTACCTTCTGGTAGGAGGATGAATATTTCATTATTTTACCTCTTATAATGGCTACTGCCTGAGTTCTATTTGGAAGGAAGGATCTCATCAATCATTCACTGCACCTCTTAATCCATAAAGCTGGATTTTGTTGGAATGACTTTCATGTTCAACTAAGTCAAATGCTTTCTTAATATTATAATATGTACCCATAGTATCAAATGACAATCAAGACCATCTAGAACTAAATTTAAAAATTCATTATAGGCAAAAAGGTTAGCATCCAAAATATGACCAAAGCTTTTGTTGGTCCACAGTTTGAACCTTGGAGCCATTAGTCATGACTCTCTGATCCACTCACTCCCTCCTTCCCTAGAAAAGCAGAAACTCCTTTCTTAACATTGTTTCCTATGCCAGTTTTAAAGTTTATATTGAACATATCCGTTAGAATACGAATATTCAACTGCTAGCCAAGGCGGTAATCGAATGAAAATGTATGGAAGTAGAATTGATATATTTTAGTTCAAAAAAGAGTGGTCTCCTTGCACTGATTTTTATTATTTTTTATTTAATGAAGAATGTTACATTCCTCTGGCTAGATACCAATTAATTATTCCACTGAGTTAACTTTTCCAAATTTGAATAAATAGAAAGAATTTTTAATTAACTGTTGAATTCTTGCCTCACGTCCAGGTAAATTGATTTGTTCTTTTTCAATTTAGTTTAACTATTCTGTGCGGATGGCATAACCTCATATTATATAAACCGTCAACTTAGTTTCGAGGTAAATCACAAAATCGCGACATATGTCGATAATCTTACTACATCCGAGAAGAACATTCATTCGTCTTAAATATATTTTTTCAAATCCATGGCTCAAAGTAAATGTAGAAATAGAATGCTCTGCCTATCTGGTAAAAGGCGAACACCATCCATTTCACGATTGTTCATTTATCTTCAGATGTCTTAATGCTAATGGATTTCTTTTCTTTCAAGCTTGGGTCATTTTTTACCGCCTTCTACTTTCTCAGTGCTCCTCACCGTGTTCGTTCCATTCCCGTTCAATTATCTTCCAGGAGATGGGAGTACGTATGAGGACGGCAAAATTAATATCATGCAAAGGTCATCCGCCGAATAATATTTCTGATGGTTAACAAATTAGTCACCAGAAGTAGGGTAAATCATTGCCAAAAATCATTTTCCATGTTGAAATATTTTCTTGGTTAAAAGTCGTCCTCGTTGACACGATAAAAAATGCATTTACCTCAGTAACTCCGTAAGACATATTTTGGCACATTTAATTTCGGTTGGCCAAGATCGACGCGCAAAAATCTTATCGGTGTAATACCTCAATAGGCGTTGACACAAATATCATCATCTACCGTTCAATGAATTCGAATATGGAATTGAGACCTTGAAACCGGGTAGGTAAAGAGAAAACAGGCACACTAATATGAATTAAAAAAATATGAAGCTAAAGGCGTACTCATAGGAAAATCTTTCAAGAAATGTACACGCTATCTCAGACGTGAAACATGTTTTAATTAACAAAATTCGTTTTGTAAAATGTCATAGGTTTCGAAAAATAGCATTTCCCTCTGCTGGCCAATTTTGAAATAACACCATAGAAGGTTTTTGGCAGGTGAAATTATTGTTGTTGCGCACAGCTGTTGCAAGTGACTACGCGTGATATGTGGGTGGGCGTGGGGTAGATAGAAATGGTCATCTTCAACACCAGACATTAGAGATTGGTGACGATTCAATGAAGACAGTGAATGTTATTTAATGTAGAGTATATGAGTGAACCCAATTTCGTAATTTTTTGTCTCTGCGATTATATATTTACTCCCTGGATTATGCATATCCGTTGACTTCAAGTTATGTGTTCCAGTCTCTGCAATGGGTAATTTCTGTTGTGTATTACTATTAGAATATTATAAAATCCAGCCGAAATCAATTTCAAGATGATCAAAGCCGAGAGGAATTATTACTCGGATAGGTAAGTTGCCATTCCTTTTTCGTGATGATTTCAATAAAATTATCTAGCGCCAGTGTGAAATAAACAAAGTTAACTCTGTGCCACATTATTTCCATAAAATGAAGCTAGTGACCGAACAAGGAGGTAATTTTAATTAGAAACGACGCTTATTCGTCTTTTCACGTTTGATGACACAGTTTCCTTAATTGGAAAGTACTCGTGCTATTTTGAGTTTATATGCGGTTAGTTATGTTTAAGACTGAGAAATTGGTTGTTTTAGAAATACTTTGACCAAACAAAACGAGTGCATTATTTATATGGATAAATAAATTTCTTTACCTAGATGGGGAATGGAGGCTAACCTTGTAGCAGAGTTTGTATCAAAAACGGGAGTAGATACAGCTGTCGCTGAGGAGTTATTAAGAGGTATGTGGTTTCCATTCACTTATCGAGTATGTGATTAACGTTTTACAAGATGATGTATCTGTGTTATGCTCTAAGGGTTTTCCTGGCGACTGCATTGTGTTACTGTTGTTCATAAGGTTTAAGATAAGTGTCAATCTAAAATCGTTGACTTTCCTTTAGCTTGGTGCATTATTTTAATTGATACTATTTGTATTTCGCTTTAGCCAAAGGATGGGACATGGGACTTGCGTTAAAGGCTCACAACCTTTTCTCTTGCCCACCTACGAGCTTTTATCAGCAAAATAGAGCCTCACCTTTCGTTGGCTCATCACCGAGTGCCTTGGGTGGTGTTCCATCGGATTGGCCTGTTTCCACGGTGTCCACTGTGCCTTTGAATCACACTGAGTCGTCTTCCATGGCTAAAGAAGATGAGAGTAAGCTTCAAAACTCTGCCGCCCCTTCTAATAGGCCTGTTTTAGAAAAAGCTCCAGCTATAGATCATGTTGAGTGTGAGTACGTTTAATGTGTCAATTCCCTTAATGATAATCTTTGGTCGCGGACATGTGAAAAATAAAGGAAAATCTTGGAGAATATTTACTATTACCGTCCCTACTTTGTTCAAGAGTCAACATGAAATTTGCCTTTGATTATAGTTCATTTCATTTAAAGTCCTTATAAAACACATTATGTAAATCAAATAAGAATTATCATTTTATGGTTGTAAACCACAGTAGATATCTTGAATATAATAAATAAAACTGTAGCATTGAGGTGAATATGTAAAAATATAGTTCCATTTTGAACTGCATTCAAATAGATTGTTTTCCTCCTAGATATTTAGTAATATAACAATGGCTTTATCTAAAGGTAGAGGTTTGAAATGATCTCTTGGGACTGTCATTAAATGAGTTCAGTGACACTCATTGATTTTGATATTTTTAAGTTCTTATTAAGATATCATTCTGCCTTGCTTGTTAATCATATTCAGCAATTAATTGTTAGTAAAAACTAGTAACAGTTAGTGATGATATATGTCTTATCTTTGAATTTATGGAGTAGATTTGGAAAGTTGTAGCAGGTCATGATTCCGACATTTCGTGCCCACTAAATTGCTTTTCATTACTACCAAGGCACCACAAATCTGATTTTCCTTTTTCTTCACATTACTCTTTCTTTCTACATTCTTATTGTTCGAACATAAGCTTTCAAGAATGTATATCCTATTTGGTTTTATCTAGATGCTTGTTCTCGTGCAGTGAATCTTAGTATTGATGCACATTTGTATTTATGGATAAGATAGATTGTTAGGTAAATTTAATTTAATATGTCCAATGCAGTGTCTAACCTATTGTAATGTTCCTCTTAATGCCTACAGTTGCTACATTTCTTGAACTCTGCTTACTTTCACCACGACTGGTATATATTTATTGCTAAATGCTGGCCTCTAAGTTCATATTATTATTAAGTTTATATTTATTCCATAATTAACACTATTCACATTCTTATTCTTTAGGCTATTTCAATTGATGTGCTTAATGGAAATCTACTTTGGAAATGTATTGCATTGTCTTCTTTCATATGGTGTGTTGACAATGATTCTCATATTGTCAGGATTATATGTAACACTTTTTGTAAGGACCCTTCCAACTACCATTAATTGTATATTTTTGGGATCATACTTTTTTGATAAAAGTATGTAATATGTTAATGCATGGTATAATTATGGGGGAATTGTGGCTGGCTTTTATTCTATGCTCTTGAGTGAATATGTCCTTTGAAAATGATATGCATGTACAATTAAAGTTGTGTGTTGAGTGAAAACAGTAAAAAAATTGTTTGAAACCAATTTAAATATAATTTCGTTCAGTCTATTGTTTTCAGTAAAGGTCAGTTGGTTGAAATCACAATTGTAGTGATCATGAAACAAAGTAAATAGTAGGGAGATGATAGCAAATAATAATCCGACCATTGTTTCTAAGCTACTTTGGCTGTTATGTCACCTGAAGTATCTGATAATACCTCATGCAGCTCTGGTAAAATTCTTTTTAAAAATGTTTGTATTTAAAACTTGACCTAAGTGAAAGTCAGCCCTTCCCGCATATGTTGACCTACATATACCATAGTATCTCTATTTTACCCCTAAAGATAGTTGTGTACAAATAGGAATATTCTGAAAGGCTATGGTTTTGTGCATGATTTGACCCCAGTTGAAAGGAAAAATGAGAGGCATCATAAAATAAATAAACAAAATTTTATGTTAAATAGAAATTGATTATTTGTATCCTAAGTTAGAAAAAAAGAATTTTTAAATTTATTTTCACTGTATTCCTTCAAAGTTTGTAATGAAATATTCCAAATTTTGTTAATTGTTAAAAGTTTTCATAGTAAAGTTTTTGTGGTTTAGTTGGGAATCATTTGTTCTATACCAGGTTGTATCCAAAAGAGAATTATTCTTCTTAGAGGTAATTAGTCTGGTCAAGGAGTATGAAATTTTATATACTTTAAATAAAAATAAGATTGGTCAGTTTTATAATTTGACCACTGATACAAACATGTTAAGTTATGTTTGGTTCTATGATTTGCTAGTTTTTATGGTATTCACTTCAGCCTGCAGTCGAGGCTGTGGCCAACAATGTTATGTGGTTATTTGATGAAAGAAGATAATTTTCTGACAGAATAAATACTTTTTATCAACCTAATATGTTAAACAAAAATGTTATGGCCAAGTAAAAACAAAGAATTCTGCAAAGTTTGTTTGATCTGAGAAACATAGACTTGCATTCTCCAAAAATGGAATCAATTTTAAGAAAGGCCTGGTCTTGGACTAAAAAGGAATATTATTCTTCCTAATTAATTCTTTCTGTTCCATCCTGTCTTTGTATGCTTTCAATGTTGCTGTCACAATCATACATTATTTCTTGCATTCTCTTCCATTCTTGAAAACCTCCAAAATTCTTTGCCTTGGGAGTCTCTCTGACCTCATGCATCCAAAAAATTTTAAACCTGCCCATTTCAGTCAAAACATTTACTCTTCTTTCACATATCTCTTTGGTGATAGTGCTCTTATCCATCCTCTCCACATGAGCAAACAAGAAATGCAAACTTCATTTTACACTTATCTATAACCGTTGCAGGGCTCTCAGCTCTGAGAACCATGTTTAAGACTCACCTTAATTATGTATTTCATTATCATATATAGCCTTAAAATACTACCTACATTGCTCTCTAACTCTACCCCAAACCAGACTACCATCTTTTTTTTCTTTATAACATTGATTCCATTGCCATTTTGATCCCTCTCCAGAACAGATATTTTCTCATCCAGTGTTGTTCTGTATTTGCTTTTGGCTGCCGTTCTTATTCTTTCTTTTATGATGCATTGCATTCAGCCTTTTCCACTCTTTTAGTACCGCATGCTATCTTCTGAGCTATTGTGCCTTTAGCCACATTCATTTTCTTATATGCCTTTTCTCTTGCATCTTTAGACCATTTCATTTTGTACCCGAGGATGGCACTTATGTGTTAAAAGTAGTTGTACTGAAAGGTTGAGTGGAAAATAGATATTATCATTCTTTCATTTGAAAATAAATTTCCACATAGTCAAGCTTGATGCCAGCGAATTAATCGGCAATATTTGCAATTCAGCCATTAAAAAATATTATTTTAAAAGTATTTTCGTGCAGAAAAATAATATTTTGCAGTTCATAATGCAATTAAGCATGTATAATCTTGGAAGTTAATTAGAATGATCAAAATATGAAAATCCCTTTGCTTTGAAAACACAAAGATTACTATGTACCTTCATTAAATTGCTAGTAATTTATTTTACACATAGCTGTGTGATTGTGGAAATTGTTGCAATAAAATTAAATGTGCTCATCCTAATTTTCTTTTTTAGGTAAAAAACTTTCAAGGGGAATATCCAGAGCTACAGATAATGTAACTTTAGTGTCGAGAGCAAGAAATGAATTTGCCATGGATTTCAAAGAATATAATCTTTGCAATTTAAATCAGTATTTTATAGAAACACCAATTTTTACTTTTACACTTCCTGACTTGTCAATTTACCCAGGTGAGTAAATTTTTCTGTTGACTTGGTAATTCCTTTTAAGCTAAATAAAATGCCTTAAACATGTATATGCATGCTCTAGCAAATGTGAGTTTGTTGTAATAGTTATTCAACAGCTTATAATTGAAAACACATGATATTCATTGGGTAAGTACTTTGAGTTGAATACCAAACTAGTCTCCATGAAACAAATTTGCTGAAATGTTGCCTAGCAAGCTTGCTGCAAGCTTATCTTGTCAAGCTGTTTTGAATTTTATTTTCTGTGGTAATAATTTAATAATTTCTGTCCTGAAAGATTTCCTCCTAATAAATAAATAAATGAATATATATATATATATATATATATAATATATATATATATATATTATAAATTTAATTTATTAGGAGGAAATCTTTCAGGACAGAAATTATTAAATTATTACCACAGAAAATAAAATTCAAAACAGCTTGACAAGATAAGCTTTCTGGGCACCTGCAGCT
This sequence comes from Hetaerina americana, assembly GCF_022747635.1. Classification (NCBI taxonomy): domain Eukaryota; kingdom Metazoa; phylum Arthropoda; class Insecta; order Odonata; family Calopterygidae; genus Hetaerina; species Hetaerina americana. The sequence goes on along the minus strand of NW_027287205.1, from coordinate 76,766,024 downwards.
CCACCCAAGCTCTGTGATTTTTCGGTTACCAGATCTTTCTTGGAAACCATAACCAGTACAGGGAAAGTCTACCTTCCCATATACCATGAATGACTATTTCAGAGAAATATTATGTCATTTACTTCGTTAACCCTTTAGCTGTGGGGAACATACTTGTTATATGAGCAAACAACTCTGGGAGAAACTTTCTTGTGTGTGTAACTGTTTCTTAATCCAAGGTCTAAGAGCCCCTTCTTATCTAATGATTCCAAACTCATTCTTGCTGAGAGGAGGGGGTCAAACTCCCTCCTCCGGCAAAGTGGTTCACTCTTGGGGGTAGGATCACTCTTGTTAACTGTCCACTTAATTCAATATGAAATCACTGCTTTGCTGAAAGCCCCTGAATGTTGCATGCTATTTGGTGTAAAATCAATGAGACTATCACAAGAAAAATAAGCATTGTATGCATTTCTACTAATTTAAAACTATGTTAAAATTAATTAATATAATTTAAATTGATGTGTCATTGAGATGTGTTCTATTGAGGCTCTTCCTCAGGATGCAAGGAAAGAAAATGTACTTACTTTTATCACGTTGTACCTGCTTTGCTTCTGCCTGCGGAAGAGAGTCATGAGCATGGTCTGTCATTTCTATTCTATTCAGAGTGAATCGAATGTGATCAGGCTGCAACAGTTAAATAAAGGGTTAAATGCCACTAATTTTTTTCTTTTTGCATTACCTCATTCCCTACTCATTTTTTCAGTGCTACATGTACTGAAAAGGTTTCATTTGATCATGCCTCATATCTAAGCCTAGCACCAGGTTAAAGAATAATTCTTGTGTAAAAATTTGACTCTTAACATTTTGAAACATTTCACGCATGTATGTACATAACAGAAATATCCATCATTTTCTCCTTATTTCAGATGATTTTCGTGATTATTTGGAAAAGGATTTGATAGAGATATCCAGTCTTGCATCCCTAGAACAAGCTGGAAGATTGAATTGGTGGGCTGATACTTGCCAGAGGCTTTGGCCCCTGGCTACGACTGGAGACGGTAATTGTTTGCTTCACGCAGCTTCTCTAGGTAATTATTTGATGGAAAGGTTTTAAACTCTATTTTATTAGCATTGTTTTTCATTATAATTAAATCGTTAATTATAATGAAAGCAGGGACTTCGGAAAGAATCGCGAGGGCTTTAAGGAAACATGATGTGGTGACCAGATTCAACTGCGTCACCAAGATAGCTGACACCCTACCCAGACCCAAGGATGGAATTTCACCGTTAATATCAGAAGGCGTGTACCAAGTGCCATGCTCCTGTGGCAAATGGTACATCGGTGAAACATGCAGAGCGCTGAAAACACGCATGAGTGAACACCAGAGGGCAACCAAGGCCAAACAGTTTAGAGCATCGGCCATCGCTGAGCACGCCTGGAGTGAACCTGGACACTCTATTCTCTTCGACGACGCTAAAATAATAGCGAAAGAAGGAAAATACTTCCAGAGAATAATCAGAGAGGCCATTGAAATCGTTAAAAGGCCAGAAAATTTTAACAGAGAGGATGGATATCCACTCCACAGTGCGTGGAAAAGAATTATTCCGCGCAAATATGAGGACGTTCCCTGATTGGCCAAGAAATTTCCCGGTATTGGCGCCGGATTTTTCCTATATAAGACGGGACAACAAGCTTCTTTTCATCCTTGACCTGAGGACGCCAGCAGGATAGCTGGCGAAACTGTTGTACATTTAAACGACATACTACCTTGATCAAAAAGTTCCCGGAATAACCACCGTGTGGCGCTCCCATCGTTCCGATTTGAGTTCTGTTTTTTTTGTTAAATTGGTACATCTGTTGTTGATATTCCCTTTAAATCTTAGTGTCATAACTTGACATTTGCTAAAGTTACGTAGCCAAGAGTACATCTATCTCTGTGTGTGTTGGCGATTTTTTACAATTTCAGAAATGGATTTAAATTTGCAACAACGAACTTGTATTAAATTTTACGTAAAAAACGGATTTAGTGGCGCACGGACGTTGGAAATGTTGGAAAAGTGTTTCGGCAACGATTCTCTAAAAAAAACGGTCGTTTACCAGTGGCACGAGCGGTTCAGAAGTGGTCGTGAGTCAATCGAAGATGATGAACGCAGTGGCAGACCATCGACATCGAAAGTCGGTGAAAAAATTGATAAAGTAAAAGAAATGTTGGTCAATAACCGCAAATTAACCATCAGAGAAATAGCGGAGGACTTGAACATTGCCTATGGATCCGCCCAAGGCATTGTGGTTAATGATTTGGGTTTCCGTCGTGTAGCAGCAAAGTTGGTGCCAAAAGACCTCAATTTCATGCAAAAAAGAGACCGTGTTGACGTCGCAAAAGACATGATTTGCGAGGCTGAATCCGATCCCACATTCATCAAAAGGATCATTACTGGAGACGAGACGTGGGTTTATGAGTACGACACGCAATCCAGACATCAGGCAAGTGAATGGCGTTCACCAAATGAGCCGAGACCAAAAAAACCACGTCGTTTTCAGTCAAAAAAGAAGGCAATGCTGACGGTTTTCATGGATTACAACGGTGTAGTGCATCATGAATTTTTGCCAGAAGGCCAGACAGTAAACAAAGAGTATTATTTGGGCGTTATGAGACGTTTGCGTGAAGCAATTCGCCGAAAGAGACCAGAAATGTGGGCAGAAAACTCGTGGATTTTGCACCATGATAACGCACCGTCGCACAGTGCTATCATTATTCGTAATTTTTTGACGAAAAATGCAACAAATACCATCCAACAGCCACCGAATTCACCTGATTTGGCTCCCTGTGACTTCTTTCTGTTCAATCGAGTTAAAAAACCATTACGGGGAATGCGTTTTAGCAGCCGAGAGGAAGTAATGGAAAAATCGCAGGAAGCACTGATGGACATACCGAAAACCGAATATAAAAAATGTTTCGAGGATTGGATCAAGCGCTGGCATAAGTGTGTTGCAGTCGATGGGGATTACTTTGAAGGGGACAATATAGATTTAGATGAATAAACTTGTATTTTTAATTTTCTGAATAAATTCCGGGAAATTTTTGATCTAGTACGCGGACGCAGCCCGAAAAATGTGGAAATCACCTATTTCTGTTTATTAATTTTTAATGAGTTCAGCTTCATACCTTCATTATATGTATGAACTTGTCATAAGGTGATTGTCTTTCCACTACTTAAAGGTGAGGCAATTGTAATTCTCGAAAAATAAATGGGAGGAAATTGATAAGTTACATTTAAAAAGAATAGAAGATAAGTGTCCACCAAAAAAGCACTTTCATCATCATTGAAAATGTCACTTGGCTGAAACTTCTTCAATTGCTTCAGTATTTGTACTTTCCAAATGTCAATGTCATTTTTGCTAACATGACTTTGAACCTCACCCAGCTTGAAATGAGATGTTATCGTGTTTCCAAAGGACTAAGGAATATTGAAATTGCTGAAATGAGTGGTCATTTTCATTGTTTGTCTGTAGATAGAGTTAATTCAAGAAAGATAATGGTTACTTACTGAGGTGACTACTCATTAATGACTGTTGAGGCAGGTTACTCTTAATATCATTTTGAATTTTTTAACTTATAATCAAGAATACTATCTTCATCATTGCTGTCATTAAGGGTTATTAACCTCTTAATTCATTCCTGGTAATGACATCTTTTATGTTAACTTATCTGAAGATAGTATTATTTCTCATCAAATCATCAAATTTTATTTTTAGATGCAAATTAACTCATCATCATCATCATCATATGTTAACTCACTCATAAGTAAGAAAAAGTAAACTCTTTATCATATCACAGTATTTCATATAAATTAATCTAATTTATAAATTGGTTGTAAAACTGTTAATGTGTAGGCCATGAAGCAGAAAGGCATGTAGTCTTTTTTTAATTTTTTTTTGGAAATACATGAAAAGTTGACAAAAACCACCAGGAGGTATCTGTTAATCTTTGGAAAGTACCCTAAAATGTGTTTTTAAAAAAAACCACAGTGAGGGGATTTGAAGTTTGGCTTGATATTCAAGGGTAGCGATGACATAATAGCAAGCTCAACAATGTGTGAAATTAGCAAATCAAGATTGAAGGCACCAGCTGTTTAGGCACCGTCAGTTAAAAAAGAAGATGCGGTGAGTGGACACATGCACACTGACATCTTGCAGATATGTTGGCAGCTTGGAAAGGAAAGTAAAGACTGAGAAATGTGCTAAGATGTGACATGTTTTGGAGAATGCCTTTGGAAGGAAAATTGAGCTTTGATGATGATTTTCCTCAGCACCTAGTTGGTGGACAATGATTGTAATCCATCATTGCTGAATGTGTTAATGCCAGCAATGATTATTTGCATACTTTTTACTCGGTTGTCAGCCTGGTTTTGAAACATTTAATTTGTTACAATCTTGGAAGTCTGTCTGCATTATTGTTTACAGTGTATGCATATTTGTTCTCAGGTACAAATGTATGTATATTTATTTTCTGCGTGTAAAGTATTGTATTATGGTGTTTAGGAATGTTCTGAACATAGTCATTTTCTTTTACTTTAGGTATGTGGGGCTTTCATGACCGCCTACTAACACTCAGGAAAGCATTGCATGCTTTTATGTCTGGCAGTGAGTACAAGGAAGCAATTTGGCGTAGATGGCGGTGGCAGCAGACACGTCTAAATGCAGAAGCTGGGTTTGTTTATGGAGAGGAAGAGTGGTCTAAGGAGTGGGATGCAGTGGTCAATATGGCTTCCACTGCTCCCAGAAGTCATGCTTCTCGACGCAGAAGTACAGCTCTGGATCCAGCCAAGCATTCGTAGGTTCAGTTATTTGTTTCCTGTTAAGGCCATTGATTACCATCTTGTGGGTTGATTTACATGCATCTCATTCACATGTAGTTCTAGTGTTCTGTTATTGCTTTAGTAGTCAAGTGATTTGGTCTTAGCCTTATGGATTCATTGTATAAAATATTGCAAGCCAATATTGCAAATTTCAAATTCTCAGATTGTTTATTAAGGAGGGAATTAACCACACTGTAATGGTTGGCTGTCTTCATTTTCAAATAATTAATAATACTGGGACTATGATTGAAATTTCCAAAGCGAGAAAGCAACCTTGGGGTTAAATTTCAAGAAGAAATTTCTAGCACAAATTGTAACACTTGAAAAGTCACATATGAACAGAGTTCTTCATATTCAGATCATATCTGTACAGCATCAGATTGTGATTCCGTAAACATGTTTTTGTGTCCAAGTTGAATTCCAAATCATCTTAAGTTTTCTTTTTATTTTATTTGATGCACCAATTTTCTCTGAATGCTTTTCTTAAGATGGAGGCCTTTGCAGCTTATCAGTTATCTCTTATGTGGCAACCCTTCTAGATTATTTGGGACTATTTAAAAAAATTTCCTAGTGTCTAACTTCTCTTAATGGGAGCACTATTAAGCAAAGGCTATGTGTATAATTCTTTTCATTCTCTGGGAGTCCCATCTGCGAAAAGGAGTCGGAAAAGTTGTATGCAGAGCATTTTGATTGGCAAAGGAATGTAGACTGTAATATAGGGGGGGATGATGTCAATCAGGCAAGCGAGGGGGAGGAGAGGATAGGTACAGGTATGTATTTTAGTCAGAATGGAGGTAGAATATATGCAGAACCAAAGAAGGGTTTATTTTAGAATGGTTTGTCAGGTAAAAGATGAAATCCAACGCTTCAACCAAAAGGTGAGAAGCTGGTATGACATGGTCATTGAAAAACTGCCCCAGTACTTACAAAAAGGAATCAACCAAAATGGCAAATATTTAGATAAGTAGAGGATTGTTAAAGCCTTTAAATGATGTATAAATTGTTAGAAGTAAAATTTTTTTCTGTTTCTAAAATAATTAGAGACCTTCCTTTTGGGATTACCCTCATATGTTAAGCTATCAATATAATGTGCGATTAAACTTTTGCACAATGAAGTATTGCAGGAAAGAATTTTGGATTAATTTTCATTTAAAATTTGGCCATTTTTGCTTGTTTTGAGATTACTATGGAATTGGTTGGTTTGATGAGCTTTGGATGTTTCTTGGGTTTTATCTGAATTTGTTGACTTGGTCTGCCAACAGTCTCTCCAGCATTTCAGCTGCCATCTTTAGGTTGAAGGTATATTTCTGCAATTTTAATTCGATTTGCCTTTATAAAGACAGTGAAAATTGCAGCACTCTCCCTTTGACCTGAATATACCTGCATTCCAGCTGGCTAAACTTATCTATCCAAGCCTGCAAATGTAATGAAACCCTTAGAGGCATGCTGACCTCTTTGTCATAGTTTCTGTGAATGTGTGTATATGTTATCCAAATTGAAGTATGATATCATGAGCCCCAACTGTGATTTTAATGGTGAACTGCTTGCTGTCACTTCATAAAACCACTCTTTACAGTTATAAACTTAACGGTTTCAGGCTTTACTTTATGGGAGTCTGTGATATCCATGTAAAGTTTTTACTTTTCCACAAACTTTTAGTCAGATAGAATGGCTTTCTCTGACTTGCAGCATCAGGTACGAATTTCACTCGCATGCAGTGGTTAAAAAAATACCCTGGGGACATACGAGAGAGAGTGGCTATGTAGGAAGGAGTGAGAAGGTGGGAAGTTGAAGGTGGGGGTCAGGATTATTTGGGTTAGGGAAGGGAAAAGGCAGTGGTGTCCTGGTTATTATGTGGTATGGGGTGCGGTCAGGGGCATGGGATGGGTAGAGGGGAATAGGTGTGTTGAATGGTTGGCTTTGTACTTAAAACTTTCAGGCTTCCCTTTGTAGCATTTTTTGATGCTCATATTAAATGAGTTTGTAATTTTCTACAGGCTTTATTTTAAAGTAGAACATGTTTCACTGACTTGAGGTATCATCAAATAGTGAAACACACTTTAAAGTCTGTGAAATGTTACAAACTCTTTTTATATGGTTGGTTTTGTATTTTCCCTAATGGCTAGTATTTTGGAAAGGAGAGGAATGAGAGTAGAATTGCTTGTCACAAAGAATCATTTTGGGGCCAAGTGCCTTTTAATCTTGATTTGCTCGAGAGCATCCATTTTTAATCCTTTAGGGAGGATATGTTGTATTTCAGGGACAAAATTGCAATTTTGTTTACGATCTATGAGGCATTTTGTCAAGAGAGAATTAGAGCTTTGATTATTTTGACACTGAGGTCTTTGGCTCATTTCTTGGAATTCCTCCCAGTTTGACCAAAATAAGAGGTGTTGCAATTATTGCATTTTTGTGTATAAATGCCTGATTTAAGAAGTATTTTCTGATGGTCTTTACCATTAGCCATGAGTTTGGAGAGAGTTAGGGGATGGGTAAAAGGCCACTTTAAGTGAACTAGGAAGGTGATTAGAGATTTTATAGGAGATATCTCCTAGGAATGGAATCTCTTAAAACTTTCCAGGCCCATACAGTGACATTTTATAGACATTTTCCGCACTTCCATGAATATCTATTGGTGATAAGTGTATAGATTTACCAAGCTCTAATTTTCTGATGTCTGCATTTTCTTAAAGTACCGTTTTTTCCCATTGATGACGCACGCATTATCTATTTAAAAATGACGATGTGCGTGTATCTATCGAAAAAATGACGATGTGCATTATATAATGAAAATTGAAAAAATCCACACACAGACATATTTTTACACACACACACATCCGATATAGGCGTATTTTTATGCACACTATATATAATTTTTACATGCATATATATATGTATATACAGATATGCAGCATCTATACACGTTCAAGATAACTATGAAGTCCCTGGGTGCACGGTATCTATGCAAATTCATGAAAACTACAAAGTTCTTGTTGCATGTTATACATAAGGTGTGGATTATCGTTGAGGAAATACGGTATAAATATTTCCTACCATGTAGATACATTTTTTTATCATGTTGATGACTTTTTCCCTATAGTTATTATAAATCCTCACTCCGCTAATGTCTTGTATGAAAAAGAATATATGTCTAATGATGGAAAATATTAATTTCATTACATATTATTGATTAAGACTTCACATATGAAGTTGGCCAGATACTTGTTTTACAGTAATGGTCACCATGTTAATGCATGGTTGGTACTTGTTCAATTTTATCATTTTATAGTAAGTTCAGCATTTAATTCTGGAAAAATTTTATATTTCAGGGATGAGTCGTGGGAGAATGCCACTTATGAAAGTTTAGAAGAAATCCATGTGCTTGCTTTAGCGCATGTCCTCAGAAGGCCAATCATTGTTATTGCAGATTTAATGCTTAAGGTATGTATAAATTTTCTCAACTGAACATTTGTAATTCAATTCTGAATAACAATAGGCAGTTCATAGCACTTGAAACAATGGCATAATGGTAATTTTTTTAATCTTTAAAGTCCAAATAATTAATGTTTGACTAAAGTATACTTTGCTGGAACATAATTGAAATAAAATGACTAATACAAATTGTAAAGAATATTTATTGAATGGTTAAAACGACTAATGTGCTAATTGTGCAGAATGTGCAGGATTTTTTTACAAGATCAGTAATTTGATACTTGAGTCAAGAATATGATATTGCAATTTAAAATTTCTGCTGATAATTATTTGCCTAATAATTGTGAGATCAGTTTGTGTGTGCTGTTGGCTACTGCGTGTTCAGGAGCTTGGCAAACAGGAGTATTTGGTTCAAGTTCAGATTGGTCAGCGATACCCAAAGTGATGAGAGATGATGATCCAAGCAGTAAATACCTAACCAGGTTTTAAATATGTATTGAAGGAAATGAATTGAATTTTCATCAGGATAACTCTGTGGGATAGTTACAAAAGACAATCTGGTAAATGATTGCCCACCTTGAAATTTGAAACCATTTCTTTTTTTTTTAAGTATTAGCAATTGTATAATCCCAATAGTTGGGTGATTCATGAAATACGTGTTGCCCTCCATTTTATTCCCATCAAAATCTGAGGCCATTAATGGACACTTCCCTTGTTCATCTTGTTTAATACTATTGGTTATTGTTTCCAAAATGAGTGCATCATGAAATGTAGGTAATTCTTTGGTACTGGCCACAATGTGGTATTTTATATAGATATAATATCTTTGTTCTTAGCTGGCAAACTACATAAGGGTTAGGTGGTAGTAGAGACTCCATAGTCTCAATCTCGCCCTAAAATAAAGGCGACTAGCTATCTATTCACATATGCTACCTCTGTATTGTAATGAATCGTTAGTTTTATAAAATGGTACATAATTTTTTGTGTTGGCAGGATGTGAATGGGGAAGCACTGGCTCCAATCCCATTTGGTGGAATATATCTTCCTTTTGAGTGTTCACCTGCAGAATGTCATTGTTCCCCATTGGTTTTAACGTACGATGCTGCTCATTTCTCTGCCCTGGTTGTTATGGACAAAGAGACTTATGCCGATGGTGTCCCTAGACCACCAGGTAAGGGAATTCCTTTGCTCACTTATTTGCAGTGAATATGATTTGAATGTTCTTTGCAATCCATATGGGTCAAAGAATTATTTAACAGAGGCACATGTTTGACCCATGATAAAATGTGTGCCTTGTGATATGGATTTACTGTCAGTGTGTAAAGTGATATTCATGAGGTTAAGGTGAAAGGTTCTTGGCCCGACTTAGAGATGGACATTCCAATTAGTGAAAATTAATGATTCCTGCCTGGGTTCACATGTAATTAGTTTGTAAGACAATTTGCAATTTGTTCTCTCAAGTAGTGTGTTTACACATATTGTTGCAGTAGACTTCTTACATATTTTCGTTTAAATGAAAGAACTTGAATTTGTGTGGTCATAAAATTCTTCGTTTTGGATAGATTAACCCCTGAGGAAATTTATCCGAAGTTGACAAAAATGTACAGGGACTCAGCTCTTTCAATGTCGACGGTTAAAAAGTGGGCAGCGGAATTTAAATGTAGTCGATCATCCCTTGAAGATGACCCATGTGAAGGACGGCCAAAAACCACAACCACACTTGAAAACCATCAAAAAGGTGCATGATGTTGTGTTGGATGATAGGCGAGTGAAGGTGTGTGAGATAGCTAAGGCAATGGGGATATCAGAAGAAAGGGTGCAAAACATCTTGTATAAAGAATTAGGGATGCAAAAGATCTATGCAAGGTGGGTGCCACATTTGCTGAGTGCCAAACAAAAGCAAATACGCAAACAATTTTCGCTGCAGTGTTTGGACTGATTCAAGAGGGAACTAACTGATTTTGTGTGGCAATTTGTCACCATGGATGAGATATGGGTCTACCACTCTCTGCCTGATATGAAACAGCAGTGGAAGCAGTGGTTGGAAGCCAGTGGTTCAGTACCAAAGAAAGTAAAGCTGATTATATCTGCCAGGAAGGTCATGGCCAGTGTGTTTTGGGTTGCGAAAGGGATCCTGTTAATTGATTACCTTGAAAAAGGCAGAATAACTACAGGTGAATATTAATCCAACCTTCTTGATGAGCTGGAGGCCCAAATTCACAAGAAGAGGCCTGGCTTGAAAAAAAAACCATCTTTCACCAGGACAACACACCTACTCACAAAGGTATATCAGTGATAGGAAAACTATGGGATTTGGGGTACAATTTGCTCAGCCATTCCCCATATTCTTCTTATTTAAATCCCCCAGACTTTCATCTGTTGCCAAACTTGAATAAATTTGTTTCTGGGAAGTGCTTCACATCCAATAAAGAAGTTAAGAGGGCTGTAGATGGATATTTTCACTGACTTCCAGACTCTCACTTTTGGGAAGGAATATTGATTCTGAAGAAACGCTGGACCAATGTGTTGAAATCAAGGGAGATAATGTAGAAAAATACAATAATTTTTGAATTGTAAAACTCAAGTCTTTCATTGCAAGGCTGAGAATTTTTCACCTTGCCCTCGTAGTTAAGGTTTTGGTAATTTGGAATCAAAATATGTAAATTTACCATTAAAGAATCTTAAAATGTCTCTATCAATGGATATATTCTTGTTTGTGGTGATCAACAATATTAACCTTATTTGAGCTTTTTATTAATTAAGTCTTCATCTTCAGTTTTATTGCCTCAATTTTTTTCCCTCTATTACTACTATTTTGTTTCTTTTCCAGCGGTCATTCCTATTACTGATGCAGACCATGAGCTTCTTCCAGTCCAGTTTTCCATTGATCCAGGGGAATTACTGTACAAAAATCAAGATGAAAATGACATGGAGGAAATGCAAAGACTTATTTTGTCACCCGAAGACAAGTTATTATTGCTTAAGGAATATCTAGATATCATCAAAATCCCCATGAAATTCCCAACTATTGGTGATGGTTCCGAAGTTGATGTTGTTGAGACTGATGTACATATTTTACCATATGAAGAGGATACAATAGACAAAAGGTTCTCAGAGGTAGATCTAGATAATGATGAAACTATTTTGAATTCTTCAGAAGGTGTAGCAGTTAGTAATCGTAGCAAAGCAGCTAAGCAGTTGCAGTCAGTGGCAAAACAATTTGGCAGTATTGGGAAATCCATGAGTAAAAAATTTAAGAAAAACTTTGGTTCAATTACTAAGATTGCACGAAATAATTCTTTGAAAAAGAAATATTCTGCAAATCAAACTAGTCCACTGCATCAGGCCCCAAAAGTCAATGGCAGCTTAGTTTCACAAAGTCCTGAATACATCTTGGGTGCTGTTCTACATACAGATAAAAGGCATGAATATCAGGAGGAAATGATAAGGAATTATTTGCAGTCTGCTCGGACAAGATTTGAGAAAGAAAGAGAACAGAAGTCTCGTCAGGTTGAGGAGAGGAAATTAAAAGATGATTGGAATACAAGCGACAGTGCTGAGTTGGAGGTTCCCTCGATGTGTATAAATGCTGGTTGTGGATTGTACGGAACGTCTCTTACAAGTTACATGTGTACAGTGTGCTATCAGAAGCAAAAAGAGAGAGAGGCTGAATTGTCGAAAAACCCTAATATTAACTCACCCCTTATGAAGAGAGCAAATGAAATGGCTCCGAGGTATGGAACGGGTAAGTCAAAATTTTATGCAGAGGCTGACTGTTGCTCCCACAATAGTGTGGGGAAATTACCACTAAGTCGTGCAGGGAGCAATATTGATCATACCCTCTATTTGTCTAAGTCCACTTTTTACAATGACATTGCTTGTCCTCCTGGTATTCCCGTTGTATACCAGGATTCAAGGAGGAAAGTTATGGAATGTCAGTTGCAGCCCCTTGGCATGACCAGAGAGGTAATGGTTAGAGATAATTTGCCAATTGACACGACTTTAAAAGATCTTCCTGTTGAAAAAGAATCAAATCTTCCCGCAGAGATTCACTCTACTGATTCATGTTCCACTACTGTTCCTTTAAGTGGTGCTTCTTCTAAAAATATATCTAAAGTTTTCATTGGTGGTGTTGCAAATTCTGGGGAGTCTGGTTGGAGCAATGATGGCTTATCCTATGTGCCGTATGATTCATCCAGGGGGGTGAATTGCGGCCGAGCTGCTAAATGTGATACAAATGTTAGGATTACAGGTGGAATACAATTACCTATAAATGGAGCTCAACAGTGCCGGAATCTAAACTGTAGATTTTTTGGGAATTCAGATACGAATTTTTATTGTTCTAAGTGCTATAAAGAAATGACCATCTGTGGAAGTATGTCTGCTCGAACATCAGATATTTAGATTTGCCTAGTTATTTCGGGAAAGAGAATAATGCAATGAAGATAATGCACTTGTTGTTTCTACTAGGATGTAATTTGATTTTATGATTCATGAATCCACTTTATCCTATGAATGGTTATGTCTTGGTAATTTTATTAAAGTAAATTTTAAAAGTATTTACTTCTAAGGCTTAAAAATTCTTGAGTAATAATTTTAAAATTCTTCATGTTAATAACTCCTTCCTTCACTCTGAGCAATACATTTCCCTGATATCTAATAATGGGATTGTTCTAAGGTAATATTTGACTAAGTGAATATTTTAATTTTTATTGTAGACTTTACACAGGCTTTTTAATGAATGAGTTGGTTTTGCACTTACCCCACCTTGTTTTACAGTAATTTATATTTTGATCAAGAAAAAATTAGAATTCTAATAGAATTTAAACAATTATTTACACAAAAATATTTCAATCAGGGAAACTTTTTTCAAGGAAGTTTTGTGTAATTTTATATATTTATAAAATTTATTGTGTGCAGAGTCTGATTAATAAAAAATATTCAATGAATAATTTTCTATGAGCTTGAGGCATAAAAGACTTCGTTCACTTGGCATTCTTGTTTGAATAAACTCTACTGTTATATTGATTTCTTGATTGGATGGAAATGTCTTGATTGAGAGATTTGATACCAGTGCATCCTCAAGATATCAATATCCTAAGTTTTCCTCATATCAAGTAAGTGATCATCAATAACCTTCCACTACTCCTTGTTTGGTCCACAAGATCATTCATAAGAATTCTTGTCTAGGAGTATGCCAGTGCTAATGGGCCTCTCCATTTCATTGTTTCATCGTCAATTCATAATTCCTCACTGGGAAAATGATTTCATGGAATTTTGCAGAGCATGATCATTAACAAAACAGTATTCTTTTTTGTCAGCCTATAAATATAAAATATAATTTTTAATTTCCAGGTTTAAAAATTGCATATTATTATTTAATTTTTTTTAAATAAGTTTTTGATAGCGTTATAGTAAATAGCTACTGCTAGACAGGGCTGATCACACAGTTATATCAAGTGTACTTTGTGTGATAAATGTTATGCTTCCATGTAAATTTTAAATAACATATTTTGGGATGCCATGATAATGCATAAATGAAAATTTATTTTGCTAGATAATGTTAATCATCACAAAGAGTGTTCTCTGTTTATTTATTGATATAAGATATATCACTATTTGATTTTAACAATGCTGTCTCATCAGTTTAGGGTACATAGTGCTTGTGATTGCTTGGGATTAAAATGTCTATATGTTACTGAAAAGTATTATAAGTTAAACAGAGATTACCTACTGTAAGCATTCATAATGGATCATTGTAAAATAACTGTAAACTTATTTTATTCTACTGTTTGGGTAAACATTTTATGAAATGCTTGACTAATTTTAATCTAACCAGTTGTTCCACTATCTACTTTTTCTTGTTATGTAAATAGCTTTTAAAATGTTCAAGTTTATTGTTGGCTATTTTATTTTCATACTAGCTATTTTCATAGCATTGTAGATACTGTTTATATTTTATTGCAGATATGCTGTTACTACCCAAATGTTTTGTCACGGGCCTTTATATAAAGTATGCATCCTTATCCTTTTCCCCTGGGCCTGGAAAACGCTAACTCATATAAAATTGTTATAAAATATGTGGCAATCAAAAGAACCATAGCAGCTTTAGCTTATTTTTATGATGTTTTCGAAGAAAATAAAGAGGTAATTTTATAGTTTCAGTTGACAACTGTATATATCTAATGGAGTCTTGTTATTTTTTCACTTCTTTGCATAGCAGGAGTGTTGTTGAATTGTATGAAATGAACCAGTGAACTGGGCCATTATATAAATATCTTTAAAATGAATTCTTAGTTCTTATTTACCTTGACCTTTTTTAAATCCTAAAGTTTTGCCACTTCATTTTTAGAAGTGAATGTGTGTAAAAAAAAGTTAACACAAACATGATCTAACCTCTGAATGACTTGGGTTGGGTCTGCTAGATTGATGAATTTCTCTTCACAATAGTTTGCAATTTCTGGTTACAATGAGCCACAGATTGTCTCTCATCTTTCTCTTATATTTGCAGTGATTATTTACTTCTTACCTCAGCACTGTATTGGTTCAGCCAATTCTCTTTCAGGAGGTCCACTCCATTAAGGATCCTCATCCCACATCCTGTGGGAAGAAATTATGTGAGGCTAAATGCAATGCAAATTCATCATCCATCCTCAGCCCTGTCATTAGACCAATAAGACAACTGACCCTTCCTTTCTGTCTTCATATGCCTTGTTTGCTTATGAAAGTAAATAACAAAGTTTCAGGCATAGAATGGTGGGAATCCTTCATGATGAAACGGGACCCTTGGCCTCCATGTAAAATTTTTTTATTACAACCTAGACTTCGATAGTGTAACATCATCCCAAAGATTTAATCTGCTCATGAAAGCTTTTCCCAGGATTTTAAGTGTACAATCAAGATGGAAACATTGCTCTGTGGTCCTGTCTGCTGCCACTTTTGGCTGACTTTTATATGAAAATCTTACATGAATTCCTTTTTTAGTGGCATTATTTTTGTGCAGAGTACCATTTAATATAGATTTTAAATGGATGCAGAATGTACACTCCTAGATCACTTAGCTTCATCTAACAAAACAAAACCTGACACCCTCACTACATTAAATTTTTCTTCAATTCTGCATACATTCTAACTCCCTTCACTCCATCCATATCCTATTCCTTCCCCTACCTCGTTTGCCCGACTTTCCCTTCTTTCACAGTCTTCAACGCCACATAGCCAATCAAAATGCTCGTATCCATTTTTCCTGCATCCTGATTTATCCCAACAATCCCCTCTCCTCCCCTACCATACTTACTACTTCCTCATTTGTTTTCCTTACCATCCATTTAACCTCTGCCATTCTTTTCCACACCTACATATCAAAAGTCTCCAATCTACACCTACCGTCTTGCTTCAATCAATTTCCAGGCTGTACAAAACTGCACTCCATATCAAAATTTTCATCAGTCTTTTGCTAATCTTCTGTTGACCTACAATTGTCCAAAAAAACATTTTGAAAAAGTGTTTTCTGTTGAATAAATTTCTGGTGCACTTAGTGGGTCAAAGAAACACATGTCAGATGCCTACTGGGGAAGTTCATGACACAATGTTCATAGTGACAATTATTTCTAAAAACAATTAACGTTGGTGAATATACATGCCTCTTCACAGTATTTCAGATTGGAAATGAATTCATTGCTAAATAAAATTGCTCCTTGATGATCTTCTGCACAAGGCCTCTTGTAGGATAGTACAAAATCTTCATGAAAAATAATGTTGATTCATATTTTGAACTTATGCACATAATTCACTAACCTTTGGGTCCTGATTGGCATTTTTGATACTTGTGTAATTGTCAGTCTTCCATCAGTATATAGTGATACAGGTCAGGAAGGCTAATAGCAAGGAAAATTGAAAGGGATTATTTGAAATGGATAGGGAATTGAAAGGGATAGCACCAAAAATTTTACAATCCTGTAAATGACTTCAATGTGTATTATGATGTCATATCAAATGATAGTAATATATTTTATTTGTTTCTATAAATGTTATAACCATATTAAATTTCATCTAGGTAAAAAGAGCAATAAATAAACTAGCACAACAAATTTTCAAATGCGATATAGATTGTAATAAAAAATTATTAATCAAATGAAGTTGGTTTACAAGTAACCAGGTACTTATATGCCTTATTCTTGAAAATCTGAATACAATCCAATATCATCCGAGTTAGCAACCAGTTATACAAGCAAACATTCATATCATAAAATCAGTTGTAAGTTGCGGTAATTCTGCAATATTTTGTGTTCAAGTTTGCATTATTCCTAATGCCATAGTTATGGATATCAGATCTAAATAGTTAAGTTTCTAGATTGACTTTCACATGAATCAAAGCCTTAAAGACATGCATATAAACTAAACACAGACATGATTTCATCTATATAAAACCGGCTGGCAATAATAACTTGGTGGGCTATTAGCAAGGGAATGAATAACTCTTCTGTAGCAGCAAGATTTCTTTCAAATATGGGGAATGACCTCATAACTCAACTTCATAATTCAAGTGACATTAATAGAAAACATTGTGTTACCATATTTTACTTAAACAGCTGTATATTAACAGCTATTAAGTTCAATCAAGCGGTGGCAAACTGCCAAATATGGCTTCATTAGTTTCAGTTCAACTCCCTTGACACAATATTATTCCAGCATTGAATGTAATATGGAATGAATAACACAGGGAAAACCTAAATGAGTTTACATAGTGTCACAGAGACTGATTCCCTGTTTCCAAAAGTGCAAATGACATGAGGAACAATGGAATTACAGCAAAATTTATTGATTGATTAGATCACAAGTCATGCTGTGATTTGGAAAACAGGTTATTTAACTAAATAAATAGTTGATCTTTCATTATAACTTTAAAAATATTACCAAAAACATGGTCTATCAACATCCAAACTAAAAAGACTTACCTGCACCCTGTACCTGATGATGCCGCAAGTCAGTGAAACGCATTATACCTTAAAATAAAAATCTGTGGAAAAGTACTAAGTCTTTTTGGTATGGACATTAAATACTTCCACAAAGTGAAGCCTGAAACAGTAGAATATTGACCATGAAAATGAGGCAATAGTTGGTTAAATCATTGTTATTGCCTTTCATACAGATAGGCACTGTTTTGGAACATTTTACAGCTGTTGGTAAATATTTGGTCTCAAAAAATAAGTTGAGCAGCATAACTAATGGTTCCTCAATAAACATAATGATTATAACAGAGATGAAGACTACTACAATTTTCCACGAAATAAACATTTTATTCATGACCAGTTTTGATGCACTGCATCATTTTCAAGTGAAGCTCTCACTGTACAGGTTCAATATATATACATTACATAAAGGAGGTTGGGAAACCAGAGTGTCACTACTTGCTGGGAGGGGTTAGGCAAGTGGGAAAAACCGAATCTCTGGGGATGGGAAAAAAGCAGATAAAAGTGGGGGTGGAGTTTGAGGGTTTGGAAAGGAAGAGGGAAAGACAAAGCAATTCGAAGACTCCAGTTGGATGCGATGAGATGATTCCTTCTTCCCACAACGTCCATAGTCCCATCTCCCCCATGTTGTGTGGGGAAGGAGTGGCAGTGGTGTCCTGTGGTTTCAGGTTGGGACCGTTTGCTGATCGGTCTCCTTCACTGGGGATCATCCTGGTGCTGAGAGTCGACTCACTCTACGGCTGCAACCAATGGGAGGTTGATATCCTCTTGCATCAGGTTGGGACCAAGTGGCCGTGTGAACGGCTGGTCTCAAGGAAGGGTCCATCAATGGGGGAGGGGGAAGAAAAGTCCATCCTCCACTGGGTTGAACCATGATGGACTATGGACACAGTAGGACATGCAGATGGGAAAAAGGGACCATCTCATCGCAGCCAACTGGAGACTTTGAATTCCTTCGTCCTTCCCTCTTCCTCTACAAACCTTCAACCTCCACCCCCACATTTACCCGCTTTTTCCCCTTGCCATAGCTACGGTTTTTCCCTCTTGCCTACCTGATCCCCCCCAGTATGTGGTGACACCCTGGTTTCCCCATCTCCTATATCTAATGTATACATATTGGACCAGTACAGTGACAGCTTCACTTGAAAATGATGCAGTGCATTGAAACTGGTCGTGAATAAAATTTTTATTCAGTGGAAAATTGCAGTGGTCTTCATTTCTGTGTGTATGGAACAGTTCCACCACATCACACCTAAATGTGTCATTTATATTAAACAAAGATGTGTTCCATTAGAGAATTAGACACATAACTGGTGTTCTTACTGTTGGATTTTAAAATTATTTTATCATCATTACAAGATCAAGTAGGGTAAAAATTTCATTTAAAATTTGAATTTTGTGTCAGAAGTTTTTGCAACATACTGCCAGTATTAGCAGCATCAACTTTTTCGGAAAACATAGTCTTCCACAGCTGTTAAGAAAAACATTTTCCACTATCTGGGGTAAAAGGAAGATTTTCTTCTGCATTTTCATGACCAATGTCTTCACTCTCCATGCTGCCTTTGTTATTTTCTGCAATGAAAATGAAGGCCTTAGAGCTTTATTTTAGCACAACTCATTGAAATATAATATTTTTTGTATTAAATTAAAGCCTATGTGTCACCCATGCTCCCACTGGTTTTGTATGTTGTAGCAACAAAGCAAACCTTTTCTAAGAGCTAATAAATCCTCATTATTCCAAGGATTATTTGATCTTTCCGTGAGGCTACAGTTCAATAGTTTTTTTTCCAAAGACTTGTTCAAAAATGTCTAGGAAATTGCCTAAAAAACTTGGAAAACTATGATGCATTACCTTGAATTTTAGTATAATATTTGTGTTTAATGAGAATCTATGATTAACATTTTCTTTCTTAAGTAATGTACTAGGTACCTATATGAATATGATAAAATCACCTTTAATAACGATGCAATTAATGAAAGACAAATTAGGGAATACACTCTCATCTCTTTAATTAAAAATATATTATATATACATTAAGATACATTTTTTACTCCCATCTAGACTATTATTACTACTAGAGCATTCCTTAAAAATACTATTGGGTCACTGACTTGGTAAAAACATGGCGTTCGGCGATCTGTGGTGACTGCGAAAAATAAGTATGGCATCATTTTAATAGGGACTGAACGTCCAGCAGCACTGGCAGCACCTCCAGGCAATTAAGCGCATTATATTCAAGGTTATATTAGACACCCTGATTCATACGTTTACTTGTTGTTATTATGGTGTTGTGATCGTGTTGACAATTCATAGTAGTCGCCTCTATGTGCTATGCCATTTCGTACTAGCCATGTGAATCAGTTGTTTTGTTCCTAAAAGTATGTTTTGTATTATAATGATCAATAATAAGCTCGGTTTCGGGTTTATTGACACTGAAAGCGGATGCAGGATGCTCGAGGTCGCTTCCTGCGCATCGGACTAATACCCAATGTTGTAAAGTCAGTATAATATGCCTTCGCTAAGGAAAAAGGTCACAGAGTTTTTAAGGCAGCTGTCTGCCAACAACAATGTTCATTTTGACCCAGAAACTGTTGACTCGAAGGATGACAAGACCCCAGGTTGCTTTATACAACGCTACCTGAATGGGTGAGTTTTATTAAGCTAATTGAAATATTATTTTAAATATCATGGGTTATATTTTTCCTATGTAAGTTCTGGCGTACGGTTTAATCATCCAGTTTAAGAAATATGGTTACGCGTCAGTTGTTAGTGGGAATGGAAGTCATCTTTATGAGAAGTCAGCGTGAAATGTATTCGATTCATGATGTTGCTATACCTAAAATCATATGTTTTGGCGAAGGAATATCAATTGAAGCTTTTCTGTGCCACCTTGTATCAATTCGTAAACATTGTCTCCGTGCTACTTTTATTTTATGGTGCAATTTTTTATCTACTGGAATATTTAACAATATCCTGCCTTTGCAGGCCCAATAAAAATAGTTAATTGATAATTGACAAATTTAGGTTAGAAAATATTATCCTTCATATTTTGGAGATATGTAGGCTACCGGTAAAAATATTACTCATGCAATGAACAAGTTGACTATCATCAAGTTATTTCCAAAGCTAACGAGCAACTTTACTGGAAAAAAATTTGGAACTGGAATGAATTGATGGTGGCTTTACACGAGCATCTTATGAAAAGAAGACACTTTACCAATAATTCATCATTTGAGCTGGTTTATGAGTGTGTAAAGCATTCCAATAATCAATTCTGAAGGAAACTTGCTTATGTTCTATTAACGAATTAAGACATCTATTACAAAATGAACACGAAGTAGTACGTTTTCCTTAAGAAAAGGTTGTATGCATGAAACAGCCAGTGATGAAGTACTCAAATGTTTTAATTGGGAAATACCTTAAATCCTGTTTCTTGTTTAGTTCATTTGACTGAAGAGTGGCGTAATTTGTGGCTAGAGGGCCCGGATGAGAATGTGGGTTATGCCTGTCCATCAATTATTCAGGCGATGCTCAAATTCACTTGGGTAATTTCTTCATTACCTAAGCTCCTGGGAAATTGCATGTAGGGAAGGAGGCAGGTCTTTCTATGCTGATAATGTGTGGATCTCACATTCCATAAGGCTTAGTACAGGGGGATATCCAGTCTAATCTGCCTTAATCAAGCTTCAGTCAGATTACAGTTTTTTGGTGTACCATGAGAAAAAAACTTTCCAACTATTCATTTTACTGCATTCTGGAGGTAGTTCCTTATGATTCTTTGAATCAGCCCTGGAAGATAAATTTTTAGATGTTTTTTTAAATTTTCGTTTCATTTCTGTAGCCACAAACTGGTTATCAAATGAAAAAAAATTGTTTTTGGTAAAATATTGTAATTGTTATTGCCACTTTTTATTGTATTCCAGGGGAAGAGCATTATCATACTCTTACTTCTGAGCGAGATCAAATAGATGGAGTTACTTGATAGTATTTCAAAAATTTGAATTCTTGACAAATTAACATCATTCCAGAAAAGCATTATGCATATCCAGGATATTACTGAGTAAAATTTGATGCTTTTTGAAGTAAATGCTGTTGGAGAAGTCTGTTCTCGACTGGGTTAAATTCTATTGCCACCAATAGTTTAGTTGTGGCATTTGGCTTCAGGACCACTTCTTTCATTCCAAAGAATTAACTTTCTGAAATATGAATGGAAGAGATAAAATGTGCAGACTTTTTGGTAGATTCTACCCATTTGGAATGCTGGAGAGCTTATATGTACGAGTCAAACGTGTCACCAAATTTCATTTTAGTGAAATATTATGAAGGTATATTTGAAACTGGGTCATGGTAGTCTAGGGGTATAGCATTGGAATACTGACCGGAGGGCCAGGGTTCCATTCCTGGGCAAGGCTTTGGGTGCCTGCGGCTTCACCCAAGCTATGGCCTTCGAGTTGATTACTGTGTTTATGGTTTATATATACGAGGGTCATCCGGAAAGTAGTACCCGTTCGTGCCGCATGAAGTGCTGACGACGCGAGTAGCCGCTGGACGAGGTCAGATAGCTTCAGTGGCTTGTCTGCCTTCTCTGAGCCAAGTTGCGTGACGCTAGCATTGCCTGTGTTGTTTCTGTGATTGTTTACAATGTTTAAAAAAATTGAGAACGCCGCCAGTTGTGAAGTGAGGGCAGTGATTAAATTCCTCAATGCAAGAAACGTTCGCCCATGTGATATTCATCGCCAATTAAAGGAGGTGTATGGAGACAATGTAATGGACGAGTCGTCTGTTCGGCGGTGGTGTCGCAACTTCAACATGGGGAGGGGGAACACACACGACGATGAGCGTTCGGGGAGACCGTCTGTCATTACAGACCAACTGGTGAGCTCAGTTGACGAATTCGTGAGGAACGATCGGCGCGTCACAATTGATGACATCTGTGAGCATTTTCCCAATGTTTCTCGAACAATTGTTCATGAAATTGTTAAACACCATCTGCATTATGCAAAAATTTGTGCAAGATGGGTCCCTCGCAAGCTTACAGATGAGCACAAAACCAAGCGTATGGCTGCAGCACTGACGTTTTTGGGACGTTATTCTGATGAAGGAGACTCTTTCTTGACTCGCATAATTACTGGTGACGAAACATGGGTTTGTTATGCATCACCTGAGAGTAAACGACAGTCAATGGAGTGGCATCATGCTCATTCACCAAACAAACCAAAAAAATTCAAGACAGTTCTGTCCACCAGGAAACTCATGGCAACCATTTTCTGGGATCGACGAGGTGTATTGCTTATTGATTTTATGGCCCGTGGAGACACTATTAATGCCAATGCGTATTGTGAAACATTAAAGAAATTACGGCGGGCAATACAAAATCGGCGGCGAGGTCTATTGTCTACTGGTGTCATTCTCGTTCATGACAATGCCAGGCCTCATGCAGCTGGGATAACACAAAAACTTTTGCAGCAATTCAAATGGGAAACTTTCGACCATCCACCGTATAGCCCGGACTTGGCCCCTTCAGATTTTCATCTCTTTACAAAGCTTAAAGACTTTTTGGCAGGAAAAAGATTTTACAGCGATGAAGAACTTAAAGAAGGAGTGACCCTGTATCTCAATGAGCTGGCGGCGAAGGACTATGCAGCAGGAATACAGAAACTTGTCACACGTTATGACAAATGCCTTAATTTGCTTGGAGATTATGTTGAGAAGTAGTTTAAAGTATCCTCTTTCAAATAAAATTTTTTATGTTTGTTAATATTTACTTTTGTGTCTTTATTTCACGAACGGGTACTACTTTCCGGATGACCCTGGTATATATTTGACCTTATATATATATATATATATATATATATATATATATATATATATATATATATATATATATATATATATATATATATATATATATATATGTATATATATATATATATATATATATATATATATATATATGTATATATATACATATATATATATGTATATGTATATATATATATATATATATATATATATATATATATATATATGTATATATATATATATATATATGTATATATATACATATATATATATGTATATATATATATATATATATATGTATATATATACATATATATATATATGTATATATACATATCTATATATATATGTATATATATACATATATATATATATATTTATTTATTTATTTTATATATATATATTTGGACAAATAAAAATTATTATTATTATTATTTATATATCATAATAAATAATCGTAATTGTTAAAAATCGATATATAATATAATTTGAATATTACGAAGGTATATAGTATTTGAGACTGGGTCACGGTAGTCTAGGGGTATAGCATTGGAATACTGACCGGAGGGCCAGGGTTCCATTCCTGGGCAAGGCTCTGGGCGCCTGCGGCTTCATATATATATATTAAATTTATAAATATATATATATATATATATATATATATATATATATATATATATATATATATATATATATATATATATATATATATGGGAATGTATCAAAAAAGGGTTGTCTAAAGCGGCAAAAGACACTATTGGAACAGTTAACGCTAAAAGGACTCGTAAACCATGGATCACGGATGAGATGATTACAAAAATGGATGAGCGGCGAAAATGGAAGAATATAAATACAGAATTAGGCAAAATGAAGTACAAAGAATTGAACAATAAATTGAGGCGGGCAACAAATAAAGCAAAGGAAGCATGGTGGAAGACGCAGTGCGAGGATATGGAAAGTCTGCAGAGGAAGGGGGAAATCGGTGCGCTTTACAGCATAGTTAAATCTTTATCGGGAAGTAAGAAAGGGAGATCAACGATAGCAGTTAGAGATAAGGCCGGTAAGGTAATAGTTGACGCAGGAAAGATCCAAGAGAGATGGAAGGAATATGTAGAAGAACTGTATAGTAAAGAGCTTAGACCAACAAAGTTAGACATTGAAAAGGAACATGACGTAGAGGAAGATAGCTTAGGTCCAGGCATCCTAGACAATGAGATAGAAAGGGCATTAAGGGAGATGAAACTAAATAAGGCCGTGGGGGTAGATAACATTCCCGTGGAACTTTTGAAATGCTTGGGAAAATGTGGGAGGAAGAGGCTATATGGGCTGATCCGTAGTATTTATGAGGAGGGAATCTGGCCGGAAGACTTTGTGAGATCAGTTTTAGTTCCTATTCCGAAAAAGGTAAAGGCCACGTCATGTGAGGACTATAGGACAATTAGTTTGATATCCCACGCAGCTAAGGTTGTTCTCAGGATCATAAACAAAAGGATAGAGAGTAGGGCAAATGATTACTTAGGGGATGATCAGTTTGGGTTTAGGAAGGGGAGAGGTACGCGTGAGGCCATTGCAGTAATGAGATTATTAATCGAGAGGAATATAGAACACAACCAGGAGGTATTTGCCTGTTTCGTAGATTTCGAAAAAGCGTTTGATAGAGTAAATTGGGAAAAACTAATGAGTGTATTGCAGAAAATAGGAATAGATTGGAGGGAAAGGAGGCTAATCCGCAACCTGTACATGTCTCAGACTGCTCAGGTGAGGGTGGGAAACGGGGAGTCAGGATGGGCAGTGTTAGGAAGGGGTGTAAGGCAGGGTTGCCCATTATCACCGTTGCTGTTCAACCTGTACGCAGAAGAAATGATCAAAGAGGCATGGGAAGAACTCGAGGTAGGAATGAAAGTGGGCGGGGTATTCGTAAAATCAGTTAGGTTTGCTGATGACCAAGCTTTAGTTTGTCAGTCAGCCAAGGGGCTGCAAGCATTGCTTAGTGAATTGGAAATTCAGTGCGACAGGTATGGGATGAGAATCAATATTAAGAAAACAAAGGTTATGCGATTTTCTAGAAAGAAAAAGGCCAAGCTTAACATTAAAATAGGAGGGCAAAAGCTAGAGCAGGTAGAACAGTTTACGTATCTCGGTAGTGTTTTGGACCAACACGGTCAAAGTAGTAGGGACGTAAGGAGAAGAATTGCGCTAGGCAAAGAGGCTTTCACAAGGAGGAGGGAGTTGATGACAGGGACTTTGAGTAAGGATGTTAAGAAAAGACTCGTAAAAACTTTGATATGGAGCGTAGCTATGTACGGAGCGGAAACGTGGTCATTGAAGCAGGAGGATAGACGTAGGTTGGAGGCTTTTGAAATGTGGGTGTGGAGAAGAATGGAGAAGGTGAAATGGACAGAGAAGAAAACAAATGAGGAAGTACTTGGTATGGTGGGCGAAGAGAGGGGTTTGTTGGGAGAAATCCTATGGAGGCAGGAAAAGTGGATGAAGGGGGTGTTGACCGGCAGTGGGATGTTGAAGACTGTGATAGAGGGTAGAATGTTGGGCAAAAGAGGAAAGGGAAGGAACAGGATAGGGATGCTGGACGGGATGAAGGGAGGAAGGAAGTACTCAGTGATGAAGAGGGACTTGATACAGAGTAGGATGATTGATTTTGTGTTTTGTTAAGAGTAATAAAATATTTGTTTGGTAGTTGTGTCCGTCCAAAAACCTACCTTAACCGGTAGATTACTTAAAAAAAAAAAAAAAAAAAATATATATATATATATATATATATATATATATATATATATATATATATATATATATATATATATATATATATATATATATATATATATATATATATATATATATATATATATATATATATATATATATATATATATATATATATATATATAAAATGAGAAACAAATTTGGAGCCATTTCTTGAGAGCTCAACATTCTGATGCGGTTCACTTAGATAAGATTCAATCCATTTGTAGGGCGTGCCTCTTATACCGTAGCATTTCAGTTTATATAGGAGTAACTGATGATTGACGAAGTCAAAAGCTTTACTGAAATCGAAAAATAATCCTAAAGTTTCAGTTCTATTATCCAATCCTGAAAGTATTTGATTCACCATGTGATATGTGACTGTTGGAGTGGACCTTGTTTTCCTAAATCCATGTTGAGATGTGGATAATAGGTTATATGTTTCAAGATATGATACAAGACGTTGATAAAAAACTATTTCAAATATTTTCCCCAACTGGTTCTACAGGGATATTGGTCTATTAGAATTCATTGCCATTTTGCAACCTTTCCCTTTGTATATTGGCACAATTTTTGCTGATTTAAGAGGGCTTGGGAAAATTCCAGTTTTTAGGGATTCATTAATTATGAACAGCAGCTGATCCTTAATAGCATTAAACGACCTTTTTATTACTATCCCTGGGATGTCATCTAATCCAGGACTAAATTTGTTAGGGAATTTATTGATTATGTTGGTCAGTTCCATGGCTGAACATGGGAATATATATAATGAATTGCATGAGTTAGGAATACGAGAATTATTAGCTGAATTGACTGAAACTGTGGGAATTTGATGGGATAGATAGAAATCATTCAGAATGGAGGCCATTTTAGAGTAATCTGTAATAGCATTACCAGCGGAGTCCTGCAGTTGAAGATCTTGTACGTTATGTGGACCCTTGGATTTGTTAATAATTTTCCAAATTTCTCTAGATTTATTGTCTGCATTGGTAAGTCTAAGGTTGTTGAAAGATTTTTTAGCACGCTGCAAGGTTTGGCGATAACTTTTCTTGAGTATTGAGTATTCTTGGTGATCTGCTGGATTTGATTTACTTTTGTAATACACTGCAGCATCTTTCATTTTCTTCGAAATTGCTTTTCATTTATCCATATGAGAGGCAACCTTCTAGCATCATTGAGAATATATAACTGTAGCATAAATATTCTTGGAAGCATCTGTCTCCTTAGTTTTATCCATGTTCTTAAGGATAGCTTAAATCGCTGATGCAAACTAATTAACTGTGCATACTAGATCAACCACTCTCACACCGTTTTGTCCCTTTTTGTTATCACCTGATGACTTTACATTCAATTTCAACGGTTATTTTTATTCTCTCATGGTGCTATTCTTTTGGGTTTTTCTTCCGGGGCATTTTGAAAACTAGACGCAAAATATTTTTAACTTTGCACCAAAAGTTACTAATAATATGCCAAAACACAAGTTTGGAAAGAAGTGTGATCTCTAGCGACACTGAGATGCAAGTGGAACAGGTGCTACACACAAAATGAAGCAGCAGGCATGCCATCATTCCTGGGATTCCCCTCTCCACATCACTTGTTATGTCAAAAGTAGCTAGTTAATTTACAAAAAATATTTTTGCTCATAATGCAAGTGACTCACTATGCGAGGTGCACATTAAGCAAGATTCGACTGTAATGGATCATATTTTGAGTGAACATATTATGAAATATTGGTATTAGTATCATTGTTTACAGGGAAGTCATATCCTAGGGAGGTATCTTGAAAATGATGATAGTTCCTTCAGGATAAACAAAAAAAATTGGAAATTGGAATTTAGAAAATGAGTGGCCACCCTATTGTTTTATGTTGTTGGATACTTATACATTTATTTTTCTAGGAAATAATCATATACTAGATGTTAATGAGTATCATTGATATACATCAGAATATAGATTTGTTTTAATGACTCCCATGAATGGTTATTCTCCTAGTGAGCACAAGGGTGGCCTTGGCTCACTAACAGGGTCTGAGAGAGGTGTGCCTGTGGTTTTCCATGGAGGTAAGGATGGTGCTGACCTGCCCAACCTCAGGCTTGAGGTTCCACATCCTGCCGTCTTTGCTGCCTATACCGGACCTGATGGTGGCCTAACCACAGTGAACCGTGGCTTGGGCCATGGTAGTCACGGGAATGGGCAGCGAGGAGGCCCAGAGAGACATCTGTCAACGGATGACCCCGATGTAAATTTCATCGATGATGGAAAGGAGGAAGGGGTGTCCAGGTCAACGGAGTCAAGTAAGCAGGAAGATGATGGTGTGTTCTTCGGCAGGAGCTACGGCACCTGCTTTCGTCTGCGGAAATCAGTGTTTTCGGCACCGGTTGACAACTCTCGTGTCAGAATTCGTGCCATGGGTACGGTTTTCCTTTGCAAGGGCAATGGCCAGGGTTGGGAGAAGGATGACGGGGCCAAGTTGTGGGGAAGTGGTGAGAGGGAAGGAAGGACCTCGTCGAGCTCCCCTGGGGTTTGCGTTTGGGAGGCGGGGGAGGGGGGTTTGGGGATGAGGAAGTCGAGCAGTGCTCCCCTTCAGCAAGGACACTGGACTGTGGTGGGTGCCCAAATGGGAGATGGTGGGGCAGGTGGTAAGTTAGGGAGAGGTGGAGGTACCTGCTCCACACCCACTGGCTCAGTTGTGTGTGTCTTTCTTTCTTTCTATCTCTCTCTCTTTCTCTCTCTCCAGTAGTGCAGTCTGTGAATGGAACTTGGCATCATGTCTGCTTTATTCACCTAGCCCATGACCTATATGCCTAACAGATATGAGGAAAGTTTAGCAAGGTGTAACCTTTCCCCATTTTTAAAGCTGTAACCTTTACCCCATTTTAAAAGCTGAAGGATGTGTTCTTCAATGGAGGAGTGTCAATCTTGATTACTGCACTTGTTGAACTGCATCTCATGCATGCCAATGCTTGCTCTGGGGATGCTCTCTCTAGGAGATTGTTAGTCAAGCTCGGTAGGGTGTTCGAAATGCAATTGATGTGTATGATATGAATGGAAGAGATTAACATTTTGCTACTCTGCTGATTTATAGGGTTAATGGCATATTTTTTTCCATGCAATACTTAAGTTGGAAGTTCTTGCCTCATTGAGAATGTTGACAGCATAAAATAAAAACTGATGCGCTGGCATGAAGTTATCAGAATAATTCCTAAAAGTTGTCATTAACCCTGGCGAGTGATTTATTTTTAATCGAGCGGAAATTTTGCAAACAAAATATTATGATAAAAGTTTTCTTTGAAGGAAATTATTAGAAATATATTACAAATGCTTAAACAAGAAGTATATTTCCTTTGGGTCAAATACTGAGGGGTTGAACACAACTTATTTGGAGAACATTACATGATAAGTGTGGTTAGACATGAGTATATTCTCTCACAACTCGGTTTTTGCATTGGTGCCTGCCATCCCCTCCTTGTCCTACCCACTTTGGCATATTTAGCATATTGAAACAATTGCACTCAGTCTTGATACTTCAGTATTTGAGGGAATGACATTCGAATCCCAGTCAAGGCAAATGATTTTTAGACTCTGAAACTGTTGCATTGAAGTGAATATTAGTGGATGACTTTGTCAAAAAGTTTCTGTTGCAGTATTTCCCTGCATTTCTAGGAATTCATTGAAACAATTGTGAATGCATCGAAGTTACTGCATTAACTGTAATACATTATACAGGGAATACAGTGGAAAATCATACCCATAATAGTGAATGGACCCTTAAAATCTGTCAACGCATTGTGAAACGGTAGCTGTTGTTAACCTCATGTCAACTGTGATGAAAATAAAAAATGAATGAATAATGCACTTATATCCATTTTTGAATTATATAGATAAAGCTATTCTTACACCTTTATTGACATTGGTTTATGAAAAGTAGTAACAATGCCTAACATGCTAAAACTTTTAGATTCCTCTAATTGCTGGCCTTTCAAAGATGGCATTTTTCTCTTGGCCTCTGTTAAATTCTTGATCACTTGATCTTGATCTATCCCTTAGAGAAGAACAAAATTGGCTTTATGATCAATTATAAGAAACGTTGTGTTTAGCCCATAATTTGGTCTCATGAGATTGGAGTTAAATAAATAAGAACTAATTATTATGAAATTGAGAAAATCAAAAAAAGTCTAGTACATCATACAATTTCAGGGAAATATACTTTATTTTAAAAAGGGTCAATAATATTTTTTAACTAGTTTGAGGTTTTTATCAAGTATTCTATGTTAATTCTGAATGAAGAACAAATAATTTGATCCCAATCCTATGAAGGTAAAATGTAAACAAGTTGTGAAACTAATCTATTACCATAATTTATACGGAGCAAAGTTAGGGATACTTGAATGCTTTAAGGCATTCAAGCATTTATTTCAATGGGACCAAAAAAACTTAAGAAGTCAAACAGAAACGTGACTGCTTGCTGAGTTATAGTTTTTTAGGGGAGGTAACCGATAGCTAAGGTTATTTGTGCCATTAGGGATTGATGGGATAGGAGGAAGGGTGGAGAGTAACCCAGCGTCGGCAGTAGCCTACTCTTAACGAAAGGTGCCAAGGGGTCCACAGCTTAATGTCTCAACTGACGGACAGCATATTCACTCAAAGTGCCATCCACAAAGCACCTTAAGTAGGGATTGGGATACCTCTGAAAATATCTGCCGCCACCAGGATTCAAGCCTGGGCCCTCTTGGTGGGGATCCAGTACGTTAGCCTCCGCACAATCAGGATCCCCAAAACTGGCTTACAACTGACAGGTTGAGATATTTTGTAGTCTGCAGTTATGCAGTAATACAATATGGTGTCATTTCCAAATAGGAACAGTTGTTGCATATAATAATTTCCATTGAAACCTATTAGCAGTTCCAAAGAAACTGCGGGAGATGCCACAACAGTAACTTTTAATGGAGTCATCCGCTGATGTGCATTTCAATGCAACAATTTCAGAGTGTAAAAATCATTCGCCTTGACTGGGATTCAAACCCAGATCCCTCAATATCCGGTTGAGTGCTTTAGCCAGTTAAGCTATCGAGGCATCCTCTTAAACTCTGAAATTTTGGGGCTTTTAAAGGAACAAGATGTACGAATGCCTGTGACATTGTATGTACGATATTTCGTCACAACATCTTGTTCCTTTAAAAGCCCCAAAATTTCAGAGTTTAAGAGGACACCTCGATAGCTTAACTGGCTAAAGCACTCGACCGGATATTGAGGGATCTGGGTTCGAATCCCAGTCAAGGTGAATGATTTTTACACTCTGAAATTGTTGCATTGAAATGCTATTAACAGTTGTTTTTAGTAACATATTGCAGTAAATGCAGTGAGTGTATGTGAAAAGTGATATGGATATTGTTCATATTGAACATTTCACAATATGTTTTGCTCGTGAATCATTTGAAAGGAAATACCTTCTTAGCCTTAAATGGAAACTTATTGTGGCTCCTTGGGAAGAAAATGCCAGTCATCATGTGTCAGTTCTCCATTTACCTTAGATGTAAGAATAGTCTATCAGTGTAATGTCAGTGAAGAAGAAGACCAATTTAGTTGGAATAGGAACTTGGAATGTCTGGACAATGCTGAGGGCAGGAAAAGTAGAGAATATTAAGCAAGAGATGGAAAGAGGAAATATAGATATTTCAGGTCTATGCAAGGTGCGATGTAAGGATAGTGGGGATCACTGGAGTGACAGTTATAGAACAATATACAGTGGTGGGGACCAGAGCCAACAAGAGGTTGCCATAATATTAAATAAAGAGGTAGGAAGAAGCGTTGTAAATATAGAGCAAACAATGGATAGTCATTGTTTGGTTAGACATGCCACCAAGCAATCATAAGGAGGAAGAAGTCGATAGGGTATATGATCAGTTAGAGGACATAATTGCGGGGGTTCCTGCACCACAATTTAGTTGTAATGAAGTGTAATGCCCATTTCTAAAAAGGCAAAGAGGCTTTCACAAGGAGGAGGGAGTTGATGACAGGGATGCTGAGTAAGTATGTTAAGAAAAGACTTGTGAAAACTTTGATATGAAGCGTAGCTATGTATGGCGCGGAAATGTGGTCGAAACAGGAGGATAGATGTAGATTGGATGCTTTTGAAATGTGGGTGTGGAGAAGAATGGAGAAGGTGAAATGGATCAAAAGGAAAACAAATGAGGAAGTACTTGGTATGGTGGGCGAAGACAGGGGTTTGTTGGGATAAATCCTATGGAGGCAGGAAAAATGGATGAAGGGTGTATTGATTGGCAGTGGAATGTTGAAGGCTGTAATAAAGGGGAGAATGTTAGGCAAACAAGGAAAGGGCAGGAACAGGATAGGGATGTTGGACGGGATGAAGGGAGGAAGGAAGTACTGAGGGATGAAGAGGGACCTGATGTAGAGTTGGTTGCTGGATTGTTTTTTGTTAGGAGTCACAAAATATTTATTTTGTAGTTGTACCCATCCAAAACCTACCTTAACCGGTTGATTACTTAATAATAGTAATGCAAGTGTGAAGAGTTTCAGCTCAACAAGTCATATTATTTAGTTTCAGCTCAAGTATTTATGCATGTATCTACATTTTTTCCCTTTTTACACTTGAAAATAATTTATAACCTCTACACATTAGACAGTAGCAATAAAATAGGATATTAGATTTCAAACCACTGTGTTCTTAGAATCTTAAAGCTAGGCATGGCTATAACTTAGTACTATTCCCATGAATGGTATTACCTTTCTTCAATGCCCTCCTGTTGCTTACAAGATAAAATGTAATTGAAAATATATAAGGAATGCCATCTGTGACTTTTAAATATAGGCGTTTAAAAGTTAAAATACGTATATCAACTATGAATCAGTGAAAATGGAAAATTTTGTTATTTCATCATTTAATTACTTTCATCACCTGACTTTGTCTTGATGTCATCTTGATGGCTGCATTTAGTTTGTCGTTTGTTGTAAATGGAACTCCACAGCAATTTCTTGAATGTGGGCATCATAAAATTTATCTGTGGTAGGAGTTTAAAAATGTGGTATTAAAAAAAAACTACTTTTCCTCACTTAGGATTTTGGAGGAATTTATAATTTTACTTATATTTTGTGAAAAATCTTGAAATTAAAAATTGCATCCAGATTTAAGTAAGGATTGAGGATTTGCAAATTTAAAAGAGTCATGTGCATCTTATTGATGACTCATTGGCAGCACAATTGATTGAAATCTAAATCCATAATATATGCATGATTTGTCTTCATCACAATTATTTGAGTCATTTATTCACAGTGTGTGCATGAGTGCTTTATATCTGATTAGAGCTAGAGGAATGGAACTTATCATTTTTTAGGAAAAAAATTTTAATAAGACTTCATTAATTCATATCAAACTTTTATTCCTTTTAAAGCCATAGTTATGTTTTCTTAGGCAGGGACCTTAACTTTGCTATTTGTGACTGTTTTATAAGAATTACTATAAAATATTTAAAGGTTCACCTCTTAGTTAATTTATATCTTCTTTACTTTTAACTTATGAGCATTTATATTGTTTCGGTGATAAATCCCAATTCCCGGTGGTAATTATACAAATGTCAATGTGATAAAAATAGTTTGTAGGCTTTAGAACAAGCTAAGAGATAGTGAATTATAAGCTGTGGTTGTGGAGTTATTTTTCTGGTAGCACCATTATTTTTTATAGATAAAATATGTCCTAAGGCCTAAAATAAAGTCAGAAAACCCAAGTATTTTTCCAATATAAGAATTTCTTGGGTAAATCGTCCTAAGTAATGGCTTGAGTGTTTTATATTGCCCCAAAAAATCAGAGTTATGAATGGGTTAAGCAGTTTTGCTGTAGAGTTTAAAACATGAAGAATTCTAGCATGCTTTAAGTACAAGTAGAGCTTATGAATTAACTTTTTTTTATTTGATACTTAATAAGTTTTCTCATGTTTCTCAAATTAAATTTGAATGATTTAGGCTTAGGTTATAGTATTTAGGTTGAATAATTCCTTAACAAGTTTCTAAAATTGTTTCAAATGCAGTTTTTGCAGAAATATGTAGTGTCAATTTATTATCATTAGGTTAATTGTTTTTATAAAATCTTTGTAATGATAACTCCTTGTTAATAATTTTTCAGGAATGGCATTTCTGTATCATCAATACCTGATGTAGATTTTGTAGATGGACAATGCATATATTTTATAATATGTAGACAAGTACTAAAGACTGAGCCTAGCACGTTAGGTAAAAATTATTTTTCCCTTATTTTGACATGAATTGGTTGCCTATAGCATCTGATTGAAGGACTTTGAGAAGTAGCCCCTTGACTTGAAAAAAATGATGACTCCCAATATTTCATCCTGTGAAAGTGCCTGTTTTAGCAAATGCAACTCAACTCAAATATTGAGCACTTAGGTAGAGTGGCATAAAGCCCAGGATAATATGGTGCCTCATATTTTTTATGTTTATTGCATTACTGTGAACACCTGCAAACCAAAAATATTTTGGTTTATTCTTGATTGCAGAA
Organism: Hetaerina americana; assembly: GCF_022747635.1. Lineage (NCBI taxonomy): Eukaryota > Metazoa > Arthropoda > Insecta > Odonata > Calopterygidae > Hetaerina > Hetaerina americana. Next base: position 76,731,688 of record NW_027287205.1, on the reverse strand, counting down.
TAAATGCCACATCTACGATTGAAGGAGGTTAATTTCAGATACTAAAGACATTATTTCCTTTGCCCAATTTTCTATGGGCATGTCTGATATACCACTGAAGCTAAGAATGCATGTTTGATTCAGAGCGTTAGATTTTTTATGAATAGTGGCGTGAATGGTAAGATAGTAAGATTTAATGTGGCACAAGATATGCATTTTAGATTTTGATTTAGATTTTTTAGATTTTCAAAGCACGAACTAAGTATTCAAAAGGCCATTGTGACATCAGTATTTTAGAGTGAGAATATGAAAGGGCATCCATGATTTTATGACTTTTTTGAATTATTAGCTATTTCTGACTGTTGGTGTCCCAAAAAATATTTTATCTTGTGTTTTCAGTTTATATTTTGTTAATTGATCCTGCATTGTGTTCCATTTAGGGGTGAATGTGTGCTATGCCCTCCATCACCCCTAATTGGGGTATGATGTTCATAAGGAAATAATAGTAATATGAGCAGAGATTGTAGAGTATGAGTGAATGAATAATTAAGGGTTAATCAAATCCACATGTGATGATTAATAGGTAAACAATTTCTGTCATACTCACGACTCTTCTTTGCAGTTGCAGACAAGTTTACTGCAGACAAAATAAATTAGATACAGACTGTCGTATATGCTCATATATTTTTCGATAGCAATCTTTCAATTTGCAATAACTCTTCAGCCGACAATAAACTCCAATTCACTAATAGTTCTTAAAATATAGCGAGGAAGTCTAGTTATCGTATTTTCATGTCAGTCTTAGTGCTGGCAGATGAGTACTCTTTCATCTTGACAATTAGCTAGGGAGAGAGCATGAGCAAGAAGGGTGCATTGGGCCCCTACCCCATTCCATCATCCAGGTCTCTTGCATCACCATGGCATGCCACAGTAGGTTCACATAAGAGAAACGGGTATGAAAACTTGCATTAAGGAAGTTTTTGCAGCTTGAAATAGTTCTACACACATCACTGTACTAAAAGACTATCTAAAGGTCATTTTCACTCTCTGCACATGAGTTAATAGCTAATGACTAGAAGTTGAGCATAATTGTTACAATTTTGAGCTCATTTAGTGTTTTTTGGCCCGTAAGGGTATAATTCACTTGTATCTGAACCAATTTGTTAATTGATTGAATTATGAGTTTTTCCAGACTATGCTTGAATACAAATACTTCTTAACCGATTGGAAGTAATGAAAAACTAATTTATGCCCAAATTTTTGTCCTTAAAAAGGGGTTTATAAATTTCACCTGCAATATATTTTTATCTATTCTTCCATGAATTGAAAATGACCAAACCAGTTTAAATAAAACTTGTTGTCTGTTGTTCATTTTCATCCCTCCAGTTATTGACATTCAATTTATAAGTAAATGCACTCTACACTGGGAAAGTATTTTTTTAAATAATGCACATCTTGATGATTTTTCATCTTATATTATTTCAAAGAAACTGTGGGAGATGTAATGGTAACTTTGACGAAGTCATCCACTAATGTATATTAAAATGCAACAATGCGGAGACATCTCAGTAGCTTGACTGGCTCAAGTACTTGGCTGGACAGGGAAGGATCTGGTTTTGAATCCCAGTCAAGGCAAATGATTACAGGTATTACCTGTACTATACCCTTTGAAATTGTTGCATCACATCCTAGATTTTAGGCAACCATTTAACTCGGCAGTTGAATAGGATGGCATAATCCTCAAGGATATAATTATGCCTTTTCTTTTTTTATGTGTTGCGCCTGTAATTCTCAATTAGCTAGCCCAAGAACGCTCTTTTTACTGTCTTTTGACAAAGTGATAGGGGGCCATATTAAGCTAGAAATAAATATATTCAATCCCCCCTCCTTCTTCATCCACCATAAATATGGTATGTACGCATGTAATTTTTACCTCTTCCTTACATGAAGATGATGATACATCCATATCAAAACTCAGTTGTTGAATGAATAATTTTATTTGTGGTAAATGGATTATCTTTATTTTTAGGCAAAATATTTGTATTCCCCTCAATATTACTTGACTTCTGAGAATATGGTTATATTCACATTAATGGAAACATTTTTAAAAATTATTATCTAAAAACAAGTACATTTAAAACTCACTATTTTATGCCATTTAATTTCAAATATTATGTCATGAAAGTTAATGGTATTCCCTGGCCAAAAGCCTTCAACTTTTTATGCTTTCAAGAGTGTCCAAATATAAATGCGTCTACAGTGTAATCCAAAGTCATGATGTGGTCCAATGACTCACCAAAATACTATTTAAAATCTTTTCTCAAATGAGAGTGCATAGAAGTGTTTGAATATGGCAAAGTTTGTGTACAGGTAATAAAGGGATGATGTGTTAGCTCACAATTTCTCCTAAACTATGTCTTTCCTGGTCATTAACTCCATTTTCCATTATTAATAGTCGCCTTGAAATAGCACAAGAGATGATACAAGCTTAAGCATTGTCTTACTCCTGAATCATGAGACCTGTTATAAAGTTTTAACAAGTTTAAATAGGCAGAAATAAGGGCTCTTGAATGGAAAGGCCAAATAAAAAAATGCATAATAGGTAGAAAAAGAGATAAATGGGATATATTGAACTTTCTGCCTTGAGAAAACATGATGGAAAATTCGCAGTGGATTTTGTTGAAGGCTACTTTTTGATTATTTTAAAAGTTATTATCATACCCCAAGATGCTTTAATGGGAGAGAAGATTTACAGTATTATAATGTGCTACAGTTCCACAAATGAGCTATATACTTCACAGGAACCTGGATGTAGTCAGATGAGGTTTAACTGTGTGGAAATTTTTATATTCTTCTGTTAAGATGAGTGTTGAATGTTGTAGAAACTAATACTATCCTTGCAGTAATTATAAGAATCTTTAGAGTTTCTCAATAACCTTTGAAGTTGTTGAAGTAAATAGTTTTACATTAAAACAGGTCAGAAAACTGAGCAGTAGATAACATTTGATTTCCATTATTCCATTGTTTAATATTGCCATACATTCCAATAGTTCTTCAATGTTATGAAATACTTAAATGATGAATTATTTTTTCTACCAGTTAGACATTTCTTGGTCAAATTCATTTATGTTCATTCATTTTCACAAGATTTCTCTTAGAATTTACTGTTTGTAGTGTGTTTGTTGGCACACTAGTATATTCTTGCCAAAAGGACATACTGCTTGATGTGCAATTTTCAGGATATTAGCATACAGTACTCTAAGCCAAGTATGCATTCAGGTTTTGGCAACATAACTTCCTTATTTGAATGCATTTTGCAATTGAAAAAACAAGTTACATTGCCAAACCCTGTATTTAAACCAAAAATTATAGAGTGAAATGATGCAAAAGATTTTATATCTGGAAGTATGAATTATAATGGCAAAATGTTTAGTGCTTTCTAGGAGCTCTCCTCCAAATATTTTACTGGAGTGAAGTCCTCCATATGCATTCAACTGTAAAGAGTTTTAACTTTAGATGACATCATCTAATAAACAGATATTTTTGTAGAAGCCAGTTTTGGTGAATTTTCATAATTAAATAATGATATTCAATCCTTTGACCTTTCTACTGCCGCGGGCTGATATATCAGCCTGATGTGTTTGACTATTTTATTTCGTGATATGCAGTTCATTCAATAGCTCCAGTCTCTTTCAACGGCTTGTACTCTTATCTATTATCTGTTTATTAAGAGGGTTTCCCCCTATTCTCAAGATATATGCTGGTTGTGCACATTATGTTTGCCTCGTAAGTTCTCAGGTTTTTTTCCTTGCCAATAGTATATGATCTTTCGTGCTGGTGAGAGCTTGCACTGGACTGTGCTTTCTCTCTTTATATTTTTTTTACATAGTCAGTTTACAGTAAGATTAGCTAATATTGAGTAAGTTATTGCGGAAAAATAGTATATCTTACAATTTTAATAAAATACAGAGCTTTCTGTGTTTATATATCTTTTATTATATTTTCACGAATTCTCCTTGTTTGTCTCTATTGGTAAACCTTCTGTGTATCGTATTTTGCCGTATTCATTATGTTGCTTGACCTTTCCTGTTGTCTAATTTGACTAAGAATCGGTGCAAATCCTGTAGTATTCAATTCTTACAGAACTGTGTCTTCTTGGAGAAATAGTTATGTTTTACGAATTCAAGTAAGTATGTTTTCCTGAACTATGCACCCCGCTTTCTCCATTTCATTTCGTGTTGGACCTGTTGATATGGCGATTTGCAATTTATAATTTTTCATTTTTATAAACTTCTTAAAATATTATTTAAGGGTTTTCTCTGTGACAAAATGGCAAAATGTTTGAAAAGTAAGGCTTTTGAAGATGCACTCATTGCGTATGATGACAGCAGTGCTTTGCCATCTGAGACCTCAAGAGATTTCTTCTTCTAGCAGTGAAAAATCTTTCATTTACACCTCAAGGCCAGGGACAAAGATGCTTCCTCCGAGGGAAATGACTCGTGTGGGTCCAACCAAGAAATGGATAGAAATGCTGATCTAGGCAAAGGCGAGTGGATTGAAGTGAGAGTGAATTGTGATAACCCTCCAAAGATACCCTTTGAGTTTCTAGAGACATCAGGACCGAAGTATGCTCCCCCAAGTGATGCACAATCAATGTAATACTTTTGTTTATATTTTATGAATGTTCTATTTAATGAAATTGTTAGGAAAACTAATGCATATGCTCAACTCTTTCTCAGTAGTGGTGATGGCTGTCTCGCTCCAAATACTCAGGCAATAAATAGGGAAAAAAGAATGGTTGCTGAACTGAATGCTTTTATTGCATGCACTTTGAATATAGGTCTTATTCGAAGGCCACCAACAATTGAATATAATTGGTTCTCTCAAAAATGGTAGTATGTTATTCAATCCTATAACAATTATATTTGAGGAATCAATTTGTCATACATGAAGCTCTATAACTATCTGGATGAGAGATATACACTAAAATATTGGAAAAAGATGTTTCAACATTTTTTTGCATATAGTACTGAATTCCTATATAATATATAGGAAAAATTTAACATCTGAAAAACTCCTTTGTCCAGGCAACATTATACCATCAGGATAATTGAAGAATTTGGCAGAGAATGGCTTCAAGAAAAATAAAATGAAGTAAGGCAGTCTGAGTCATCAGTGGCATGTCAAAAACCATACAAAACCGTGGAATAAAAAGAGAAGGACTGTTGTATGTGCAGTAAAAGAAGGAAAAGGACAAAGAAAAAGATCCTGAACTATATGTGCTTAATGCAATAAAGGACTTCATGGTGAATGCTTCCATAAGCATGTGTGTGTCAGCTGATGAGAACATGGGTGTACAGTCATATACAATATTTAAATCTCTTGCGGATATTAATTGATCCTCATGAAAATGCAATGCTGGAGAGAAAACTAAATTCATCGATAAAGAATAATATATCATTGCTTGGAAATAATATTTTTCCATTAATAATATAAAATAAAAAAAAGTAATTTTTAAAAATATATTTTGTAATTAATTTATTTTTTCCTTTCTAAAAATTAAAGTCAGCCTCTATTTTCTTCCATGATTCTAAGCCCCAGATATAACTTCATTATTGGATAAAAAACTAGATGAATTAAATAAAATTAAGTACTAGAAATAATTCACAATCTAAAATCTTACAAAGTTCTTGAAAATAGCCATGGTACTCTTTGCACATCTCACCTGAAATGGGCTAGCAGTAAAAGGGTTAAAATATTAAAGTCTATACTCTTATCATTCCTTAAAGGTAAACACAAAATTTATTATGTCAGTCTCAGTTTTTCAAAATTAGCTGGTTAATTGAGGGTTGTAGGGCTCCAGTCAATGAGTCTTCAGCTCTAATGCTTGATTGAAGACATGCCTTTGTTAGATGGCTATATGCCCATCATGAAGATTGGCATTGAATGCGGCAAACTTACTTTCTATAATAGGTAGTGGGTGTGCGAATCTTTGCTATAATTGGTTTTCAAATAGTTGTAAAAATATTAGGAAACTGAATCACCTCCAAAAAGATTCATTCAAACTTCAAGTAAGTTAGAGTTGCACTGCTAGATGCAAACGTTTTTGCTTGATAAATTCCATAATGCCAAAAAATGATAATTTTTTTAGTGTTGGCTTAAAATATCAAACACAGAAAATTGTGGAACATAATTTTGATAATTTCCAAGAAGATTGATGAAGCCTTAAATGAATACTTTATGCATATTACCTAAGAATATTGCACATCTAGAGATTGTATCAGCTTTGCCCGAGGTAAATAGATAACATAGTTAGCACAATAGTATGGTTTCTCATCTGATGGCATACTTCGCTTGAAGTGTTCTTCACATAACACTCTAAGCAGGGATCAGGATATGACTGAAAAATTCTGTCATTGCTGGTGGTTTTTCTGTGTAATCATGATCGAGGCATGGGAATAGTGGGCATAGGTGTAATTTCAAAACCTTTGTAGCTATAATCTTGAATTGATTTAGATCAGTGAATGGCGTGAATGTTTTGATCAAGGAAGAGAAGAAAAAGCCAAATACACGCATCACTAAGAGATGCATAGGAGGGACAGTGTGCCCCTGAAAATGTGGTCATAATTTCTCAGAATATATACATAATCTGATTTTCAATAATCTAATAATAATAATAATACTTTATTCATTTTGAAAAATGGTGCAACCCTATTAAATGTCGTCAATATAAATAAACATAAGTTCTTAAATGCGATGAAGATTATCACAAAAGAATTCATCCAATTAGTAACATGGATGAGCAAGTAACCAGGTACATACCCTATTCTTGAAACTGTAGATACTGTCTGATTTCAACTGAGTAGGCAGATACAGTCATATGTTCACATAATGAAATGTGTTGTAAGTTGATGATGATCTACCGTAGGTAGTATTTAGATTTGCTTTACCTCTTGTGGTGTAGTTATGGATGTGAGATCTTAACTGGTAAGTTTCTAGATTAACTTTCACATGCATCAGAGCCTTAAAGATATATAAGCTACATACAGTCATGATTCCATTCCTAACAAAAAAAGGTTTGCAGAAATCAGGTGGTGGTGTATTAGCAAAAAAGTTGGTAGGTCTTGTTTGTAGTTGCAAAATTTGTTTAACATGTGGGGAATGACCCCACGGCTCAGCAACATAATTCAAATGACATTGAAAGAAGGCATGGTAAAGTTTTAAATGATACTCATTTGAAATGAGAAAGTTGAGCTTTCTTAACATATGAACAGCTTGACTAAGTTCATGTGGCTTTCATGACATAAATACAGGTACCACCATTTTTTGCTACAGATCAGCAATAGAATGATGCAAAGCTAAAATCACTAATGCTGTACTAATCGACTTCATTTTTTTAAATTCAATGTTCTATGACACATAGTGCATTGTAGCCACCATGTTTGACAACTGGCTCTATCTTTGAAATCTTATTCTGTAGACATCTCACATTTTGGCAAAATAAATGAATGGACTTCGGTTTTGATATTCCCATTTGGAAGCAGGTAACACGTTTAGCTAAAGAACACTTTTCCGTAGTGTTGTCGTTGTGGGTCCTTGTTGCTGAGGTGGATACTGGCACATCCCAATTTTTCGACTCGGAGTTCCCCCAATTTATTACCATATCTGAACCTTCCGGAATATACTCTCTCTCTTCATGAGTAGGAATCAGTTTCCGTGGTTTGGAGGGGTAAAATTTTCCCTCTTTCACTTCAACTTTCCAAATATCATTTTTAAAAGATGCTCTTTGAGGCTAATTGGCGCACTGGGTTTAAAAGAATTATATATTTCACTAACTCTCAAACTTTCACATTTGAAATCACTCTCGGGGAATATTCCAGACAAATGCTTCATGACGTCATCAGATGTTGCATAGGACTGGACACGACCAATGTAGAGGAGAGTTCTGTGAGGAATTCCCTCAAAGTTACACGCAAAATTCGGCTGCTTACAACTTCCAAACACTGTGTTTCGTTTGTGTTTGTTTCTCTTATAATTCACCATTTGAAAACCTTCCTCGTCAGTGATGGTGGAATTGCAACTCGTGGTGTGAAATCCTGGGTTTACACTTTTGGGGCACAAATCTGAGTTATCGTTATTTTGAGGCCCAATTGTTCTTTTTCTTCAGACTTCATTGCTGTGGAAAACATTACAGCTTTCTTTGCAATTGACTGCTAGGTAATAATTTTAGTAGGTCCAATTGATTGGAGAGGCTACATTTTCAGATTCTCAATATTGGCTGCCATATTGTAGATATTGGGCTTATTTACATTGCTTAGAAAACACTTTCGGTAAATGTCATGGCAGTTGATGAGAGCTTTTAATGTGATATCACTTAATCCGGAGCATTTATAATGATATGTACGTATGCAAATATTGCAAATAATGACTATCTTCCACTTTGAGTCGTGTTTAACAAGAGCCACAGCAGGGTACGGCCAAAGTTGATGCCATCTTGACTCGTTGCAATGGTGCCTTGCCCTCAATTTCCATGGATAATTGGTGCTCTTATATTTAGTACCCTATTGTATGAAAACTAAGTGACAGAAATGGGTGCATAAATTAAATAATTAATAGGAAATTACATATGCATAATATATCAGCAAATTATATATTACTTTAAATTGCTAGGCTTACATAAATTATCATATAATTTCCATTGCTGATAGAGTTTCTTTAATTTTAATTGAATGTAGAATAAAAATATTTTTTCTAGAAAAAAATATGAGGATGTTTTTATCAGGTGTAGTACTGGGTCATTTTCCAGGTAAAGCTGTTAAATGCATTCATTATTATATCTTCCATGAATTTTGCATCACACTTGTCTAATTAATAGTTGATTAGACTTCTCTTTTGGAAAAAATTGTCTGATTTGATTTGTTAATTATTCATTAATCAAGATAGTTTAATATTCAATTAATTTGAAAATTTTCTTACTGAACACCCATAACATAAGGTAATTTTTGGATGGCTAACTAGTAATACTCTTCATTAAGAAATGTATGATAATGTACAGTTAATATGTAAAGAATTGTAGATAAATAAGCTTATTTGGTTAATTATCTTTTGGAAATGAACTATTTACTAAAGCAAAATGGAGGAATTATTTTTTAGGCAAGGTAATATGTTAAATGAAAGCCATTGTGATGTAAATTCGCTTTTTCGATCAAAATATGGAGACAGTTAGCTTATAAAATAAGTCTAAAAAAATTAATTTCTCATGTTTTTCCTCTGTTTTGTGGTTTTTTATTAATGTCGTCAAATCAAGGTGATTTTTCATATTAACTTACAAATCTTCTCTTGTAGATTATCTATTGATTTTGCTTGTTTCTATAATGATGAATATAATGAATGTTGAATTGAAGTCTAATTTTTGTTAGTGCATTAATGGCTTGCTTACAATACATGCTTCATTGTGTAATGAAGGATATTAATTAATATGCATTTGAAGAAAGTCATAACCTAAATGTGAGGTTTAAATCTTAATTTTTCATTCAATGTTTCTTATTGAGATAAAACTTTTGCATTGTAAGAGAAATGCTTATAATGCTGTGCATATCCTGCAATTGTTTATGGTTGGCATATAATCCTTTCTTAATACCATAGATCAGTGGTTCTCATGTGGTATTAAACACTGTGGCCTCATGTAGCCGGTAAATCATTGCATTGCTATGATCATTGTGATCTTATTTCACCCGCAAATTAAAGATATCCATGGTATTCTTCATCAGAAATTCTGATTTTGAACCAAAATGTTTAAGGGCTGGTATGCTTGTGAAATTGTCCTTTTAATGAGATTACACTAACATTGTCAAGTCCTGCAAATAGCAGGTATTGAGGCCATGTGTCTATGAATAAGTTTTCATGAGGACTACTGTCTTAGCAATTCTGGCGACTAACTTGAATGGCTTGCACTGAATTGTGCTAGTACTGTAAGAACTTGGCAATCCAAGATGAGTTTGGTTGACTTTTCCCAAATAATTTTGAAAGCAGACTCGTGTGTGTGTATACATGCTGTGTACATATGTTTGCACTGCAGATGGGTAGTATTTGAGCGAACAATTCAAAATTAACTATTACCTCCTGTAGCAAAGTGAACAATTCATTGTTGTAGACAGTGAATACATTTTGAACGAAATTCCTCATTTCCCAGTATTGCCAGAACTCTTCCATTCACTTTTTGCCCTTTTTTTCCTCTTATAACTACAGTTTTAGACCTGAAGTTTGGTTTGATAGTTAAGAGTAGAGCTCACCCAGTACTAAGCCCAATTGTGTGTGAAATCCAGAGATCAGGGTAGGGAGGCCAGTGCCAGTTATGGTTTCCCAAGAAGATGTGGCATTCAAATAATCCCAAAGCTTAGGCGAAGCGGAGGTTGTCCCGAGAGGCATGCCCTGGAATCAAACCTGGGTCCTCTGGTCAGTTGTCCAACACTCTACCCCCTTGGCTATGAAATCCTACTGTCCATTATATATGAGCTATATTTCGCATTTACAGAATTCTAATACTTTCAACATAAAAGTGATTGAGCATTCAGTAAAGCCATAAGAAAAAATACGACATGATTTCTGATTTTCCTTTAGTTGTCTCCCCATCTTCAAAGCAGCCAAAAGATGCAGTAAATTTAAATGTGTATCTTTTTGGATTCAATCAGATGAACTATTCGTGAGTGAACTCTTCTCTAGTATAACCAGGATTTCCCATAACCAATGTGCAAACATATGTGTATGGGTGCATGTATGCAAATTTGTGCGAACACATGTGCATGTCATCTCTGACAAAACAAATGGTAATCATTACCCTGTTTTACAGGGGCTGAAGTCTTAATATAAACTTGAATGGTGAAGGTCTTACAGTACATCAGTCTTCTGTATTGATGTAGGCTTGAATGACAATATTCTTTCATTCTGCCCATTGCCATGCTTGTTCACATGCTGGGGATTTGATATTTTTTTTAAATCTACCTCCCTACACTCTTAGAGTCATCACAGAAACCTGAGAAGAGCTCGTCACGGAAACCTGAAAAAAGTCATCCACAGAAACAAGAGAATTGTCTTGAAGAAAAGTCTGAGAAGGCTACATCAGATACAGAGCAATTGTTGAATACAGCTGAGGAACCTGGTGATATTAATCGGGAAATAGCTGGAATCCAAGGAGGCTGGAACCGCTGGAACAAGAGGGCCTATGGAGTTGCTCGCTCACTATACGAACGCCATCCAGTATCTGGTCGAGTTGCTGGAAGCCCTGTGGCTGATGCATTTGCTGTTGTGGCTCGAAGGTAAATTGACACCATGTTAAACTATTATTCCGGAATACAGACATACATTACTTTACGAGAGAATTAGGTTCCTTGGCGTTGTGGTACGTGAATTGTTGTTGACTACCATTTTTATATTATGATGATTTTGTATTATAAGATGATTGGAACAATGCTTGAAAATTTTTTTCTGCTCTGCTCTATTTCCACTCAATGACATGAATCTCCATGATTTGACTCTATATAAATGACAGATTAATCATATATCTGGTGCAAAGCATGCATAATTTTGCTGTTAAAAACGTTTTTGTTAATTTAATCTCATTATGTAGTGGCTTATGAGATGACATATTTGTACTACAGGAACATAGCTGGCATAACTTGCCATTGAGCAAGAAGTAGACAGCATTATAATATGAACTGTAAATGTGTTCAAGTTTAAGATCCATTGATTTTACAATTGCTCTTTTACATTTTCTTTAACCCCAGTCCAAAAATTTTAACTAGCTCATTGATTATAAATGCTGTTAATTGACTAAGTTAAAACACAGTACTTAACATTATAAAACCTACTTTCATGGTAACAAATAGAGCTTTTAGGTATTTATAACTGCAATGTCTTATACATTCTGACATATTTTAAAGACAGTCTTGAAATATGCAATTGTATAATTAAAAATGAGGTACATTTCTTAAAGAACATGTAGAGGAATAATGTGGTGAAGATGTAAGGCCAACAAGATTATATACAGAAAGAGAGTATGACGATATACGAGAGTATTGATGATAGCTCCAGATAGAAAGGTCTAGCCATACTTGATAGATAGATAGGTCCAGGCATGCTCGATTGCAATATGGAAAGGAAATTATATGGATTGCAAACAAAGAAAGCCCTAGGGGTTGATAACATCCCTGCAAATTACTTTATGGTTTAGGGAAATGTGGCATAAGTGTTTTTATGGAATAATTATTTGCATTTATGAAAAAGAAATCTGTCCGAAAGACTTTGTCTGATCAGTTTTAGTTCTTATCCCATAAAAGGAAAAGGTAGCCATAATTGAGGATTATAGATTAACAAGTTTGATTTCATGCGGCGCTGAAGTGATTCTCAAGATTATCAACAAGAGGATGAGAGCAGGGCAAATGATTACTTAGGAGATGGTCAGTTTGGTTTCTCTAAGGGAAGAGGCAAGTCTGATGTCATTCAAATAGTAAGATCACTAATAGATAGGAACATAGAATGCAATCAGGATGCTTTTGTTTGTTTCATAGATTTTTCATAAGGCATTTGATAAAGTGAATTGGGTAAACTACTGAATTTATTGCAGGAAATAGGAATAGATTAGAGGGATAAGAGACTTATCCACAAGCTTAACATGTCTCAGATTTCTCAAGTGTGAATGGAGAATGGAGAGTTTGGATAGGCAATGTTAGGAAGCGGTGTCAGGCTAGGTTGTCCATTATCGTCTGTGCTATTCAACGTGGAGGCAATGATTAAAGAGGTATGGGAAGAACTTGAGATAGGAATGAAAGTCAGCAGGGAATCCATAAAATCAGTTGGGTTTGCTGATGACTAAGCTTTAGTTTTTAGCCAACCAAGGGATATGCAAGCATTGCTGAGCACATTTGAAATTCAGTGCAATAAAAATGGGATGGGAGTCAATGCAAACTAGAAAATTAATGAAAATTTCAAGAAAAAGGAAGGCTAAGCTAATTATTAAAATAGGAGTTCATAAAATAGAGCAGTTAAAAAAGTTACCCTATCTTGGAAGAGGTTTAAGTAATAGGGACATAAGGAGAAGAATTGTGTTAGGCCAAGAAGCTTTTACAAGGAGAAGGGAGTTGATGGCAGGGATGTATGAATGCTATGAAGCAGCAGGTAGAGATGTTATGAAAAGGCTTGATAAAACTTTCTTATGGTTCTGTACAGCTCAGAAACATGGTCATTGAAGCAAGATAGGCATAGATTGGAGGGGAAAAAATGAGGAAGTGCTGGATATGGTGAGGGAGGAGCTAGGATTATTTTGTGAAATCAAAAAAAGGTAAAAAAAATGGATACAGAACATTTTGTTTGGTAATGGGATGCTGAAGATTACGCTAGGTAAGAATTAGGTAGGGAAATGATGGGCATATTGGATAGAGTGAAGGGAGGTTAATGTATGTGGAATTGAAGAAGAGTTTATTTAATTGAAGAGCAGTGTATTTTAGTGAGGCCAAGAAATGTACATATATTCAGTTTGTGTCCATCCAAACTATCCTTTTCAAATGTATCTTGAATGGTCTAATAACAATAGATAAAAGAACTTCCTTAATATCATGTACATGCTGATTTTACTAATTTTTTCCCTTGGCCCTTCAATAGTTTTAATTTTACATTTCACTCTATTTTAATATGTGCTTTTTCCTTTCTATGCTTTGTTTTTCCCTCATTCTTCAGTGGATGAAGAAGAGCCCTATATGCTTCTAGCTACTTCACAAATGTATTGTATTACTCGAGTAATTTACATTTTCCACCCCGTAATAATTATTATCTTGACATTCATTATTCCAGAGATTGAAAAGAGGAAATTTGGAGAAAAGAGTGTCTTTTAATTTTGTCCAAATTTTCAAATATTTGCACAAAGTTATCCAAAACTTCGATGAATGGTCATCTCATTAGACATGTAGTTGTAAAACTGGATTGGATATATATGTGAATTCCAGGGATTCCGCCCTTCTGGCTCTTGCTGATGGGGTCAATTGGGGTCCGAAGGCTGCCACTGCTGCGAGAGCCGCCCTTCATGGCTCCTTGCGTCATCTCCACGTAGCACTGTACAACCCACCAGCCTCCATTACAGCTGTAAAAAACACTAAGGTAGAATGAAAGTGTTGTTTATTGAGAAAGTACATTTGGATTCTTTGTTTCCAGATTTTTTTATATTAATAATTTTTGAGTATTGGTACAAGTTGTTTTGCTGTCACCCGTGTCACCCCATCGGGAATGAGTCTCACCACCAGGAGCGATTACGAAATGCAGAGTGACTCTGCCGGGTAGTACCACCCCGCTGGAAGTGAGTCACTCCATCCAAAGGGATTACAAACGAGTTTCAATCAGAGTGATACCATGCTAACGAGGCAGAGTTACACCCCGGCCAGGTACCCTGCCTGGGAAACTCCGCCTGAGTATATTTTCAACATGGAAGCAGTTATATTTTAATATGCCTGGTGATCGGTGATCTTCACCTGGTGCGTGAAAATCATTAAATTTGAATGTAGGAATGCATTAAACACTATTTTGCATTAAAAATAACTGGAGCAGTTAGGTAAAATTAGGTGGAGTGAAATTAGCTATATGGGTTTTTCAAAAAAGTGTCTTGTTAGAACTACACTGAACTTGTCTATTTTATCATTGAATTGTAATTTTAATTTTGTTTAGCGATACCTGTGTTGTGTGTAGCATATAATTCAACCCTGAGCTCTTTATTTATTTTATATACTTCACTTTCATTCGCATTTGTCATTTGTCATTTGAGCAAAATCAGAGAAGTACTGCATAAAACAAAATGTTCAAGTTTAGAATAAATCCACGAAAGGATATTCTTATGAATGCTGGATGTAGGTAGACACTTTGGAATAAGTAATGATGAATTTGTGAAACCTTGTCTTCCTGTCTATGATTTGTTCGGTAATTATTCATGTGTACACAATCGTTAGTTGCCAAATGTTTTCATCTATAATTTTGACATTCTTTTAAGAGCTACTCTGATTATTACCCCTCGTGTTTATGCTATTGTATAATCCCTTTTTCTGTATTAAATGATTGTGAGCAGCTTACGTGTTCCGATATGTGATTTCTTAGGTAATTACTCTTTGGTTCACCGTTGTATAGTGCAAAATTTATTGCTTTATATTATTTTTAATCATGAAATATTTTAATTTATTAGCAAAGAAAATCAAGAAAACATTAAAATAATATCTTGTTGAAAATGAAAAAAGAAGTTTCTTGCTTAATGTGATATCATGGAGGAAATTACCATAGGCACCTATCAAATCCCAGTTAATTACTAATGTATTGATATTAATTTGCATAGATAACTACTTTATGTAATATGAAATCAAGGGTGAGACTCATGCATGGATTTTTCAATATATTAGGATAAGGTTTTTTCAATGTAAAATACCAAGCATTGATGTTCATTGAGCATTGTTTTGATAAGCTATGTCACAGGTTACATAAAGTGTGCTGTTATAGGTATAAAATAAATAATTTGGTATGGCTTAATGTCCATTGATGGTAATTGTCTTCTTTTTTATCTTTTGGTTTTGATTATAACCAGTTTTTATATCTGTATTGTGTGTATGGCATTTTAAAAAATATGTTGTACTAATGCTTAGGTTAATATGGCTTTTTTTAAGTCAGTTTTAAAAATGATTGTATGAGAAGGCCAGCCCATGAATCAGAACTGTACTAAACATAATTTCTTTTCATGCATCAAGAGTTGAAAGTCACCTAAAATAATAATGTCTCTCTGTATTTAGCATATTGTTTCATTTTACATTAGTTTACTCTGCATGATAAAGGTGGACAATGGTAAATACACATTGAAAGTCAAGCAGAAGCTTGGAAATTCTGAAGAAACTGGATGTGAATATGGGGGAACAAACTGTGAGGTTGAACATTCACATTTCAGATCTGTGTAAGGTTGAGAAGAACACTCTCATAGCAGGAAACTTGGCTTTTTTATTCATATTTTTAAGGGACATTTAAGCCTAGTGTGCAGAGTGATTGTCCACTGACCAAATGCCAAATGGCCATGGGGTCACACCCGGTGATAGCCCCAGACAGCTCCTCTAAAAATTTAATTTTCTGATAGCTAGAATTGAGTTATACAATGAATGGTGACATTGACCTGGTTCTCTCACGTGGATGTGTGGATTTCACGATGTTAAATTCTTATTTATAATGGAGATTTACCCTTGCTTGTCAAAATCAATCATAATGTTGTTTGCACTGTATGGACAGATTCATTTGTTTCCTCAGATTTAATCAATCAGTGGAAGGATTTTCATTATAAATTTTCATTTGTGTAATAGCTGCTCTTTATTTACTAAGAAACTCGTAAAAACTGCATAATAGTTGAATTTTCTCATTAATTTGCGTGTTGAATCTGGTTTTCTTACGGAAAGCCTTTGCCTATTTAAAAAGAGTGGATGGACGTAAAGTAAACTCTCGATAAATACATTTTCTAGATCATACATGCTAATCTCTCTTGCTAGCACTTTGAATATAAAATAAAATTACAATCATAAAGATAATTAAATGCTTTGAAACTTTGATATACTTTTTATAAAATACGAATTTGAAATATCTGGGCTTTCTTAAAAGTTTTTAATTTCACAAAATAAATAGTCATCATCAGTTTTTAATGTTTTATTTAAACATTTTTCGTACCGTCTATAATTTCCCATTATTGTTTACCTAGCATTAATTACCCATGATAATTCCATATTCCACGTCCACATACTTAGTTTTACTCTGCTACAAATAAGTCATTAACTTATATACCATGTATTGTTTTAGTCAGAATATCAAATGACAAATATGAATCTGTATATTAGCAATCCTCTGCCAGGCATTTTTTTCGTCTGGCTACATGATTGATTTAGCTTCCCTGAGGAAAATACGTTCTGCTATTCACTTGATGGTCGTTCTATTTTCTTCTAAAACTATAATTCCACTCTTTTAAATGGATGAAACACTGAAAAAAATATACTTTATAGTGCTCAAAATAACTCTTGATTATTCCAAGAAACTGCAGGAGATGCCACCTTAGTAACTTTTAATGGAGTAATCCGCTAAGTGTGCATTACAATGCAAACAATTTTAGTATAAAAATCATTTACCTTGACCGATATGTATGGTATTTCGTCACAACATCTTGTTCCTTTAAAGCCCCCAAAATTTCAGAGTTTAAGAAGATGCCTCAATAGCTTAACTGGCTAAAGCACCTGGCCGGACATCGAGGGATTTGGGTTCGAATCCCGGTCAAGGCAAATGTTTTTTCACTCTGCAATTGTTGCATTGACACACAATCAAGGATGAAAGCACAATGATCAGTTGCTCTTCTTTGATATCCTAAGCTACAGGAAGGACAGCGCTCTATGGTGCAATGTCTACAAGGTACACATAGTGGCCTCTAACAGCAAACTTCCATTGTTACCTACTCTGGTTGACACTGGAGTGAGACATGAAAACCTATTAGAAAATGTATAAAACAAACCATGAAAAACAGGCAGCAAAAAAAGAGATGATCTGTGGCATTGTAATGCACACTTAGCGGATGACTCCTTTAAAAGTTACTGTTGTGGCATCTCCCGCAGTTTCTTGGAATTCGTTAAAGGTATAAAACCCTAGTGTTCAAAGTTGGCTTCAACCTTGTGGACTGTGGTGATTCTTGCACGATTACGAGTGCCTGTGGCATTATATGTACGGTATTTCGTCTCCTTATCTTGTTCCTTTAAAGCCCTCAAAATTTACATTAAAGAGGACACCTCTAAGACCGCTTAACTGGCTAAACCACTTGACCGGACATCAAGGGTTTCAATCCTGGTGAAGGTGAATGATTTTTACCCTCTGAAACTGTTGCATTGTAAATCTAATTAAGGACACAACAGAGAAGAAGAGTTTCTGTTTATATCAGTTTACTTCATGATTATGTATCCATTAGCATGGATAATTGAAAGTTTATTGTTTCTCTAATTTAACTTACCTGAGTTAATTCTTACCTATAAATTTACCTTGCCTGTATTTTTGTGGAAATTTGACCAGCACTGTGGTAAAATAGGCTTTCATTATCATATTGTTTAAAATTTCCATTAGAAGGACATAGTAAGGATGGATTCCTTTGAGTGACCATTTTTGTTGTTTCACCTATTTTCAGTTTCTGTGGTAAATTCTAGATCCCAATTCGAGATCTCTCTTGTCTGCCTGAGGAGTCCAAAAATTATTTCATGCCTATGTCAAAAATCACCCCTGCCATAGCAAGTTACCACTTCCCTTGGCCATGAGATCAGTGGGAGTGGTAGACTTTTAGTTTCATCAGCAGCTCAGTTTTACAGCAGCTTAATGACTTGATGTATGATTAATTAGGGTGCAGTGACATAACTTCCTTTTTTAAAGGAGTTTTTGCTTTAAAAAAAGGAAATTATGTTGCTGCACCCTATATATTGTTCCTTTGTAATTGTGGAAGCATGCTGTTGATGGAAAAAGTTTCACGACAAGGTTTTTTCATGTTTTGAGAAATTTTTTATTTCCTCATTGAATCATGATTTCTTGTCCTATGAAATACTTCTAAGGCCTTGTCTTAATGCTTTCTGATTGTGCATTTGCTTTCCTTGCAGGATGTTTTTGTTGCTCTGCTAAGGTCCTTCCATGAAGCGCACAGTATGATACTGCAGGAAGAGGGGATGCTTACTACTCTTACTGTCGCTGCTGTCCTGCCAATTATGTATGGGGAGGGGAGGGAGGGTAATGTTGTAAATTGGAGTGGAGACTCTGGGCAGCAGAGGTGGGCGGTTTGTGTGGTGAATGTTGGTGATTCCTTGGCATATTTATACAGCAAGATGTATGGTGTGAGAGAAATCACAATGGGTATGTCGCCTAAATAATTGAATAATTGTCTTTATTTAAATTTCGTGCCCTTAAAATATGTTTCTAAAATTTTAAAAAGTATGCTTACATTTGTTGAGCATTTCTTTTGGTGAGGACAAGTTGTTTTACAGTGCAGAGCTCCTTTTTAACTGTGCATAGTGGCTTTCAAATAGATTATACAGTTAAGCCTTGTATTTGTATTAATGAAAAATATGTTTTCCCTCTATTTGCAACAATTTTATTAGGTTCCTTAAAATTTTCTATTATTCCAAGGTATTTGGAAATTCATATTTACTTGATTTCATTTTCAGTTTTCTCGCAATAAATGGTCCATTATAAATGTGATGTGCATGATTTTATTGTAACGTGGATATCCATGATAGCACAGTAAAACCGCGCTAACAGGTCTTTCACAGCAATCCTCTGCAGAAGGCTCACTAAAATGTAATGATTTTCCAAATCCACTGGCCAACTTGTGTTGCAATATCTGCTGCAATATTCTTATATTTGACCTACATCAACAAATTGTATGTATAAAAACATATCGACTGCGGATGAGCAACACTTAAGTATGCTGGAGAACACAGTGACTGTTCGATGAGTCATTTCAAATTTTGAAAGAAAAGCAGTGCCATTTTTTTTTAAGATTAGCTCTCATTTAGATAAATAAAGAGTTGAAAATGCAAATAGATCATATATGTGGTACAATATAGTCAAGTATGCATTACCATTGATTTGTTCAAAGTTACTGATGAACTATTTGCGACTTAAATTTTTGGAGAATATTGGCAATAAATATTATTTTAAACAAGTATATATCATATTTTAATGGGATTTTCTTACTTTTGAGGCTGTCAACCAATAATTTAGATTCATTAGAAGTCATCAGCAATCAATGATATCCAATAATAGATTGGGTAAATGTTTCATGAGGTCACGTGTGTTAAAACCACAAATAATAAGCATTTTGCCTTGTCCATTCAACCCTTAGCCCCATATAGTTCAGAATAGAGAGGTTTTACTGTAATTAAATTATCAAGATGTAATGATAAAAATCCATTTCATACAACAATTTCTCTCTTTTGATACTATTCAAATAGATGCTAGCCAATTGGAAATTAGAGTGTAAAGCCATTGTATAATTAGCGGTGTGATGTTTTGAATTGCATTTAGGCTCTCATGACATCAACTGTATGAGGGACATGCGTGATGCATTGGGTGCCCTGGGACCTGCTGATGGTCTCAACCCAGAGCTGAACAATTTGACTTGCTCCCTGACTATCGCTTCTGCTGGCGATGTTGTGTTTCTCACTTCCGATGGAGTGTCAGATAACTTTGATCCGGTTGTGGGGAAGTTTGCTATTCCTAAAGTTGAAGCAACAAATCCAATTGCTGGTTCATCTCCTTCTAAAGGTAAGAGAAAAATTTGCATGTCTAAAGTGATCTTCTTGCTTGAAGCGTTAAGAATAATTGTGACTGAAATAGGCATTTTCAAAAAAAAATATGTTTATCCCAACCTATAAACTAGACTTATGGTATAATAGGTATGAGTTTATGTATTTTTGAAAGTCTTAAAAAATACTTTGTGACCTGCTAGCACTTCAGGACATAAAAGTTTGGCTGGGGACCAAAAAAGCTTTAAAGTCCCATGCTATAATTAATAGTAATAATTTATATTATCTTTCCTCTTTTGATGTAGTCTATTGAGTTCATGTTTCAATGAATTATGACTTGCAAATTATATAGAACTTTCCAACGCTTCATAAAACAATTGCATATTTATTATGAAATACATGCGACTGAATGTATAGTATGAAACCAATGTAACCGAAGGGAAATCTGTTGTTCCTGTGTACATTAAAATTAATTATTATTTTATTTGATCTCTAACTATTTATTTATCTATTAGAAAGTGTTACAAGCTGGCAGTTTGCGTGGTGGTAACAATGTTGAACTGTGGATCCCTTGGTGCCTTTCATAGAGAGTAGGCTAATCCCGATGCCGGGTTTCTCTATACCCTTCATCCATCCATAATGGTACAAATGACCCCATCTGTCAGTTTCCTCCCCGCATAACTACTATTACTAACTTAAATACAAAGCCACTAGTTTCAGCTTCAAGAAATATATTAACAAGAGTAAAAAGATTTGGTTGACAGCCAGTGAAAAAATGAAATCCAATTATGAAATTTCTCAACATAAATCCACGGTTAAATTAATAAATTAGCACACATTTTAATGCAGGTTGATATTAAATATTGAAATGCTGGTGCTATATGCAGAAGCCTGTTTTATTAAATAATGTGATAGGTGGGATATCATGGGTTGTCAATAGATTTTTAAACAAGTAAAACACCTGAAAAATATAGCTGCCAGCTTCCTTTGTGTGCCTGTTTGAGAATGTTAATTAACATGAAATGAAGCCTTTTTATTTTATGGCTATATATTTTTCACCTCTGACCATTTTCCATTTTTTGCTTGTAATAGCTATTGGAGCTAAACCAGATGGTATGAAGAGGACCAACAGGGGAGGTTCCCGAGGCCACGGAGAGGGCTCCATTCCTACATCAAAGTCCACGGGGAATGTGGTTGGGGAGACAGGCCCTGGTCGGCCCAAACTCCCGATGGTGGAGGCCCACCAGAGGCATGCACTCACCCTCCTACGCATGGAGGATCTTCTCGTGAATGGGGTCTCAGGCGAGGGCACACCAGACGAGGGGCCAGATGCTGTCGACTTGTGCCACCGTTTGGTGGACTTTGCAACTCGTCTTACCGCAGCCAAGCGGCACATTCTTGAGGACCCGGAGCTTTACATGGATGAAGGGGATGGCTCATCCAGTGTGCCGTTAGGGAGAGCAGAGCAGCGTGGCCGTCGGAGAAAGGTATGCGAGAGGCTGGCATCGGTTCCAGGGAAGTTGGATCATGCCTCCGTTGTGGCATATGTGGTCGGGGAGTATCTTGAGGATGATGAGGTGGTGGTAGAAGGTTGCTCCAGCAGTGGACAGGGGGACAATGGGGAAGAGTCCCACCGGGGTAAGGCAGCGGCATCTGGCAAGGGTGAGGCAGTGGGTGGAAGGAGAAACATGCAAGGTCCGAGTGGTGACCCAAAGAGGAATCACAGGAGGGAGGATAGAGACATTGGGAGTAAGCCGTCAAGTAAGTTAATAGGTGAACAGAATGAGGGTTGTGTTGCGGATGAAAGGAAGAGTGAGGTTGAGGTGAATGGAGAGACCAGCAGAGCGGTTGCATCCAAAGTAGAAGAAAAGTCAGCTGATGCAGAGGAACCCAAGGAAGCAGAGCTGTTTGAAACTGGTCTCTGACCCGTGGGTCTATCATCCTACATAGTGAGTACAGTGGAGGAATGAATGAATGAATTACTGCCCTTGAAATAATTATTTTTATGTAGAATGGAAAGAAAAAACCTATTGTGGTTTCTAGCTTCAGCTCTATAAATTGTAGAGCCTTATTTTTATTCTCATAGCTTCAAAAATACCTCCAGTATTAATTGTGTCTTCTATGGATGCAGGATGCTGGAGCTACTGTTAAAAACTTGCTTGCAACCAAGGCAAAGGTTGTAACTTTGGTAACTGATCTCTTTGTGACATGCTACTTTACATCCTTTTGTCATTTATCAATGGATTTCTTTCATATCTGTATGCAATCAGTGTCATTATAAGTTCGATTTTCTTGCATGGAGTGTTGTGTACAATATTGTGCAGAACTTGGCTCAATTGTTTCATGTTAGTGCTATTTTTTTATGTTCCAATGTGGTTTGGGATTATAGCACATTTTATACATGGGGCCCAATTTAGTTAAATCATTTCTTGGGCTCACTATCTTTTATTTATTTTGCTCGTACCTAATGTGTTCAAGTTTTATGATGTTTTAGAGAATTTTATCATTAATTTTTTAAAAAGAATTTTTACTTTTGAGGTTTAGGCCCTCTTTAATTAGCTTTATATCCATTCGAATGAACCATAGAAAGTTAGAAAGGTTTTCGCCAAATGTCTCAGTTTCTCAAAGCTTTTGAAACTAATTTTGGAGAGATAATCTGCAAACCTGGTTGTTGGCAGTTATTTTGTGTGACTTGGAATTGTTGTTGTCTATTTATTCATAGAAGTTTGATATAAGGTTAAATAAACCATGTAAATGGGCCCGAAAATGTTCTCAAATCAAATATAAATTATAATTGATTTTGTAATTCTATTGGGACTGTGACTTGAATTACTACTCTTAATCATCGAACAGTGAATTGACCTGTGATGCTGACCTATATCCAGTGTGCACCACTAAAATAGTTTACCAAAACTGATAAAACTAAAGCAACTTCACGCTGGATTTTTGTTTTTCACTGTTAGACTCTTTATGTTTGTCTGTTATAACTTTCAGAAAACAATCTCCTCCGGTGGTTAAATTCTTCAACTACTCTGTTAAATATTAGTCAGTAGTCAGTTATGCTATTCTAAATATCTTCTATTTGTGAAATTGTGCCACATATTTAATGATATAATCATTGCTTAAGTTTTTCAGACTCATGCAACTCTCCTCAAAATATGCTGATTATACTTGAAAGTTCTTGTTGTCTTTGGCTGCTTTTGATGCTTTTCGAACTATTTTGTTAGTGTAGTCAGCATTTTTACTAGTTCTATAATTTATGTGATGGATTTTATTTGAAAACTATTAAAGAATATGTTAGCTTTCCAAGAATCCAGGAACCTCCTTTTATGATGGTATACGTTTTGTTGTATCACTCAATCACAAAATGTTTTAGGCTTCAAATTCCATTTTTTGGCCCTTGTTTGATGAAAAAAGGACTTTAAGAAACCTTGCCTTCCTTCAAGACAAAGTACTCAACTAGAGGAAGAGGTCTTCTTCCTGATGGCCTGTTAGTTGGTGGAGTTGTTTTGGAGATGGAGGATTATATTGAGTATGTAACTTACTTGATGGTGCATTATATTATTAATCCATGAATGAGTAAAATTTCATTGCACATGCATTTAAAAGGAGTGATATCATTTTGTGGGTAGTATAAATTGTGCAGAAAACTGTTGCAATTCTGAAGATTGTTTGATTTTAAGTTTGCATAGTTATGATTAGGGACCCTGATAAAATGAGGTACATTAGGAATGTCATTTTTGCACCAATCAAACCTTTCAAATTATTTCATCTTAGATTTTTTTCTCTAGCTTCAGTATAAAAATGAAATGAAAAGGATATATATTGCTGGAAATAAAAAATGAAGTACTGAAATTAGCTAGGGTAATCTGCATTTGGCAAAAATTATAATTGCTGTTTCTATATGATGATGCTACATTATTAGAAATCTTGATAAGTATGGAGAATAAAGTTGGCCTAGTTGAGCATGAATAATTTGCATGAATAATGATTGATTAGCGATTAAGAATGGGGTAGAAATAAGGGAGAAGAGGAAGGCTGAGAAATCCAGTGTTCACCTGCTCTCAAGAATACTTTAATTAAAATTCTGATAATTTCTGCTTATGAAGTGGATGGACTTGATGTACTTTCTCAACATGATACAAGTGTGACCCTTGCCATGTAAGGTCAAATTTATGACACGGATTTAATTACAGACTTTGAATGATGTTTGTGATGTTCTCAAATTTCTAGTAATCATTCCAAACCATCAATGTTTCTTACCTTCATGTACATCGTGCAGTGAGAAAAGCAATTGGGATTTATTTTAGTTGTATTATTTTTTCTGGCAGTTATGATTGGATTATATTTAGACCATCGTTTTTCCCATTATGTTCTCTATTGTAGGTTTGGATGTTCATTTTAATTATATCCCATATTCCAGGAAAACAATTGCCAGAGATCTTTTTAGCAAATATGAAGTTATGCTCTTGGTAAATATCATCTTCCTTTTTTTGAAATTGGAAGTCATTGCATTTTATAAGGTTCTGGGGACATTATTTAACTATTCAACTTGGAAAAAATCCAATTTGTGACCGCATAACATCTGTAATGGATGCATAATTAGAATTTGCTGTTTACTATTTGTATTATAATCATCCTGTTTATGAAATTTAATTTGGTTCAGGGTTTCATTGGGTTTTATCGATCTTCACTTATCCAAGCTATATGAGACCTTAAATTTCAGTTGACCTCTTAAGCTGTCATTCTACTAAGACTACACCAATCAATGCGGCACTAATTTCGTCCCCATGTTTCACCTTAACCTTGTTTCTCTGTGAATCTTTAAAAGTGTTCTCTGTGGATGCTCTGAAGAATGTTAGTTGGAATTGCTCTCGTGAGGGAGGGGAGGCGATTTCTGCATATCTGTCCTGCCATAAAATGTGTTCCTGTGTGCCCCACTTCAGAACTAACTGTATTCTAGATTTGTCTTTTGCATTTTAAAATTTTTTATTTATTAATTGAACCATACAAAGTTGTTATCATTTCTGTTAAATAGATTAAATTATTTTTTGTTGAAAGAGCAAAATTTCTGAATGCTCTTGTGATTACTTAATGCTTTTAACGAACTTTTAACATTTCAAGTAACTTTCAGTATTATGAAATCACTAAGACATAAATGACACAAAATTTATTTTTATACATTTTCTGGTGCTGGCATATCATCTCTTTCTGCATTGAATCTTTGATGGTTACCTTAATTAACTAAATCGATTCAATTTTGTTATGTTTAAATATGAAATGAAATGCTGAATTTCTGAATTGAGCTCTTATCCATGAATGTTTTAAAATAAGATTGAGTAGTTTCTTTTCCGAAAAACATCTTACACGAATAGAATGGGCGAATAAGTGTGGTATTTGGTGTTTGCGGTTAGCCCTGTAGCCAATTTTTGTGAACGATCAAATGAATGAGTTAGTGATCAATTTTGATGGGCATCTATGCAGTTAATAGTCCTGTTTCACAAGAATGCGTCTGATCTTCAGTTGAAAAGACCTCTTTCAAAAAGTGGAATAAAATTCAGTGGTGTGGATCTGAGGAATACTCAAGGGTGCATATCAAATTCACATAACTGAATTGTATATCACTCTGTGCAAAACATATTCACCTAATGTTTTGTGCATATGTGTACTATATTCATGTCAATGCCCAGAATATGCTTGGATTAACTCAATATTTCCTTTGTTGCAATCCCCATCAGAGTGATAAAAAAAGGCAGCTCAATATGATCAAATTTTGTTATGGTAAAACTGAGATTACCATGAATTTTTAATTATATATCTTCTATTTTAACTTGCTATTAAGTAATGATGACTGCAACAGAATATTTGTTAGTGCAGTTAATTATGTAGGGGTTATGACAATTGGTTGGAAAATTTGCAGACCGAAGCTCAGCATGATCCCTGCAAGTGGCTAATGTTTCAGTACTTTTATGCATAGGAATTTTACATAGGAATGCACATTTAATTTTCCCTCCATATTCACAATAGGTACTCTCATTGAATACCATTTTTAATGTATATTTCATAATTTGTTTTTATGCAAAAAACCTATGGTGACTGAATTTCATAAGAAAGGTAAATGCCTGTAAATCTTGGACTTACTGTAGTTTTTAATTAAAAAAAATTAAACTAGCACAAAAAGACAGCTCTGGTCTCATGCTGTGGATCGTATGTGACCAAATCTCTGAGTGATCTTCCATTGTGATCAAACTTAGTTTTGGCTATTTTTTCTTATTTCTCTTTTGCAAATATGAGAAACATGCATTCAGAGGAACTCCTTATCATTGTTTTCATCTTTTTAAACTAAATGGTGGGATCATTAATACGTTCCCTGCAAGCCTTCTAACCTCTTTAGCACATTCCTTCCTTCAGGACGTGGTCCCAACCCATTTAAGTAATTATGGTCAGCATGCTTTGATTATGTCATTTGTACATTTGATGAAAGATTAAAATAAAATTGATGTGCTGGAACATTATATAAAAAAATGGATTTCGCATGTATGCATGAATTGTTCTGCAAAGTTATTTAAGGATTGATATTGAAGGCATAATTGCACATTCAATAAATTTATTTCGTAAGATTGATAAAATATTTTTTTTTGATCACCAACAAGCTAGGAAATGAGCTCTAATAATTTACTACACAAGAAATGAATTTGCCCCAAGTTATGCTACCCATAGTACCACTGCGACTTGCTATAGAATATTAAACCTGGTTTTACTGATTAGTGTGGTCAATTCTGGGTCCCTTTAATTCATATCATGTTGTTTAACTAGAGACCACTGTATACAAATGGTGCGAACAATTGGCCTGTAGGGCCCAATCATTGGTAAACATAACAGTTCCAGGCTTAACTTTGTGGAATTCCTTCATTATGAGGGTAAAAAAAACTGTACACTTCCACAATAAAGATTTAATATTTCATGACCATGGTTTTGATGCTGCACATCATCAAAACCATGGTCGTGAGATATTAAATCTTTATTGTGGAAGTGTAAAGTTTCTTTTTAACCCTCAATCATTGGTAGTTTACCTCTTGCTACTTTGCGTCAAGAGTCCATTGCATAATTAGCATTTTTATCGTGTGATACTTTTACTCTTCAATTTTTGTAAGATCAGCTGCTGTTATCTCGAAAACAATTTTTGCCCTCAATAATAACATTATGCAAATCAAAATCCTTTCTTAATGATCATAGTGGCTAAAGTTAATTTTTGCTCCTAAGAGAAATCTTACATTTGGTACAATTATGTTGAAGCATTTAATGCTTATTGTTGGAGATACTTAACAATGAATGTCATCCCTATCTCATGCACTACTTTAACAATGAAAAAGTAAGAAAAAGGAATTGAGGATAAAATATGAAAAGACTTTGAGTTGATAGTACATCACATTTTCAATCACTTGAGCTATTTACTCAGCAATAAGTTAAACTGCAAGTTACAGTTTTTGGATTTCAGTTGTGAATCTGTCTCAGTATGGCATTGTAGTGGTTATCACCATGGTGTTCTATTAGATGCATTCCCTAATTTTTATTTATTGCTCGATTTAATGGTTCTATCAACTAAGGGATTTTTATTGTCTAAACTATTGTCTAGTTTCTGAATTAAAGGTGTATAAAATTGAAGTGCCTCTTGGTAAAAGGAGTTAAGTTATCCACGTCAAATCATGGACATGCTCTATGCTGTGGCCCTTAAGGTTAGCAATCAATCCATTTCATGAAGTTGGGAGTATGTCTAATCAAATGTAGTTTTGTTCACAATCAAATGATACTGCTATGTATAAAATATTGCTAACCATTTCCATTGTAAAATTGAAAATTTTCATTATTTCTGTTCATGATTAAATGATCTTCGGGAGCCTTTAGAATTCTAGGAAATTACTCATCGTGTATATCATATCAGTTTTTAACCCTACGATAATTTCACATATCAAATTCATTCCACTCTTAAAAAGAAATGTTATTCTTCCTCCCTTTTTCATTCAATTGCTATAATATTGATTTCCAAACTGTGTAAGCTAGTGAGAGACTGAAATTTTATGTTACTCCAAGAGTAAAGGAGGAAGTAATGAAATACATACAATTTTTGGAGGAAACATTCACCTAATGTTACTTTTATAATTAGATTTTCTTAAACTTCTGTATAAATTTATTTGAGCTGTCAGTGCTCTGGTATTGGACGTTTTCAGATGAATCTTGATTGCAAAAGAGATGAGATGTTACCTCTTTACCTCTGCCAGAGTAGTCACTCAAAATTTTTGCAAAACTCTATTTCCATGAAATGCTAATTTATTATTTTAACTTGGTGCACAGATGATGGCAGTGCATTTCCATTATTTTCATTTATGAGGTAGAAGAAGAACCTAGTGCCAAATATTGATACTTTATGTCGAAATAAATAATGACCTCCTTTCAAGATGTTGCTCCGTAAAATCAAAAAGTTATTCCAGTGAGCTATTCCCTAATGCTAGGAAACTAGCCGTTGATAGGATTGCAGGCTTGTTTTTCATGGCATTATATTAGTGAAATGCTTGCTTATTATTTGAAATGAAGTGCTGTGTGAAAAGTAAAATTGAAAAGTAAATGCAAAAGGTATTACTTTAAGTGTCTTAGGATGAAATCTTAAGATATTTAACACCGTAGACTCCTTGGTAAATAGTTATATATAATTAGCATAAACTTTTTTGGCTCATACTGACACCCAAGTAACTTGGATATGGAAGAGATATGTATGTACTTAACCGTCCATTGATGTGATAGATTACTTGTTTTACTTTTTGCACATTATTACCCAATTAATGGTTGTGGTATTATTTTAGAGATCACTGCATTTTAAGTCATCTATAAAATGCAATGGCTTTTTTGCTCAAGTTAATGTCTAATGCTAGTTTTTAGATATTAGTTTTATTTTAAATTGTCTTTTTGCTTGGGATGGGACAGGAACACAATAAAATAATGGCATTAAAGGTGTAAATGCATTTATAGCACCTG
This sequence comes from Hetaerina americana, assembly GCF_022747635.1. NCBI lineage: Eukaryota > Metazoa > Arthropoda > Insecta > Odonata > Calopterygidae > Hetaerina > Hetaerina americana. Next base: position 76,702,361 of record NW_027287205.1, on the reverse strand, counting down.
AAATTTGTTTAATAATGTTACTTGTATTTTTATGTAGGCGCTTAAATAGTTATTTTAAGGTTATTTCAAGAAACAGAAATTCATACTTGCAAATCTCAGCTTAGTGTGATGGCAACCATGGTTCATTTTCATGCTTATGGTGTGCATTCGTATACATGAGATGGTTTTATTTTAAATTATGATCTTGGTCTAATATTTGAGACTAGATGACAGATAGAGAGCCAATCATATGCAGTTAAAATTCAGCTAATACTGGCACTGTGATTCTTTTCACAATTCCTCATCCCCCTGAAATACTAACTGCTAATTACTCACCTTAGGCTCATTCCAGACAGGATCAGTTGCATTCAGCAATGTGCAATTTCAATTCCAGCTAATGGATAGTGTGTAGCTTTAGAAAAACATTTGTTTTTAAATGCAGTACGAATGGGACACATTGTATAAAATTAGTGTTTCTCTATCTATAAAAAGTATATTTATTATTCTTATTGTTTTAAACATCCACCTTGTGGGATACATCACAAAAAGACAGGGATAGTTGGTAACATTTTGTATCCCCTCATTAACCCGATGAAACTCAATTTTTTTGTACTGAAATACCAATTTCATTCCAATTTTTTTATGCATCTACTTCATGTTTCCTCTTTGTCCATATTGAATAAGCAAAATGAGTCTATTCCCGACTAATTGCATGAAAATATGCTGCATGCTGTAGAATGGATCTTGTCTGAATTTAGCCTAACCTTATCCACCCCAAAATAACTGTCACTATTTCAATGCTACTTTAAATAGAAATAATGAGATTGAGAGCGAGATTCTTATAGCTTGTTGGCACAGAATTTTACATGTCTTTTACTCACAAAAGAAAGAAGTCAAAAAGAATAAGTGGGAGTGATACAAAGTAGATGGTATTTTAAAGATAACCTGCTTTTTTCTCATTGACTATTGCAGTTAATTAGAAAATCTAAGAAAGGAATTTAGAGGGGAACTGATGATGTTTTAACAGTCAGATGGTCTTATGCACATTAAAGAGTTTAGGGGCCAATGAATTATACCTTTTCTTTCATAATGCCTTTCCCTTTGTGATAATCATATCCTGTTCTTTATAGAAAGACACACGGTTGACAATTCACATGCATTTTAGGTGGTGCATTCGAATTGCTTGCTTATGTACAAGCTAAGGAAAGGGAAAATTTTTCCCATGAAATAAAAATAAACTTAAGTGCAGACTAATATGCACAATTTGTGTAGTGAAATACCAACAGTAGTCAAGAGTTATCTGGATCAAAGCATCTGGAGTTCCAAATAATGTATTCTTTCATGTTTTGTGTATTTAACTAACTTCTAGACATCCGTATCCTAACATGGGCACCCAAACTGTTTTCTCTTTTGTCCTAGCTAAGTCACTCAAAATCTCCCCCCCCCCTATATCTAATGAAATTTGAAGAAAGTGCCTATAGAAGAGGCATTTGGCATGGCACAGTTAAAATGACCAATACTCCATTTTATGCACTGCTTGAAAAGAATGTGGAAGAAGGAAGTAGGGTTGCCTGCATCTCCAGGGTACTTTCAGTCAATATAGTAGTGAGTGGTTCCTTTTTTAAGCACTCTGTGCCTTGTTCAGAAAACATTAAAATGTGTACTAAATAGTAGAAGTAGCAGCTGTTGGATTAATGGTTTTCCAATAGTTACTATAATTTTGGACTAGGCATTTTTTAATAGAGTGCATTGTATCTCAACAGAAAATGATTTATTGGGGGCAGGTTTCAAAGCATTGCCACTTGAGGTATCTCACTCGATGGAAGACTATTTAGTGTTTTCCCACCTGCTCTCTGCTGACCAGTGGAGATTAATGTGACTTGACCAATCCTGAATAAAGCACATTTGGTTTTTTTTTACATGCAGTTTGTGACTGTGGAGAAAATTGTTTAAAATTTTTTTGGTGGATAAGGAAATTCTATTTTGCAAATGTGAACAATTTGTATACTTTTGAGTTGAGTCAGTGCTTGCTTGTTTGCTTAGTAATAATGCATACTTATTTTTAAATTTTCACGTCTTTTTCACCCAATAGTGTTCTTTCACTTTGAAAAGTATAAAGTTTATTGCATGATGAACGAAAGTTAACTGGTTTTACATGGTTTGGGAAGTAGAGTGGGTGAAATAAAGTTTGCTTTGGGTAATTGGAAAAAATTAATAGATATTGTATATATAAATACATTTTCTCCTTAGCTAACATTTCCGTTGTTTTATGTGCCTATGGGATTCAATTATGTCACAAAAATGAATAGCTATCAGATTTACGGATGGGCAAACCACTTGAGTTTAGATGGTATCTATCCCCATGCTGCAATTCTGGTGTGTTGCCTTGATTTAGTAGGTTTGTATGCTGTCAACAGAAATAACTTGAGCTGGATTAATTACTCTCAGTTTTAACATTCGACTCTCAACTGAAGAAATGGTTCCTAACTCATTAAAATTCAGAATTGGAATCATATACATAGTGAAGTGGATCAAATTTGGTTTTAATTAAAAGGTTCATCAATGCAGTTATTGTAATTATTTTGCACAAAAGTCATTGATGGATTTCACCATCTTTAAACATGTCATTTCACCCATTATTTGTTCACCTGAATGTTTTCAGACAATTTCTCATTCAAGGGTTTTTATGCTAGATTTCAACGTCATATTTTTTATCACATAGGGGTGCTGCAGTAATTGTTCCTATATGTAGAAACTATTAAAATATTTTTAAAATAAATGTCCTAAAATTCTTTTCTAATGATGCATTTATAACCTCTTTATAGCTACATTTATTTCTGGGCTATACTACTTTGAGGAGCTGTTAATACTGCCATTAATACTCTATCATAAATACATTTTTACCTGAATAATTTTGGGAAATATAATTTGATGAAGTGGTAGCGCTATATAATTGGGAAAAGATTTAGTATTTATTAGGAGCATGGCATTTGTCAGCTCAAAGTATGTTGAACCTGGGCTCATTGAAGTAGTAGCCTAGTATGCCTCGTCCCTCCTCAAAAATCTGGTTGTTAGCTACTTATTAGTTAAATAATTGCAAATTGCCATAGGAAGTATATTTTAATATCTTTTTTTCAAATATTTTCTAAGCTATAAAATAGCTGCAAGCATGATTGCCATTACATAAATCCAAACTCAAACTTAAATGAGCATAGGAACTAAATATTCAATAGTGTAATGATTTGTCTGCCAATTTGACAAGTTTTTATGTGATAATCATTCAAGTTATTCATTTGGAGAAGGATAAGTCATTTGAGATTTCTTTCATTTGGTATGTCTCACATTATCCTTCAAGAGGATATGACATTGTTAATGTGAAAAGCTCCGTTCCAGTTATGGTGCAGGATAATTGAGCTTTTTTAACATTCATCTATTGATGTGCATCATTAAATCTTGAGCTAATTATCATGGTTGAATAATTTTCAATTCCCAATTAATATCCATTGAGTTTTCCAGCTTTGTGCTATACCCTAATCTTATTCAATTTACATATTCTAGATCCAATTTCAGAGCCATAGTGAAAGTATTTGGTGCCATAGATAAATTCATATTATTTGGCACCCCTTAACTTTGGGACTGTACTACCCTTTTGATTTGTCTAACTGCATCATTTTGGCATCTCATTTTTGAACAAATTGCATTCATATTTGAATTCACTGTACATTCCTAGGTTGTATCTGAAAACTCCTGTATCCACAGCTCTGTCCTAATGTGTGAACAACAATTATATGTGCACTTGTCTTACTTTGAATACCAATTATCATACTAGTACTTTGATGTTGTGTCAGCTTGCTACTCCCTTTTCATAAGGTACATATACAGGAAAGTACTAAAACTAATGCTCTATGACTTCATTCATCCTTCCCTATTTCCAAATGGTTGCTGTTTTCCTAGAACATATTTACATTTCAACTATTAGCATTCAGTATCTGCAGTACATAATGGCTTAGTTTTGTGAATGTGTTATGTTTGACTGTTGTTTGATTGTGATGTTGTTACAATCATATTTTTGTGGTAATATCACTAATCATTACGGAAATCCAAAAATTCCTCTGGAATTTACCCCATATTTTCTAACATATATATTACAAAGCCTGTCTTCCAATAGTTTTGTTGCATATATTGTAAATCCATCATTCTAAGAATGTTTATGTATATATATAATCTTTAATTTATTAGCTATTGCATTTGCAGACCCTGCATATCATAGCATGTCCGCTACATTATATTGTGCGACTATATTAAATGAAAAATATTTTTGCCCAGTAAATGACTCGACTATTTTGTTTTATGCCTACTGAGCTTTCAACTAGGAATATGAAAAACATGATAACTATGGCTTAAGTTTAGGTTTTTCACTATTAGCTAAGGTTTGAAGATATTGTCACATTGGCATCCTTGTTTGCTATTTTAAAAATGAAAAACCTCCATAGAAAATTTGAAGAAAAAGAGGCATTTAATGGCTAAGATCGAGAATCACAAAATGCCATGATGGAAAATGGCTCTATCATCTTCCTTGAATTATATTTGTGGAGTATTTTGCATCAAAACTGCAATATTTATTTTAAACTTTAAAACCTGTTCCTACATTACTATTTAATTGTGCCATGCAACTTTTCCAGTAGTGATCATCTGGGTATGGTAATTTTTATGAAATCATATTCAATTGAACCAATAATTAGAATAAACACAGATTTTGGTCGGTGAAAGTGCTAGCTTGATCTGATTCCCAATTTTTAATGGGTTTATTGATTCAGCATTGTTTAATAGTCATTGTCAATAGCCAAATTAGTTTCATGAGCTAGTTTGTGATGCATTTTGAAAATATCAAGCCCTTTTAATATTTACAATATGTTAAAAGTGCTCCGTTGTTACTTTAGATATGCCTACCTATGTATTAATCTAATCAAATGCATACGTATTTAGCTGTGCGATTCCTTGAAAATTACTGGAATGGTGAGGTTTACTATAATCAGTCATTTAACGTAGAACAGCAAATGTATGCTTGCAAAAATGTGTTAAATGGCATCTTTGGTGTCAGTAATGTTGCAATGTTCATTTCCTTTTGTCTTTCTGTAGTTCTCTGCCACTAAAAATACCTAATCTAATTTCTGATTGTAAATAGAATATTAATGTGATTATTGAAGACGTTATTAATATTTTGCTGTTTATTGTCATCAATTCTCCTGAAGTGATGTGAGATCATCTGACATTGCTTCCAACCTATGAAAATTAGTATGATTGTTGCTAGTGTAAACCTAAAGTTCTGTGGTTAATGTTGATGTTAATCATATTATAGCAGTCGTAATATTCTGCTTGTGTTTCTTTCCTGTTAAAAGTCTTGTAAATTTGTGATTTCACTAATGGTTTGTCATTGTACTACTGTCAGTGTGGATTGTGTTAGCTATATTTATAATATCTCAATGAATATGTTTTAAATATTACGTGGTTCATTAAATGAGCATCGTTTAATAAAGGGTCATTAATTTCACATTCCTGTCTTGTGTTCTGTCATTTATTTCTCCTTGTCATAAAAAGTCATTATGAATTGATGATGCAATAAAAAAGCCTTTGTCCTTCCTTCATGGAATCATTTATGAAGGTCCTTCTGAATTTGATTGTAGTGGAGGCAGACTACTTATGCTGAACTTAGATGCTACCCTTGGAGTATGTCTTTTGGTAGTTTAGTTGGGGAAAACATTCAGCTTATGGTCCGAGGACCCTCACTTCAAACCAAGTGATGTCTCCAGATACCCCTGCTGAATGCCTAAGCTGTTCATTTTTTTAGCTGTATATTTTCTTGAAAAACCTTTTATAATAATAATAATAATTATTGGTCATTTAACACATAAAATACAATGGACCTCAGAGTATAACAGAGAAAGGAAATGACCTTTCTTCAATGTTCATCATACCGTAACATTTATTGCATCAGGAGTTCATAAGAATTAATACTAAACAAGAGTTTATAGTCTATGAATCATGATTTACAATGCATAGTTTTAAGGAAATGGCTGAATGAACAAGAAAATTTATTTTCTGCAAAACTCTCAATGTCAGCTACATCTGATACCTGAACTAATTATTCAGATTGTGATTTTATCTTGAGAAAGTCTTCCCTATAGCCGAATATGATTTTTTCATAATGTGGTTTTCCAAATTGCCATTGAAGAATAATATAGGCCAATTTTTCAAGTACTGCTTTACCTTATTCTACTTTGATATTTTATCTGTCAGGAGGATGCAATCATCTGGAGTTTTGTATGCCTTAACTCTGCATTGCTATTGTTGATGTTCTCCATAATCTTCTCTAGAATTTTCAATTGCAGCATTGTACTTAAACACTAGGTCTATGTGCATCATTTTGGCGTACTTGACTTCTCATTCTTTCACTATTTTTTAATATTAATACTCTATTGCTCACATGTCTTTACTGAAATAATTTTAGACTGTCTGTACTTTGGTATATTTTTATGAAGCTGGATTTAAAGTAATCAATGTTCTTCCCATAACCCTTGAATATGCTACTTAGGCTCAAAGCTAATTTTCAACTATAGATTTTAACCTATTCTTTATAATGATAGTAAAGGGAACCCAATTTTACTCTGCTCATTGTCATCATATGAGGGGGCATCATGAAATTTTTAATTTTCACTAAAAAATAATCGAGTTATGAACTTAATTTTTATTGGTTATTCTTAAAACTTCTCTACGTAGTCACCATCCCGAGTTATACATTGGTTCCAGCACTTTTTGACCTCTCGAAGGCCATTGTTATAGAACTCAGTACATTGCATCAAAAACCATCATTTTACCTCTTGAATGGCATCATATTTGCAGTCAAAACTCTGCTCTTTGGTCTAATGGGATGAAGTCCTGTGCTCTCTTCTCTGTGGTGGTATCGTCCATGAGTGGTCCTCTGCTTCTTGGGTTGTCTGCGAGGGACATGTGGTCAGAAGGATTCTGCATTCTTGGGTTTCACCGCGTCGTTGTTTAATGCTGACAACAGTTTTGCCAAAGTTGCATTCGGTGTCTTCAGGTCAAAGATGCCGAATGCAACTTCGGGGATGAAACTGTTGTCAGCATTAAACAACAACGCAGTGAAACCCGAGAATGCAGAATCCTTCAAACCACCGCTGCGAAAACCTACGCAGCCATAGACATGTGATCAGGTTGAAAATTCCCTTTCCACCTGACAACCGTGTCATATGACAGGCTATCATTTCCATAAACAGCTGTCATTTTATCATTGATTTGCCGGTAACTGTAATCTTTCAAATGAAGTAGCTTGAACAATCTGCTAGCCTCTGTTTTCTCCATACTGCAAGTTACTTCAACTTTTCAAGGCTTCCTGAAACCAAGCAAATCAACACTAATAGCTGTAATTTACAATATTAAGTACTTAAGGATCAATTATGTATGCAGGATAAATTCTATTTAGATATCTCGGTTATTTCATAGTAATAATTATTTAGAAATGATACCCCCACGTACAGCTGAGTGGGCCTTAGCATAATTATACTCAATTATTTTTTCTTCACTATGAAGGGAAAATAAAATAATGTCTTGTAATAATAGGAATTTCTGCATCATACTTAGTATAATTCACTGAAAAATGTGTAACTGACAATTTTGCCTTCCCAGGTTTAAATGCTCAGTATCATTACCAAGGAAACATTCCACACTCACTGGGGCATTGCTCTACACATGGAGTGCATTATCTCCATGGCAAGTGTTTTTAGGAGCTGCCTCTCTGGGAATGACAGTGTTTGAGCTTCGCATATGGTCGGCGATTGGCAGCCCTGAGAGGTCAGCAGGACTAGCATTCTGAAAAGAGTTACTGCATGCCCAAACTTGCCTGATAAACTCAAGTTAGTCACTTGTCAGCTGGTGAGGTAAGCTCAAAAAGATATTTCATGGGATGGATCCATTGCCTGAGGAAATGTGTTACCATTTTTAATGATATTATGGGTGACATGTCAGAGGTCGAAGCAAGGGAGAGTGAAGAGGATTTTGATCATTGAAATGAGTTGGCGCTTAATGCAAGCTTAATGATTGACAATTATGAGTCCATGTTATCTTCAAGCACTCATGGTAATTGTTTCCAAATGGTGAGGTTGCTCAACAGAAAAGAAAAAAATCACAATTTTATCACTGCCAAGTACATTTATTTATAGTGGCCCATTGAATCGGAGGCAATGAGAAGCAAGCTGATTTAAAGCCACCTGTAACACAATGGAAAGAGACACGGTTAAGTTTCAGTGGACATGATCACGCTGCTCGTAACCATGGTATGAGTGTGATATGTAGAGTGCTTTCATTAGAGTGAAGGATGGTGGTCAATGGTCTTGCTATGGTAAAAAAGGAAGATGGAGTCCACAGCACCACATAACTCAGCTGCAAGGTTCATATTGTCACTGCTCCTAATGGTACTTGGCAGGAACAGATAATGGCTGATGCTAGAGAAGTAGGTTGTCATCCCTGCATAATTTGTTTTGAGGAAATTGGGTCCCAATGCCCACGCTAAAAGAAACATTGTAGAAGGAAGTACTTATGATGCATGCCTGCTTTTTGTAGACTTCTATTCTTAACCCATTAAAGAATTTCATTGCCCCACTACTTTGCCTAGGGCCTAGTAGTTGAGATGAGAGGAGAAGAATTGCATTAGCAAAGGAACCATTTTCGAGAATGATGGTTGTGCATTAATTAAAGATGTGAAAAAGATAAGTAAATACTTCAATGGGTTGTTCAATGCTTTGGTATCTGAAACCGGGGCTTTAAGGCATGAGGATGAGCATAGATTGCAAGCTTTTGATATGTGGGAATGGTGGAGAATTGAGAAAATATGTTGGACTATTGATGAGGTTTTAAGTAGGGTGGGTGAAGAGAAGATGTTGTCAGAGGAGATCTGAGAAAGGCAGTAAAAGTGGATAAAAGAAATATACTGATAGGGACTGGGATGTTGAAGGGGAAGGAAGAGAGAAGGCTTTTCAGTCAGCATGAATGTTGGTAGAAGTTACCAAGAAATGAAGGAAATAAGGTAATGCTAAAAAGGAAGTTCTCGTGATAAACAGAAGATAATAGTTACTAGGAATCATTGAAAACCTACCTATCAATGGTGGGGGCAATACCTTGAATGAATGAATTATTTGGTGTCATCACTTGAGCTATTTGCATGCATATTAAAAAAGGCAAAAACTTATAAGCCCCTGTCCAGCATCTATTTCTTAAATAAGGCCTTAACAATAAGAAATCAGGTATCGAACAATTTTACCCTCATATGCCCTTGCTGCAGCATTCCTTCATTATTTACAAATATTCTCTTGCCATGTCTTCCTTTTAATTTTTATGGAGTTTGGAAATCATAATTTTGCCCCCACAAATGACAGACAAAGAAGGGGACAATGCATCTTTGATTCTCTCACTTTGGTTATATGCCATAGCTTGGCAAGAATAGTTGGTAATTATGGAGAATGTGTGGGATGGATGCTGTGAGAACACGTTTGAATAAATTGAGCTGCACACTTAAAATTAGCTGACATTCAGGGTGACAACCCATTAAGGAGGAAAAAGCGAACAGCGTGTTTGATCGTACGGAAGGTATAATTAGAAAGTGTAGGTACCAAGAGAAAAAGGTGGTGACAGAGATCGATATGAATCGTGGGGTAGGGGAATTCAGTAGGAGATATCATCGACAGGGTAACAGGAGCTTGGCCGGAAAGGGAATGGTCGATTGGTTTAAGGATGGCGTACATTCACTCATCTTGCCTCCCACATACTTGCTCAGCCTCGTTTGGGGACAGGTTCATGCACCACACCTTCTACCACCGGACATCTTCGTCGAAATCAGATCAAGGTGGGATTTTTTGATGCGATTACTTCAAATAGGGATCATTAATTGTGGAAATTCGTGTGTTTGGACAATCCTGTGAGAGAAAGTGTGGACATTGAGAGAAACGTCTACGGAGACGGTTACTGAAGTTGAATCCGCTCTTGGGTGGAGATGTGAAGCGGAAGTTGTTTCAGTGACTGTATGATGGATTTTGAGGACGGAATGGAGGACTCGTGGATTCTGTAGAGCTATTTATCGGATCGACAGTCTTCAGTTCACACTACACTCATGAATACACCTGTCGCTGTTCGCTTCCATGAAACAACCTGGACGTCCATGACCATTAATCCCGTGTGGGGTGGGGAAGAGTATTGTGCGTCGTATCTGTGAATAGAGACCACACTTTCGTGGGGGAGGAAGCGAGCGAAAGACAGCTGGAAGCGGTAGCGCAAATAAACGCAGGCCTTCTGAGACCTGTTTAAGTGCCTACTAATAAGCCGTTCAACGATAATGAAGAGCGAAGGTTTACCTGTCGAATACCGAAGGAAGCAGGGAATAATCCAGTGTGACAATATTGTGGATGTACAAATATTTTAATGCAATATAAAAGTGCATCACAATTTCGGATGGTAGAAGCAGAGATGGAATATTTCAAAAATTATTTCGATAGATGGGCGGGATAAATGTTTTATTTGAATCACTGTGGCATTCTAGAATGAGGAAGCGAGTTTAGTCGTTTCTGGATGGGATGTGATACGGAGGAGCTTGCTTTTCGATTATCTTCTACACGGTCACACACGCGGAAATGATAGTGACGGGAAAATGAGTGTTGATTAGCCAGAGAGGTTATGCGATAGTATTGGACTCCAGTCAGCGGCATTCGCAGTTTATCAAGCAACTCGGTCTAGATAGTACAAATATGGGGATTACTTATCAACTTAGGTAAGAAAGAGGTTGGTGCATAGGAATGAAGGTGATGAGTCTTTCAAGAGAGTGCTAGGTGACATTAAAGAGCGAGAGCTAAAAAATATGGAGCAGACATTTCCTAATTAGAAGAACAATTTAAGGGAAAACATTATTAAAGTGTATAAGTCAATGTAGTTTTTTGATGGATCCAGAGACCAAGTACTGCAGTATCTTTCTAAACTCATCCCAAATCGACATTAATAAATTGCAGGCAACATCACGCATCGTCATAAACCATTCATCAACTTCTGGTACTTACATGTAATTCCTTATTCCATCGCCTTTCACACAGTGCTCCTCGCATCCATTTACATCGTTCGACTTTCCCTTAACAACATTCTTTCATTTCCTGCGATGAAACTCTTCGTTTTTGCCGTTCATCGAAAGATGCGTTTAACTGTGAACCCCTTCATGCCATTCGTCAAGGAAAGTCCTAAATCAGATGCATATCTGGCTTCTCTCCACCCTTCCTCATTCCCTGGAAATCCTACCAAATTAATCCCTACCGATCCCTCATTGCGCAAGTGACCTCATCTATCAGTCGCTCCTCATAATAACTGCTACTTTCACCAAGAACTATTTCCTCCTTTTTCTTTCCGTCCATTTCACTTTTCCATCTTCCTCACTGATATCTCAAACGCATTGCATCTTTGCTTTTTATTCTAGCTCAGCGATGAAGTTTCCAAGCTGTTCAACATTCTCCAACTGATTGTAGTTTTTACTGGTCTAATCTTCACATCTTTAATAAAGACATTTGTTTCCAATACCTTCTTTGTAAATGTTTCCTAACTTAATGAAATTCTTTTGACGTCCTTAAAATTGTGTCCATTTTCATCTTAAGCTCTTCCTACTGTAAATAGGTTTAACTAGCTCAATTTGTCACCTAACTTTCAATGTTTATCTTAGCCTTCCTACTTCTTGAAATCTCATCACATACATTTTCGAATATTTTAAGATTATTAATAGGGCCTATATTTTTACACAGCGTCCAAATCGTTTTTTTAAAATTTTACGTAGTTAGCTTTATATTCCTGTGGACAGTTAAGCACATTTGCGGGCTTGTTTGCATTGCCATAACGACATTAAGAACAGTTATCAAGGCGGAGGAGTAAATGATGGGGAAACTGGCCGAAGAGCAAAAATGTATTAGTTGAGACATGGAGAATTTTTCCTTCAAAAAACTACGTTTCGGTTTCTGCCATTGTACCTGGGTATCCTTGTATGCCTCAGCAAGGAGGCGCGTGATGTTGGGGTAGGCTTGAAAACATACATATATGGTTAAGTACACATAATGAACAGTTTTTTCAATCTATTTTTCTTCTCCCACATTTACTTACTTACGTTTACTAGCATACATTGATCAGTATTAAGAAAAAAGTTGCATTTAAAGTGGACCTTAAGGTGAATTTAGTGTACTACATCCACTATTTTAATTTTCCTACTCATAATAACTTCAAAATATGAATGATGATATACGAGTTAGTTAGCGGTTGCGGTAGAAAATAAATCTTTTAATTATCCTTCATTACGCTGTATTGATTATTTTACTTTGCAGCAGACAAGAAGATTGCTTTTTGATTGCTGTGTGGCTTAGGTATTAATATTATGCTCTAAGGGACGAGGCAATAGATATTAGGTAGTTATGAAATTATCTATTCTTATCATGTAGTATTTATTACATTTAGTTTGCTGCAGTTGCTGGGGAAGGTTGAAGTCCCTTGAAATTTTAATTTTCCCTTGCCGATCTTAACAACGAGTGTGGTCGCGAGGCTATCCTAATGTTTTGAGTCAGCATCGTACGTTTCATAGCTCCTTAACATGTTTGATCGCGTCTAGCTTCTTGCCTTACGGTCATTGATCTCGTCTTTATCGTAGGAAGTTTCCTTACTGTGATTATTTCCTGGCTGAGGAGAAAATTAATGAGGCTTAAATTTTCCTGGTATTATATTGACTGGAAATGATTTACATTTTATATTCTTATACATACATATACATAAAAGATGTATGTATATATACATATATATATATACACACGTATATATGTATATACATATGTATATCATATATATACATACATATATATATATATATATATACACACACGTATATATGTATATACATATGTATATCATATATATATATATATATATATATATATATATATATATATATATATATATATATACATATTATATAGAAATACATATATAACCATAAACATAATAATCAACCCGAAGGTCGGTTTGGTAGGTGATGGTAGAGTTCTCCAAGTATTAAGCCCAACGGTAGGTGAAATTCGCACATTAGGGTAGGAGAGCCAGTTCCTTTCCCTGTGCCGGTTATGGTTTCCCAGGAAGATCTGGTACCCGAAAAATCACATAGCTTGGGTGGAGCTGCAGGTGCCCTGATAGGCTTACCCGGGCATCGAACCCGGGCCCTCCGGTCAGTAGTCCAACACACTACTCCCTGGACTACCGCGACCCACATTGGGAAAAACTAACGAGTATATTGCAGAAAATAGGAATAGATTGGAGGGAAAGGATGCTAATCCGCAACCTGTACATGTCTCAGACTGCTCAGGTGCGAGTGGGGAACGGGGAGTCCGGATGGGCAGTGTTAGGAAGAGGTGGAAGACAGGGTTGCCCATTATCACCGTTGCTGTTCAACCTGTATGTAGAGGAAATATTAAAGAGGCATGGGAAGGACTGGAGGTAGGAATGAAAGTTGGCGGGAAATTCGTAAAGCCAATTAGGTTTACTGAAGACCAAGCTCTAGTTTGTCAGTCAGCCAAGGGGCTGCAAGCATTGCTGAGTGAATTGGAAACTCAGAGTGATAGATATGGGATGAGAATCAATATTAATAAAGCAAAGGTTATGCGATTTCCCAGAAATAAAAAGGCTACGCTAAACGTTAAAATGGGAGGGCAGAAACTAGAGGGAGTAGACTAGTTGATGTATCTCGGAAGAGTTTTCGACCAACACGGTCAAAGTAGTAGTGACGTAAGGAGAAGAATTGCGCTAGGCAAAGGGGCTTTCACAAGGAGGGAGGTGATGACAGTGATGTTTAGGGAGGATGTTAAGAAAAGACTCGTAAAAACTTTGATATGGATGGAGGGTAGCTATGTACGGCGCGGAAACATGGTCATTGAAGCAGGAGGATAGGCGTAGACTGGAGGCTTTTGAAATGTGCGTGTGGAGAAGAATGGAGAAGGTGAAATGGGCTGATAAAAAAACAAATGAGGAAGTACTTGGTATGGTGGGCTAAGAGAGGGGTTTGTTGGGAGAAATCCTTTGGAGGCAGGAAAAATGGATGAGGGGCGTATTGATCGACAGTGGGATTTTGAAGACTGTAATAGAGGGGATATTGTTGGGCAATGGAGGAAAGGGAAGGAACGAGATAGGGATGTTTAATGGGATGAAGGGAGAAAGGAAGTACTGATGGATGAAGAGGGACCGGATGTAGAGGGGGATGTTGTGTTTTTCTGGGGGTCACAAATTGTTTAATTAGTCATTTTTTCCATCCAAAAACCTACCTTAACCGGTAGATTACCTAATAATATGTATCCTAATTATATATCTATATATATATATATATATATATATATATATATATATATATATATATATATATATAGTTATGAAATGTCATTTCAACGTCTATAGCCATGCACATACCATTCACATGTTACTCAAGATTCCAAACCCTTAGGCTAGGCAAAACCATGCGCACCGCTTTTTATGTAATTCCAGGAAACTTACACTCTTACTAATTTCTTCCACGCTGCTCAAACTTTCCATACTTCTCTCGCCTAGTCATATTCTACACTAATTATCGACTTGTTCATTTATGTTACCGTTCCCACTCGCCGTGCGTTTGTTCCTCCATTTCTGTTTATCAAGCAAAACCACCTTCGTTGCAGACATGTTTACCCTCAATTATAATCTCTTAGTGCTTAACTCGTTGAAGCTAGGAGCTCGTGGTAGTTCCGTAGGATGGGTGCATCTATCTCTCCAATTTAGACAGGCCTTATCCACGTATCTATCATTCTAGCAAACATCCATAAATTCTTTGAACAGTCATGGTGACAAGAAGCATCTTTGTTTCACATCATGACGTATTTTAAACAGACACTGAAAGTCGCAGTTACCCTAATGTTTGTCGTTCTATTTTCATATCCCAGACATTATCACTGTTATTCTCCATTGCATTCATCCGTTTGCTCTCCCATTGGTTTCAGAGTCAGTCTATTTTATGTTTTAGTCTATGTTTTTCAGAGTTAGTCTATGTTTTTGCCTTCTTATCTAATTCCTATTTTATTCTCAATTTCTTTCACAAAATGGCTTCATTAATTTCTTTTCTCTTTGAAAACACCATTTGCAATCTTCCGAGCTTCCTCGCCTTCAGCTGCAATCAAAACATTGTATTACTTTTTCTTTGCAATCACGAAACTTGTCTTTTTTAAATACGTCAGGTTTTACCATTCATTCTCTTGACCAAACATTTTCCATGTACGTTTTCATTATGTCACGATTTTCCTGCCAGCAGCAAAGTCTTTTAGACCCTGAATCGATCGCGGTATCGATTGTACTTGGTCATAAATGTGGATCCCAGCGCCCTGGTTTACTTAGAAAGTACTTAAACTTTTAGTATTATTTATGACACACGGTCATGAAACAATATTCTCATTTGCAGAATTTCCTAATCACTGCAATCGAATATATGCCAATTCTCGGAAACATGATGGAAATATATAATTTGCGTCTCGGGTGGATTAAAATGGAATTTAAGAAGAAAAACGAAGCAAATGCCTCATAATCATATTGCACGTCACCACTCGTATTATTCTTAAATGGCTTCTTTATTAACTTTTAGTTTATTTTAGTATGTGTGGATATCCTCCATGCAAAAATAATCGTTGTGCTTGATCGTGGTTACAGCACTGAGTCTCAGAATTTCGGGTTGGGATGTTAAGTTAATTTCCAACAAATTAATCATCGGAAAGGTGGATTAATTTATTTATTAATCAACCTCCCTGTTGACTACTTTGCTGGAGATTAGTTAGCTCAAGGTGAGCTAACTAATCTCCAGCAAAGAGCTGTTTAACTCTATTGGGATTTATCCCTGAGCCTCTAACGTAGCCTCTGTAGAGGCCAGAGTCCAATCCCTACCAAACGTGTGAAATTCATACCTTAAGGGGCATTTCCTTTCCCTGTGCCATTTACGGTTTTCCAGAAATATCTCTCACCCGAAAAATCACATGATTTGGGAAAAGCTTTGAGTGCCCAAAGTCATCCAGATTTGTACCCACGCCCGCCGGTCAATAGCCGATCACTTTTGCCGCATGGCTACCTCGACCCCTCTTATTTATTCTGCCAATAGGAATTCACCTTGAATTTAGATCGATAGTGGTTTTATTGGCAAGTACTGCCGGCTTTACTTTATTTTTTGATGACGAATATTATACGTAAATTGACCAGCAAGTTAAATGCTTTTAGGTTCTGAATAGCCACAGAACGGTTGAAGATGAAATTCTTGACTGAAGATATTTTAAACGCCTATTATAAATAAATATATCTATCACGCATATATACATACACACACACATATATATACACAAACGTACACATATATACACCTGCGTGTGTGTATATATATGTGTGTGTGTATATATATATATATATAAATATATATATATAAATATATATATATATATATATATATAAATATATAAATATATATATATAAATATATATATATATATATATATATATATATATATATATATATATATATATATATATATATATATATTTCTTCCGATGAAGACGAGTTGAATTCCGTCGAAATGATCACGAAATAACGTGTGAGTGATCTTTTTATGTGTTCTTATATTGTTTGTTGCTGTCAAAGTTTGTTGTATATATATATTTATTTATTTATTTATTTATTTATTTTTAAGGTAATCTACCGGTTAAGGTAGGTTTTTGGATGGACACAACTACCAAACAAACATTTCATTACTCCTAACAAAACACAAAATCCATCATCCTACTCTATATCAGGTCCCTCTTCATCTCTGAGTACTTTCTTCCTCCCTTCATCCCGTCCAACATCCCTATCCTGTTCCTTCCCTTTCCTCTTTTGCCCAACATTCTCCCCTCTATCACAGTCTTCAACATCCCACTGCCGGTCAACACCCCCTTCATCCACTTTTCCTGCCTCCATAGGATTTCTCCCAACAAACCCCTCTCTTCGCCCACCATACCAAGTACTTCCTCATTTGTTTTCTTCTCTGTCCATTTCACCTACTCCATTCTTCTCCACACCCACATTTCAAAAGACTCCAATCTACGCCTATCCTCCTGCTTCAATGACCATGTTTCCGCACCGTACATTGCTACCCTCCATATCAAAGTTTTTACGAGTCTTTTCTTAATGTCCTTACTCAACGTCCCTGTCGTCAACTCCCTCCTCCTTGTGAAAGCCCCTTTGCCTAGCGCAATTCTTCTCCTTACGTCCCTACTACTTTGACCGTGTTGGTCCAAAACACTACCGAGATACGTAAACTGTTCTACCTGCTCTAGTTTTTGCCCTCCTATTTTAATGTTTAGCTTAGCCTTTTTCTTTCTAGAAAATCGCATAACCTTTGTTTTATTAATATTGATTCTCATCCCATATCTGTCGCACTGAATTTCCAATTCACTCAGCAATGCTTGCAACCCCTTGGGTGACTGACAAACTAAAGCTTGGTCATCAGCAAACCTAACTGATTTTACGAATTCCCCGCCCACTTTCATTCCTACCTCCAGTTCTTCCCATGCATCTTTGATCATTTCCTCTGCATACAGGTTGAACAGCAACGGTGATAAGGGGCAACCCTGCCTTACACCCTAGCACTGCCCATCCGGACTCCCCGTTTCCCACCCGAACCTGAGCAGTCTGAGACATGTACAGGTTGCAGATTAGCCTCCTTTCCCTGCAATCTATTCCTATATATATATATATATATATATATATATATACGAGCTCGTATATATATATATATATATGTTTATATATACACACACATATATATACATACATACATGCATATATATATATATATATAAATAAATATATTTGTATATATGTATATATATATATATATATATATATATATATATATATATATATATATAACGATTGTACGGAAAAACTCATACGAGCGGCACAATAATTGGCTGACACAACATAACACAAATAGAAAAGAATAGACACATATAAAAGAACACTTACACGGTAAATTGTTCGAGCTTTCGGCCCTCTTAGGGGCCTTCTTCAAGAGAGTCTCTCTTGAAGAAGGCCCCTGAGAGGGCCGAAAGCTCGAACAATTTACCGTGTAAGTGTTCTTTTATATGTGTCTATTCTTTTCTATTTGTGTTATGTTGTGTCAGCCAATTATATATATATATATATATATATATATATATGTACACATACATATATATATCTGCGTATGCATAATTTTATCAAGTTTGATTGGTTAGGTGCAATGAGTAGTTAACTGTGTTCTTTCTTTGTTGACCTAAAAAACTTTGCTAATGGTGCTCGATTTCCAGGATTGGCCCAGTTTTTTAATTAAAAGGAGTCCTGGGTAGATTTTTACATTATATGTGGGTGTGGTGGTCCAGGGGTAGAGCGTCCTATAGGACTAATGACCGGAGGGTCCAGGTTTGATTCTCGGGTACGCCCCTCTGGGCGCCCTCTACAGCTTCACCCATGATGTGTGATTTTTCTGGTACGAAAACTTCTTGGGACACCATAGGTGGCACGAGGAAAGGAAATTCCCCCACCCCACCCTGATATGTAAATTTTACACGCCGTTGGGCTTAGTATTGGTTGAACTCCGCCGACACCTTACAAACCGATCTTCGGGTTGATTACTGGGCTAATAATTTTTTTATGTTTGCTCAGTTGAAGTTTCTTTAAGTGTAGGAAGAAGAAGCGCGTTCCGAGCTAGTGGGCACCTGGGCAATCTTTATGCCGGTTATCAAAGCAGTCAGTGAAACGATGTAAAAAAGTTTTTGCTCGTAAAAATAAGTAAATTTTCTTTGCATAATTCATATGGTCATGTTGGCGAGTAGCATCAGGGCATGTATTGCATCGATTATTCTACAAAAACAACAAATATTTTTTTATCAGTGCAGTCATCAGTTTTGTTCAAACCATAGTTTCAGAGTAGTTAGCGTCTGTTCAAATGATATCCCGTTGAGTAGGTTTTTATGAATCAATCAGAGAAAGTTGCTACTGTAACAATGCCCAAAATATTCAGTAAATAAATAATCTACTTGGTGTTGTGTGCAGAAGCCAAGAACACGCGATAAGAAGGTTGATAAAGTGTCTACAAATGCAGATGAACAAGTTGTTTTTGAAAAATGCAGGTGAGCTGTTCAAATCTTAAAATATTGGGATATAAAATAACGTTTCATAAAATGGTAAGATACCATTTCTCAAGATCATAATACTAGACATTTCTGGGACAATATATATAAAAGACGTATTGGAGTGTCAGAAGAATGGCAATGGAAAATTCGAAAAAGGTCGCTGAATGTATGGACGTAAGACTCCCCGAGCGTTAAGATCTCGTATTTAGGTGTACCCCGAGTTTCGGCATGGGTGGGAACGTTCTCACCGAGTCCCGAGTGAAGGAGTAACCGAGAAAAGAGGATGACGAAAGTGCTGAAAAAGGAAAGGAAGGAAGCAAGTGTGAGAACTGTGACAGTCGCGGTAAAGGAGACGGCCACGCCACAAAAAGAATGAAACACGAAGGAATATTAAAATGGAAAGACAAAGCAATGCAAAGAAAAAAGGAATGCCAAAAATTAAAGTGGAGAAAAAGATGCAAGCGAAGACCGATAGTGCAATGTACGAATATTGGGTAACTGAGAAAATTAACCTGTTGATAACCCTATCCTATGCATACATTGCAAAAAGAGGCCGTAAAGGTAGCTATAATCATTATTTTTTGGTTTAATTATCAGTGAGTCTTTTCTGTTTTCTCCGATTAGGAACAGGTTAACGGAACTAGTAAAAGTGGACGTGATTCGTCCCTATTTGAATTGATTTTTATAAAAATTTTATCTTTTTTTTCGAAAAAAATTTTTTATTCTATTGATGGGAATAATTACGTAGTTAATTTGCAATAAACTGCATGCTCTCATTATCCGTATATTTTAATTTTATCCGTGGTGATTTTAATTTGCATCCTTCAAAAGAGCAATATTTCGCATGCGAAAAACTTAAACCATCTAGGGGTAGGATCTTACTATTTATCCAACTACGTAAAAAGCGAATATTAAGTTTGTGTAGCAAAATAATATCATGCATATTTATTGGATTGTCACCTCTTCAAATATTGTCAATATCAACTTATTTCCTGTCACATGCGCCTTTAAAAATGATTGACTAAATCTGTTCCAAATGAATTCGGTCTCCACAACATGCTCCATCTTGGTGTGGTGGGTTTTAGTCCGCCCAGCCCTCCTTCCGCATCTGTTCATCCGTCATGACACTGTTGTCGTCATCAGTCACTCGGTAGAAGAGCGGACTACTCGAATTAGACCTGCTACTCACCCCTTTCCCTACCTCACCTCTTATTTTATCTCCCTTCTCTACCAACCCAGACCACAACATCCCTCCTCCTATTCCGAGTGGGTTTGCGGGGACCTTTGCACTATCGGCCGGCTCTTAACGAAACTAAAAGCAAATGGTACGAAGTACGCAAATGCTCGGGTACGCCGAAGGAAAAGCAAGCGTACATGAACTCCTAGAAAGCCCCAGCACCTCCGGAGAGGAAGCACTAGCTAAATGGGAGGTAATAGGGCTCAGGTTCTATTACTTTCCAGTCGCTTCAGCTTTGATTTTCAACCTTACCACCTATGACCATGCCAGAATGCGTATTTATTTATTCATCGTTTCCTAGTTTAAACAAAAAGTATACTACGCAGTAAAAAATTGGAAGCATTATTTATCCGAAATGACACTATTGCAGCTGTTTTTCTTCATTTATAATGTTTTAATTTTAGCCTTGAAGTGGTAGCAGAAGAGCTCATATTTTAGTAGGCCGAGCTGACCATTTTCGAGACTTTCATCGGTGTTCACACTGAGACAGTGAATTGATGCGGGGTACCTTAGCCTGAAGTATTCAGGTGGATACTTAAAGGTTTGGATGAAGGACTTGGACAACGTGGTAAAATTAGGATTTCTTTAAGATTCAAATCAAGCTAAACGATTTTGGGGGTTTCAATTATTGCTAGGTATTTCACTCCCCAAATCACCGAATTATTACGTGGTACAGTAGGCTGTGCTCGCCGCAGTGTGTTAGGCTGAAGCGAGGTCACTTATCTCTGGCGCGATGATAGACGGCATGAGACTGCGCAAGCTACGTAAGACGTTTAAAACTTCTCTTTGATCCTTTGTCTAAGGTAAAATACCGTAAGTTCCATTATAATCTATAGTATTAAGTCATGGCAAAGAACTTAACGTTTTTTCTCTAGAAAGCTCATCACTATGATTAATTTCAGGTAAGTATTAAATAATTTGTATTGCTGGCAATTATTGGATCAATAATTCCAATAATTAAAAAAAATCAAATCCGTGTATTAATGAAGAGAGAGAATTCATTCTTCACCACCCTTAAGATATGTGATAACTTTTTGGAAAACGTAAATTAGGTCATAAAAGAATAAATGAGATAAGAAAGCATTGAAATTAAAATAAACGCTTCATATGTAGCGCTTAATTAGAGTTACCTTCGTGTGCACCGAATGCATTTTTGTTTTAATAAAACCATTCATAAGATTGGTGGTAGAACCTTCCCTTTATCCTTCTCAAGACGCCGCTGATATTCATACACACTCCTATCAAACGTAAATAGTGTGAGAATCACGATAGTTCAATAAATGTTTTCAGGAAGGGAGGAATTTATGACGTGAAGCCTGAACGATAGAGGTTAATGGCTTAAGTACGGTCTTGAATGATGAAAGCCATTAAAAGAGAATGCAAGGAGGCTTTAGGGCCGTTGATAAGAAGAAACACAGAGTTGGATACAGAGGGAGAAAATTCAAAAAATCTCTATGTGAAGTCACCATGAGAAATTTATTTTAACAAACTTGGAATTCGCCCCAATTTCTCGCTGAGTATTTTTTTACGAATTTACAACTCATTCTTTGATATTACAATTCACTTACATTAGCGCCTGTGACGGAATTGAATTATTAGTATTATTATTTGGGTTAGATTTTGGATGAACGTAGACTGAACCAACCTGCATTTCTTAGTCTCGCTTAACAAGTCACATGACAACCCACAATACATTCAATTGTTCTTGAGCTACGCATACTTCCTTCCTCCCATCATTTTGCCCTGCCTCTCCATCCTTTTCCCATTCCTCCCTCGTTTGCCTAACATTCTCCCCTCTATCACATTCTTCAGCATCCCATCACCAATTGAAATGCTCAGCATATATCTTTCTTGCCTCCTTAGAATTTCTTTCTACAATTGTCTCTCCTCCCCAGATATGCCTAGTTCTTCGTTCGTTTTTCTCCCTGCCCATTTAAAATTTCCCATCCTTATCCACACCCACATCTCGAAAGCCTCCAATTACACACGTACGTACGTGTGTCATCTTGCTACGACGATCAAGTGTCTCAGCGGTACAAAACCACGCCCCGTACAACAGTTTTACCTATACTTTCTGAACATCCTTATTCAACGTCCCTGTCATCAATTCTCTCCTCCTTTTGACCCCTTCCTTTCCTAACACGATTCATCTTCTTCTTATATCTGTGCCTATTGGCCTGCCTGCTGACGATTTTAGTCCCGCAGAAAAATTGTAATTAGGATCATCACTGAATTAAGGTGTGGAGGGAAAAGGATTACTCAGCGGATGATAATTTTGAGGTTAGAAAGGGCTGAGGCGCGTAACAATTCGTAGTGAAACTTATAGAAAGGAACATAGAATAAATGAAAGTGCTTGGTATTAGAAATATCTAGGACCGCTCGTTCTGGTGACAATCAACGGATGTGCTGACACACAATTAAAATGACTGCTCTAGTCCGTACGTTATTCTTGAATGAAATGGCTCCTATTAGAGACGTATAGGCGCGGTGTCAATCGGGCAATACACTCTGCAAGATCCTCGAAAGAGCTAACGCCATTGTCGGCCCTAGGACCTCGAAATAAAAAAAAGAACCAACATTTTTTGTTCTATTGGCATGGATTCAACAGGATAAAAAACGCTGAGTGATTAGAAATATTGTACATTTATTGCTGGAAAGTTTAAGAGATATTCAGACCTAGTTGTACTCCAGGTATCTCACTCAAGAGCGTGTGTTTGGGACTCAAGTCGGTTTCAGATAAGGACATCCTGCTAGCCATTATTATTCGAGAGCGTTCGCCGATTCCGCTAGCGTTTCGGATTGTTATCAAAGATGTGCGGCAAAGAGACATGACTAACATTGGATTTTTTTTTACTTTGGGACAAGTCTTTTCTTCGATACAAGAACGTGGAGATTTTAAATAAATGTTTCCACAATTGAAACACTTTGGGAGGGCAACCCGAGTGTGCGAAGCTCGTATAAGCTCGCTCTGCGCTTTCTGTTGCTAGGTTAAATACTTTTTATTTATTATGTTTGACAGTGGAACTGTCTTTAAAGTACTAATTATAATTAAAAGTTCACATAAATCAGAATCCAATTTGTGAAGGATGGGCAGAAGGGACGATTTGAATTCAAGAGAACAGTGTTCACCTTAACAGCTAGAAGGAAAACTGAAGTGGCAACTGTTACTTTTTCAGGAGGCGACAGGTATGTGTGTGTATTTGTCAATCTGTTTCGCATAGGGATTCTGAAAGTTCCTTACATTATAAGAAAAGAGGCAAAATATTTTTTGTTGTATTTGCATGCTTAAAAATTAGTATAATTGGTTAATTACACCAATTTTTGTAATAAACTTTGTGTAATCGTATCTTTCAAAATTTTCTCTAATCTTAAAAAAAATATTGGAAATTCGCCTTTGAAGCGCAGATGTAATCTTTCTGCGTAGGTGGCATTATTTCTGAGCTTTTAATATACTTTCGCTCTGGAGACAATGGTTACGTTCAGACTTTATTCAGTAAACCTGAATGCACCCAAACTGCTCATACTATGTGCATTTTTAGGAGGCCCGGACGGATGGTAATTTTCATAAAATTACTTGGTTTTATGTAAAACGATGGATTTAATTTTTAATGGGTTAATATTCTGGAAAGCAGCCCCAAACGTAGTTCCATCCATAGATATTCACATAAGAAATATAGTACTGGAATTACGCAGAGAACGCGAATACTCGTTTAAAACCAATGTTAGTTGTGAATTTCATGGATATTCTAACATTACCATCCATTTTTTCAAAGAACTTGTACTTTTCCACCGACTTTATTTTAAGATAAAACGTGTTTCACCGACTTGCGGCATCATCAGGTACAAATTTATTTTGTATTTAGCTGTATGTGTAGGGCTATATGTAAATAAAATTTGTACCTGATGATGCCGCAAATTGGCGAAACACGTTTTATCTTAAAATAGAGTATGTGGAAAATTACAAAATGTTTTAATGTGGATATCAAATATTTCCACGAAGTGAAGCCTTAAATCGTGGAATATATTCTAACTTGACCAATTTTAGCGAACGCATTATTGTATCATTGTAATATGTATTTAATTGCTATTGAAATATGTAGGATGGGGTTTAGAATATTGCACTTATTGTTAACCAGAACCCAGGAGAACAATTGCCAGGTGTAGTGTCAGGGACTGTCAAAAACTTATCCTCAGCCGATAAACTACTGCAAATAATTATGGTTTTATATTGCATGACTAAATGGCAAACAGAAGGTGTTACTTCTGTCGCATGCATTGCAGAGCCACTTATCTTTCGTGGCTAATCAGACAGCGCAGCACCACATTTTTTTCCTTATTTTCTTGAGAACTTGATGAATATGAACAACGTGCATGTGGTATATCATAGCTTTTCTCAGTAAATAACCCTTAGCAACAGTTTCAGAGAGCTTTGATTCTACGGGCATAGAGATAGGAGTCGTATTTTCTGGGAATTATCCAATGCATAAATTAAATCGTAGACTATTGTATTGATGATTTGCATGCCTTGGAGTATCAGCGGGAAATATTTTCAACGCTTATAATATTGAATTGGAACTTTTTGAGACCAAGGAAGACAGAGAGCATTTCTTTCATTTTCGAATAATTTTTCTTCTTTCTGCTCTCCAATACTTTTCATTGATTTTTTCAGGTTTTATGAGATAATAAGATTTTGTCAGATTTTTGTCAGAGTCTGACGAAAATGCGGCAAGGACATGCCTCATTAAAATTGTTAGAAGTTATATGGGAGACATTTTGACATTCAACTTATAACTTGCTTAATTTTGCATCAAGAAAAGTAAAACACAACATTTTTTCCTAAGGAAATATTTAAGCTTTTTAAAACTTTTAACCTTTTCTAAGAAGTTGGGGTTTCTGATAAAATACTCGTGATAAAATACTCGGGGTAAAATCACGTATCAGATAATTCAGAATAGAGCCTAGAAGCAACTTTGTGGAACAGTCCATAGCCTTCCCTCTATTATTAAGGAAATCGATCGATAGTAAGTGTGGAGTTCCTATTGTCAGAATTCATGTCCTCAAATAGAGTTGAATTAGGATTCAACTTGGCGCTCCTCTTATACCTGCATTGCGCTAGCATGGCGGCTTGTGAGGCGTCGTGAGAAAGAAAAGTTGATCATTACCATTTTTATTACAAAGAATTTTATGACCACTGAACCGATATTTACAACCATATTTACAATAGAGAAAAACAGTTCTCATGATCTGTACACCGCCTTCCTATGAGGTTATCAGCGAAACAAATCAATTGAAATCTAGGAAACTTGAGCTCTACGGCCTCGAAAATTAACAAATTAAATAAAGAGGAAATGAAATTAAATCATTCAAATTAAATTAACCAAATTAAATGAAGTTGAGAGGTTTTGGTTGGTCATTGTGGTGGAATTTCTTTCCCCACTAACCATTACAACAAAATTTGTTTTCATTGCGGGACGAGTTGTGCTAACTTATTACGGCTATAGGAATTTTTTCATTGAATTTGTTAAATCAACTGAAGTTCTCCCAATAAATAAATGGCATTTGTGGTAAATTGTTGTTAAAGTCAAACATATATATCACGAGTCTGGAACCTAAATTGCGTAGTACCTGGGGAATATACTGGTGAATTGCTTCTATTTTAATTCTATTGTTAATTTGAAGTGAGTAAAAAATGTCCAAATGCGATATGTGGAATATCGACGAATTTATAATTCCCGCCGTTTAACCTTGGTCTTTTCTCGTACCAATCAAGGTAAAACAGCTGCATGGCCACATTTGCGGGTCCTTGTGTTCTCAGGCGTGTCTGGAAGTGGCTCTAAGCTGTCTGGCTCACCTTAGACATGAAAAAAGTCACTCCGCTTTGACCTTGTAAGCTTGGGAATGGCGTTAAGGCGTGCGGCTCGATCGACTTCTTTCGCCGTTGGCCTCTGCTTTGTACGTACATTACCGGTAAACAATGAAACCATTGTGATACTTGAAGATAAGTGTTATTCATTATTGTTTTCTATCGCCAAGCTTGCTTTTCCATGGTCGCAATTGCTAAGAAAGAGTATGTGCAGTACGATGATAGTGGTAGCGAAATCGCATGGCATAGAGGGAGAAGAGACAATGCGGGAGATTTTCAATCCATCACTTATTTGTACCATTTGCATAATATTGAATTGGCTTCTTCACACCACGAATGAAGGAGTTTATCGCCGAAGGGAGATAAAGTGTTGTAAACGTATCGGCATGAGAAAAAAAACCTATTCGGCTTTCACACGGCCATACTTTTGGCACCAGCACACTTCTTCACGAGATATGAGGTGTCGAATCAGGTTTTGAGGATTGAGGAGAGTGAAATTGGCTCAAGGCAAGGCACGACAAATATAAATACGACTTGGAATTCCCAATTAAAAGGTCCTGGTGATTATTCCACCTATTTGAAATGGATATGGTTCTTACCGAAAATTTTAAGGTTTTAAAAAGGGATTTGAATTCAACGGAAATGTTGGTGAGCACAGTCTTTGTAAACTTGGTTAATATATGACAACGCTTCTACGCTAAGATACTTAGCGTCGTGATGATTGACGCTCTCTTGGAAGATTGGGGGCTGGTGCTCGTTCCTGTCAACTACTGCAATGCCACGACTTGTGGTCACGAAGAATGACAAGGAAAAAATGAACGGAAATCCTCTCTTTTGGGCTAACTTCCATTTTCTCATCTTCAAGTCGGAAATTCCTTAGTAGTTTCCCCTCCCCTGGCTACGAACTTATCAATCAACGGAAGCTCCCGAGCCGCAGAGAAGTCGCTATGGAAGAATTTGTGACCGTTTCCCCGGCGAAGCTCAGGGGAACGAGGACTCGATGCGGCGGCAGTGATAAGGCCAGACCCACCTGCCTGTCGCCTGCCAAGAGGCGTACTTCCGTTGATTTCTTTTATTTTTTACCGTCGACCACACATGACACAAAACCTAGCGGTCCAATCGTGGTTCGTGCTTCGGTGCCCACCCCTCCGAATTCCCCTCCCCCCCCTTTCCTCGACCCCACCCGCGCTCGCAAACAGGCGCTCTTAAGCCTGCGCTAATCGCTGTTTATACGTCACTGCCATCCGCGCAGTCGGTGCCTTCCCCGATCGCAGGGTTGTTTGGAATCGGAGATCGAATTCTGAAAGCCGATGCGTCGGGATTGGCGCGCACTCCCTCCATATACTCCCCTGGAAATTCTTCACGTATAAAAAAACTTGGGCCATGAAAATGATGGGATTTCAATTTATCAATATTAAGAAGTTGTGTGAGCTATTGGCGGTGAATTTGAATCTAGGTTAATTCCTATAGCCATTAATAAGAAACTTAGATGACATAAAAAATTAACCTAAAATTAACATAAAATGACCTAGAAAATTAACCTAAAAACCGAAGTACTGCTCGATTTCAAGTAATTTAACGAACGAGTTGCATTCCGGAGCGGAAATTCGTACTTTTGGTCGAATACTAGTGCATGGAAAAACCATCAAAACACTTAACATCGAGCAGTGCTTCGGTACTGACGCCTTCTCGCTGTCAATTCCTTATCTATCCCGGGTAATGGTCACCGGCTGAGAGACACAACGTTATTGGGGCCTTCTAAGTTTCTTATTATTGGCTATGGGAAATTATCAAACTTCACATGTCAATATTAAGAACTTGCGCAAGAGAATCAGGTATCAGTATTCCCACCCTACACAAAATATCAAATGGATGTAATGCAGACAAATGAAAGAAAGTAAACACGGAAATGGGGAGAAAAATGCAGATAAAAGGGCTAATAAATAAGGTTAGGCGAGAGAAAACTAGATATAAGGAAAAGTGGTGGAGAGATAAGTGCAATGTTATGAAGAAATTTCAGAGCGAATAAAGTAAAGCAGCGGTATATGCGGACTATAATACGATAACTTAACTTGCGGCTAAGGTAGTTCTAAAAATCATCAAAAGAAGGTTACAAACTAGTGCAAACAGCTAACTACCAAGGCAAAGAACAGATTGGATTCGGACAGGGAGTGAAACTCGTGATGCCACTGAAGTGAGAGAGCATTCGTGGAAAGAAGCAATGAATATATTCAAGATATCTTTGTGTGCGTTGTGAATTTTGAGAAGGCCAGCGTCGGCTTAGGGGGCAAAGTTACTGGGGAAATTGTGGAATATTGGAGTGGACTGGAGGGATAGGGCGACTTACTCGAAACTTGCACATGAATCGCTCCACAGTTGCTATCCCGTGTTGACCGAGGGAAGAAGGTTTAATGCCTCATCATTGTTATTCTTGGCGTAAATTATGCAAATTTAAGAGTTACTTTTTAACCAGAGATTCCAATTTAATATTCTAAACGCTCGTAGGTGATTAGTTATTGTTTGTCGTCGTCACAATTATGGTGTGATACTTCAGCCCAACTGGGCTGAGGCGGTCAATTTCGAGAAATTAGTGTATTTGTATTTTGGTCTGGAAGTGACCATACCCACTTCCCAAGAGAATTTCTTCACTTAAAAAGGACACTAATCACCTGTCGACTCAATGGCCAGCACATGGCTCCATACGATACTACTTGAAACTGGCCATGATCCGGTGGACGATTGTTTTACGGTAGGTGACCATGGCATGCTCGCCGAGGATAACATGGGCACAAATATTTAACTTCTATCATAAGCTTATAAATTCGTAACATAAACATTATATAGCCAGTGAGAGCAAAAGAAGCGTGCCTCGACTAATGTGGGCGTAGAAGGCAGGTAGTTCAAAAGATGATAAAGCATAATATTTTTTCGCTCGCTGTCAAAATTATTTTGTTTGTGTTTTGACTTTCTCAGTAAAATAGACGCAACTTCATGAATTATAACTAAATAGTGAGAACATAGATGCAAGTATAGTAACATGCATCTTGCAGTTATTTAATAGGTTGAATGAATAAGTCGATGAAGAATATAAATACACTAAGAGCTCCCAAAGCTTTTGGCTAGTATTTATTTTGCGAGAAACCATGGAGCTAAAGTCATTTGCAACGTCTACGATCTCCGGTCACTGGGAGAAAAGCCAGTACTCGTAAAGAAATGAAGGCAAATGGTGTGGAGACAGCTCTTTGTTTCTCATTTTCTGAAAAATATTTTTCTGGTATCGTCATTCGCGAGATTGTAACAAAATAGCCGAAATAGTAGTTTCACCCCCAATCCGATGTGCGGAATTCTCATGTCGAAACGAAGTAGACACGTACCTGAATGCACGTGGGAAACAATACTTGAACTCTGAACACAAATGGAGCCTACGGCCTCGACCAAGTAAATCCGTTTCCCCTGATTCCTTTTATTAATTTATTATTTTTAGCCACCGCTATGGTGTGGGACGGGGGTGAATTCACAACAGACAAATTTTTACCCGAACATGACACTACCGCGGTCGGACAATGTTACTATGATCTCTTATCGTTCGTGGAAAAAACGGCATCTTAAATCTATCTGTTCTACACTTAATCTCTGTAAGTTTACTGACATGATCTCGCCTACCGTAGTAAGATGGAGATAATAATGCATTTTCAACCTCACTGCTAAAGAGTTCTCCTTCCAATCTATGCAAGAGCTTTGAACTGCAATCTGCAATTTAACCTTCGCTCCGTGAGTAATTCCCAGCCTAGCTCCTCTAATATTTTGTATACGCTACTAATTTTATTATAACAGCGTTTTACAAATCTAGCTCCTCTACGCTGCACATGATCCAATTCGGCAATTAATCCAGCTTCGTGAAGATCCCATATACTTGCAACATATTCCAAATGAGGCCTAACCAACGACAGATAACCTTTCTCTTTGACCTTTTCATCACAATTACCCAGTACTTTTCTGATAAATCCTCATTTGTTTAGCTTGTCCACATATGTGTCCGCATATGTTTCACCCAGGAGAGGTCGTGAGTGAGGGTAACTCCAAGGTATTTAATTGAGTCTACACATTCCATTTCGGTGCTCGCGATACAGTAGGCGTTCAGAAGGGAGTTGCTCTTTTTTTAAAAAATTCATCACTACGCACTTTTTAGTACCCTGCAAGCCACCGCTAGGGTGTGTGGCAGGGGGCGAATACACACTAGACTAATTTTGACCCGAATATCACTCTACCGCGATCGGATAATGTAATTCTGATCCTTTATTGTCTCGACCTAAATTTGAAATTCCCATTCAAGACGCTGCGCGCTGAGTGACTGCGGCTATCACAGTAGGACGCCAGCCAACAATGCAACAAAGAAAAACTCAACGCTCCAAGAATCGATAAGAAGTAGGCGCGGTAACAATTGATAGACACTGATCGACTGCATGCTCACCCAATCCTTGCATTCCAAAAATCGATTTCGACTGCACAGAGGATAGAGTTCAGCTAAATTGCCGATTTGCGTGTGCAGGTAAGCCGAAGAGGCTTAGCCGAAGCAGGGTTGGGAACGTGATGGGGGGAATAACATTAATTTCATGGGGACGTGTGTCATTTCCACGGCTGGTTCAAGGGTATTGCGGTGGTAAAACCATAACCTGACAAATATGACTTAAAATTTTCTGCATTGCGGGACTTGGGTCGTAAAATCACACTATTTGGCACTCATTAGTCCCATAATTTCATAGTAATAATAATGAATATATTCCAGAATTGCGTTGAACTTCGTCCTACTCGTAAGTGGGAAGATAGCTTAGAGTAGGCGAATTTCAATATCTCATTACTCCCAAATTTTGATGTGAGACGTGGGATGCATAGAAGGCTTTGTCATTGTAGAGGAAAAAATACGGAAAGTATCGTGTAACTATTTACGGGTCGTAACCCAGATCTAAGTGATAACCGAGGTAATTATTGGAGCACAAGAGGCCGCTCGCAATAAATGATATCGCGATAGAGAACTAAAAGAAGAACGACTTACCAGAGTAATTAATACTAATGAAACCATTTCGTTACTCACAATAGTACATACTGATGACCCGATTCGAAACCAAGATCATTGCAATTCAAAGTAGATGGCCCGGAAGCATTGGTAAAAATCATATCAATATAATAAACGAGGGTCATCCGGAAAGTAGTACCCGTTCGTGCCGCATGAAGTGCTGACGACGCGAGTAGCCGCTGGACGAGGTCAGATAGCTTCAGTGGCTTGTCTGCCTTCTCTGAGCCAAGTTGCGTGACGCTAGCATTGCCTGTGTTGTTTCTGTGATTGTTTACAATGTTTAAAAAAATTGAGAACGCCGCCAGTTGTGAAGTGAGGGCAGTGATTAAATTCCTCAATGCAAGAAACGTTCGCCCATGTGATATTCATCGCCAATTAAAGGAGGTGTATGGAGACAATGTAATGGACGAGTCGTCTGTTCGGCGGTGGTGTCGCAACTTCAACATGGGGAGGGGGAACACACACGACGATGAGCGTTCGGAGAGACCGTCTGTCATTACAGACCAACTGGTGAGCTCAGTTGACGAATTCGTGAGGAACGATCGGCGCGTCACAATTGATGACATCTGTGAACATTTTCCCAATGTTTCTCGAACAATTGTTCATGAAATTGTTAAACACCATCTGCATTATGCAAAAATTTGTGCAAGATGGGTCCCTCGCGTATCTCATGAGCTGGCGGCGAAGGACTATGCAGCAGGAATACAGAAACTTGTCACACGTTATGACAAATGCCTTAATTTGCTTGGAGATTATGTTGAGAAGTAGTTTAAAGTATCCTCTTTCAAATAAAATTTTTTATGTTTGTTAATATTTACTTTTGTGTCTTTATTTCACGAACGGGTACTACTTTCCGGATGACCCTCGTACAAAATTAAATGAATTTTAGTAGTATTACTAATAACGGAGAAATTATTATGGGGAAATGAGAAATTTAAAAGGAAGTAGCGTAGCCACATAAGAAAAAGCATATAAGGTACTGGTTAGCCCTATCCTAGAACACTCGTCCATAGTATAGGATCCATATGAGGTGGGACATATTAAAAAGATAGAAAAAGTTCAAAGAAAGGCAGCAAGATATGTAATCGGAAGGTACAAAAGAACAGATAGTGTTACGGAAATGTTGGATATACTGAAATGGGAGAGTTTAAAAAATGGAAGAAAAAGGAGTAGGTCAGGCGCGATGTATAGAATTGTTAAAAATGACGAAGCGTGGGAAGATAGAAAAGCGTGGGAAAGAGATAGAAAAACCAAACTTTAAGGGAAAAAATGACCACAGTTTTAACATAAAAATGATAACGCAAAAAACAAATAAGAAAAAATGCTCTTTTTTAAACAGAATTATTGTTGATTGGAACCAGCTGCCTGGAGGTTTGATTTAGCCCTTCCCATCCAATTTTAGGAGTTTTAAGAATAAGTTTAAAGCAGTCACTGGGTGGAAAAACTTAATTAATCAGTGGTTATTATACTATTGTACTTATTAAAATATTATTTGCATGTGATGTGGACGGCATTTTGCATGTGATGTGAAATTTTGTTTGCATGTGTTGTGGAAGTGTCATTGTATGTTAGAGTATTTGTCTCCAATCTGTTTTTCTTGTGCGTGTATGTATGTATGTTCATAGTGAGAGTGATCATTGATCAGAATTGACCGTTGCCACCAAGAAAATTACCTAATGGCAAAGATAAATTCTTAGATAAAAAAATACATTCGTCGAGTCAGAATCTCAGGCAAAAGCTGGAGAGTTCAACACGAGTTTGTCTTAGACGGCGTAAATTCTAGTACGGTACGTTTGCGACTGGTCGACGTACAATTTCTCTTCCGAGTCATTTCCTTCATTTCAGTATCCATAAAAATCGTGGCGAAAAGACGTTAGTGTATCATGAACTCCTCTAGAGTATGTCTATGCATTAATTATCGACAGTGTAAGCAGACAAATATGAATATATTATTGTCAACATGTAGCTGTGGCGCAGAATGGAATAAATGCCATATATGGTAAGGAAATCAGGCAAAGAAGGGCTAGAGGATTGCATGATATTGGAATAGAGATGTCTGTTGGGAGAAATTCGGAGGCAAAAAGTATTTTGGATGGAATTAAAGAGGTAAAACTTATGCAGAGTTAAAGAACGAGTTTTTGTAAAATGCATATGAGGTTTAAGGACATTTTATGTGATGTTGTGAAGATGGCTGAAATTGGTGCTCTCTACAGCAAGGTTAAAGCACTATCGGGAAGTAAGAAGAGAAGAGCTGTGATAACAGTTGGAGATAAGTCGGGTAAGATAAAAGTTGACTCAGAAAAGATCCAAGAGAGATGAAAGGAGTAACTATATATTCATACATCCAACAGTAACCATACAGCTCTTCTACTTATGTAGACAACATAAGTAGAAGAGCTGTATGGTACAGGCCTTAGGCCAACAGAGTTAGACATAGAAAGAGTACATTACGTACGAGGAAGATAGCTTGGAGGAAGATAGCTTAGGCCTTCTCGTAGAGGAAGATGGCTTAGGCCCACGCATGCTCGACGATGAGATAGAAAGGGCATTAAGGGAGAAGAAATCAAGTAGTTATTAGTAGTGTTTATGGGAGGCGACCAAAGGTTAAGGTCATTTGCGCCATTAAGGATGGATGGGATAGGAAGGGCAGAGAGAAACCCGGGGTCGGCATTAACCCACTCTTGTTGAAAGGTGCCAAGGGGTCCGCAGTTTACCGTCCCGCCCAACGTAGGTCCTACTCACACAAAGTGCTCTCCACAAAGCACCTCAAGCAGGGATCGGGATACCGCTGAAAGGAGGATTGTCTCGAGGATTTGAACCCGGCACCTTTCGGCGGGAAATCTGTACGTTAGCCACTGCACCATCCGATCCCCAAGATGAAATTAAATAAGGGCTTGGGGGTAGCCAACATTCCTGTGGAACTACTAAAATGTTTTGGAAAATGTGGGAGGAAGAGGCTATATGGACTCATTCTTAATATCTATGAGGAAGGAATCTGGCTGGAAGGCGTGGTGAGATCAGTGTTAGTTCCTATCCCCAAAAAGGTAAAGGCTACAGCATACGAGGACTGGAGAACAATAAGAGGGTCCATCAACAAAAGGATAGAGAGTAGGGCAAATGATTACTCAGGGGATGATCAGCTTTGATTAAGGAAGGGGAGAGGTAGGCGTGATGCCATTGCAGTAATGAGATTATTAATCGAGAGGAATATAGAACACAACCAGGAGGTATTTGCCTGTTTCGTAGATTGATAGAGTGAATTGGGAAAAACTAATGAGTATATTGAAGAAAATAGGAATAGATTGGAGGGAAAGGAGGCTAATCCGCAACCTGTACATGTCTCAGAATGGACCGGTGCGAGTGGGGAACGGGGAGTTTGGATGGGCAGTGTTAGGAAGAGGAGTAAGGCAGTGTTGCCCATTATCACCGTTGCTGTTCAACCTGTATGTAGAGGAAATGATAAAAGAGGCATTGGAAGAACTGGAAGTAGGAATGAAAGTGGGCGGGGAATTTGTAAAATCAATTAGGTTTACTGATGACCAAGCTCTACCTTGTCAGTCATCCAAGGGGTTGAAAGCTTTGTCGAGTGAATTGGAAATGCAGTGTGATAGATATGGGATGAGAATGTACGGCGTAGAAGCATGGTCACTGAAGCAGGATGATAAATGTAGATTGGAGGCTTTTGAAATGAGGGTGTGGAGAAGGTGAAGTGAATAGAAAGGAAAACAAACGAGAAAATGCTAGCTATGGTGGGCGAAGAGAGGGGATCTTTGGGAGAAATCATTAGGAGGGAGGAAAAATGGATGAAAAGCATATTGATCGGCAGTGGCATGTTGAAGACCGCTTTAGAGGGGAGAATGTTAGGCAAACATGAAAGGGGCGGGATTAGGATAGGGATGTTGGACGTGATGAAGGGAGGAAGGGTGTACACAGAGATGAAAAGAGACTTATTGTGGAGTAGGATGCTGTATTGCGTTTTGTTAGGAGATATTTATTTGGCAGTTAACTTAGTTAACTACCAAATATGGATGTTATGAATATATTACTTCTCACTATATTTGTGTTTGAGTCTCTCAGTAATGACACGCAAATATAATTTTGATAGAGAAAATATAATGGTAATGCGTTTTTATGGTAAACTCAGAGTGTCGTGGACATAAGATGCATAACTAAATAAATCAACACCTTCAATGGGACTCGAGGAATAGTGAGTAAAATTAGCATAAAAACAGATTTCCGAATCAGGTACACATTTATTTCTGTAATCGGGAGTTCAGGAAAGTGGGTCACGTTCTGTCTCTATGACACGAATCTCTGGGTGGCGCCATCCACTAAGTTTTCCATACGGGCTGCCAGGTGTTAACATGTTCAACTTTTCATATCACATTCATTCCTCTTACAAGACTTTATTTCAGACAAATTTCGATTCTAAACTGGCTACAAACAACGAAACACAGAGCCTTTCGTATTGGTAGCTTGTGATTTAATTCATTATAGATATATCATACTATATATACTTACATTTAAGAGCAGCAGTTGCTTCATATAACGTCAGTAACCATTAATAATTTCAATAGGGGAATTAGTTTTTTTAATTCTTCAATTTGACTCATTCACCCAAAATGGCCCAGCAATGTATTCAGGAAATGTTAACAAAATATTAACATCGACGAGCAACGTATTTGGAATGGAAAAATATCAGGTTTTTCAATTGAAAATATGATCTTATCGAAATGCGGACGAATACGATATGCAATAACGCTTAAATCGAGTGCTTAATTGAAAGCGAGAATGCCCTTATCGCCTCGGCATTCTTCGGTAGTCGTCGGGTTCCCAGTGTTCGGAGCAGCCCCAGAATTACCGCAACACCCATGCCAAAACGAGTAAGAGACAGAGACCGTTGTGTGTACCGGTGGTCGCGTTACCCAGCAGACTAAACGGGGTGGCAGAATAATTGTTTAATAGCATAACAACCAGTTCCAGGCCCAGGCATTTACGAACCGAGCAAAAGGAAATGTGGGTTGCTCGGTTCGCTTATCTTACCTTAGCGGGATGCACTTGGTTGTGAAATATTTGGGTGTGCCCTGCCCGCTTCAGGCCTTTCCGATTAAAGCATAAAAGAACTATACTCCACTGTATGAAATTTAAAGACAGTAGCTTCATGCAGTTGCGGTGGCTGTTAATGATTTCTACATGCCAAAATGCATGCCGGGTAAATGTGCAGTAACCATCTGCCACACACTACTATTTCACGGGCGAAATGATCCCAATTTGCGCACACAGTCTAATTTAGTTTTCAATCAGAAGATATTATGTTGATAAGCTACACGCTAGTACTAGAGTTCGACGAATATGGCATATAAAATAAGGAAAATTTACTTTTTAAATATGATGAGAATACTTCAACGTACTTTAAGAAGGTTTAGCGTAGATGAGCAAGATTTTTAAAACGTTGTTATGATAAACTTGGCAGCTCATCCAAAATAATTGAGGAGCTAGCCTGGGAATCACTCACGGAGCTTAGGTTAAATTACAGATTCAATCTCTTGCATAAATATGAAGGTCTCTTCAGTAGTGATGTTGAAAATGTGATATTACCCCCATCGTACAACGGTAGGAGGGATTATGTAAATAAAATTAGAGAGAAATTCCAAAGAAACTGCGGGAGATGCCGCAACAGTAACTTTTAACGGAGTCATCCGCTAATGTGCATTTCAATGCAACAATTTCAGAGCGTAAAAATCATTCGCCTTGACTGGGACTCGAACCCAGATCCCTCAATATCCGGTCGAGTGCTTTAGCCACTTTAGCTACCGAGGCGTCCTCTTAAACTCTGAAATTTTGGGGCTTTAAAGGAACTAGATGTTATGACGAAATACCGTACATACAATGTCACATGCATTCGTAGTCGTGCGCGAGGCGCCACTGTCCACGAGGTTAAAGCCAACTTTAAACACTTATGGTGTTTTCCCTTTGACAAATTCCAAAGAAACTGCGGGAGATGCCGCAACAGTAACTTTTAACGGAGTCATCCGCTAATGTGCATTTCAATGCAACAATTTCAGAGCGTAAAAATCATTCGCCTTGACTGGGACTCGAACCCAGATCCAGAGGACGCCTCGGTAGCTTAAGTGGCTAAAGCACTCGACCGGATATTGAGGGATCTGGGTTCGAGTCCCAGTCAAGGCGAATGATTTTTACGCTCTGAAATTGTTGCATTGAAATGCACATTAGCGGATGACTCCGTTAAAAGTTACTGTTGCGGCATCTCCCGCAGTTTCTTTGGAATTTGTCAAAGGGAAAACACCATATGTGTTTAAAGTTGGCTTTAACCTCGTGGACAGTGGCGCCTCGCGCACGACTACGAATGCACGTGACATTGTATGTACGGTATTTCGTCATAACATCTAGTTCCTTTAAAGCCCCAAAATTTCAGAGTTTAAGAGGACGCCTCGGTAGCTAAAGTGGCTAAAGCACTCGACCGGATATTGAGGGATCTGGGTACGAGTCCCAGTCAAGGCGAATGATTTTTACGCTCTGAAATTGTTGCATTGAAAATTAGAGAGATTAAGGGTAGAACAGATATATTTAAGATGTCATTTATTTCCACGAACGAATAGGGATCAGAATAACATTGTCCGACCGCGGTAGTGTCATATTTGGGTCAAAGTTAGTCTGGTGTGTATTCACTCCCTACCACACCCTAGTGGTGGCTTTCAGGGTACTAAAATATCAAAATAACAGTGAGTAATATACTAAATAAATAATGAAGTAACCCCTGCCGGCCTTAGGCCGCCGGGGCCTACGTCCTCGCCTGCCAACCCAGAGGTCGCGAGTTCGATTCCCGCCCAGGTGGAATTTTACATGATTTATAAACCTCCCCTTGAAAGGCCAAAAAGTTCTGATTTATGCTAAATAAATGAATAAATCTATTACCCATAGAGGGAGACTGGAGAATACGTGATAACGGGGATTTTCATATCACAGGGAACACGCTATTTTGGAATTTTCCAATGTTTCAACAATGCCATTCGCCTTACCATTCAACTAAGTTTAACTCTCTCTGTAATATAGTCATGTGTGTGTTTTTATGGTTCCACAATTTAAAAATTTTAATTAAATATTATCAGCTGAACAGTTCATTGTGCACTTCCACGTGCTGTAGTGCGAAAATAACCTGCAGTATGTTGTTTTATTTGGACAACATCGATTCTGTTTGCGTTGTGTCAACATAACGTGAAAAATTTTGTCCCTTTTAAACGGATTCCACCCTTCGGCAGGGTATGAAGCTTTCTTTTATTTCCCCCACTGGTTTATTCACTTTCTGCCACGCATCTAGCCCTCATTAGCTTGCGAGTTGTATGTGGTATCTCCACCGAACATAATTTTTAATGCTAATACTTGTTTTCCCTTGTATGACGAAATCTGTCATGCATGGATAAATTCTACGGTGCTTTTCCGTCATTCATAGTCAAAATTTACGAGACTTAGGCGTCAGAAAATAAAATAATAAAGCTGAAAATGTTTCATTAAAATCCTTTATTTCGCTTCCGTAATTGACATTTTTTTTAAATAACCACTTTTTTACCATCGAGATCTTTTAGTAATAGTAATTAATACTCATTAATTACAAAATGTATAAAATAAACATCCGCCATAAAGTATTAAGCCATGTACCGACTGAAATGAAATAAGACTGGTTTGAAAAACTCGGAAAAGTTCGTTGCCCGGTTCTAGGGAGCCGTTTTGAACCAATTAAATCCCACCATTAGTTGTGGAGCTTGGGGCTCTTAAACCAAAACTCGAGTTCCAAGGAAGGAAGAGTCAAGGGGCGACCGCAGGAGAATGACCAGGAAGTAGTCCGCGTAAAATTTCGGTGATGTCATCCTGGCATATTGCGTCACACATTCTGTCAATTCGCCCTTGACGCTTCGCTACTACTCATGTGAGTTTCGCATCTTGTTGCCTGTGGTGAAGAGTTATGAGGTTAAAAAAAATGGTAACCCAATTAGCCAAAAAAATGGTTCGCGAGTTGTATAGACACACCAAAAATACGGGCGAAACACAAAAAATAGAGTAAGAAATATTCGCTCTTCCTTTTAAATAAGTTTCGATGGCTCCGGTCACACTCGTCATGTTACGAGATATTGGGGCCTAAAGTCAGCTCCGAAACATCCGAAAGTTTTACTATCGGGACTGTAGTCTTCCTCTTCTTCCCCGCTTGTGTACGAGTGTACGCGTGCATATTACAAGTACACGAATATTACGCGCGCGGAAAGAACTTTGCCAATAAGACTAAGGACAGTCAGTGATGGAACAGATTCCATAGGAATATTGATAAAACATCAAAAGAGGAGCTTAGTGACGTTCCGGAGCCTTAAGGCGAGTATTTCTTGGCAGAAGAATGAGTGCGACACTCCTTCTGATGACTAATCAGGTGGAACCATTTATTTGCGCGACGACGAATGACACTCAATACAGTTCTTATCAATAAACTCTCTCGGAAAATCTAATGGTGGACTTTGGAAGACACCTGAGGTTTATTCCGATAGTAAATGAGGATACCGGGAGCATGAAGTATTGGCATTGCCATTGAGATTGCTTCTTGAATTCTTCTATGGAATCATCTAGAGTGAATTAGTCCTAAGGTTGGTTAGCCATAGCCCTCCAGTCTTCTCATATGCTTTGTAAGACTTTCTGAGACTATCTCTTGCGCTCTGATAGCTCCTCCTTTCAACATCCCTCTTATTTGGCCCACGTATTTGTCCCTCGCTTATCCTCGTGTCTTCCCATCACCATCCCTTCTATTTGCCGTTCTCGTAGGTCCCTAAAAAATATATTATTTTAATCGCAGGTTTTATCCATCTTAATCAATTTTTTTTAAGAAATCTAACGATTAAGGTAGGTTTTTGGATGGACACAACTACCAAATAAATATTTTGAGATTCCTAACAAAACACAATCCAGAAACTTACTCCACATCACGTCCCCTCTTCATCTCTGAGTAATTCCTTCCTCCTTTCATCCTGTAAAACATCCCTATCCTGTTCCTGCCCTTTCCTCATTTGCCAAACATTCTCCCCTCTATTTCAGTCTTCAACATCCCACTGCCGATCAATACATCCTTCATCCATTTTTCCTGTCTCCTTAGGATTTCTCCCATCAAACCCCTCTCGTTGCCCACCAAACATAGTTCTTCCTCATTTGTTTTCCTTTCGGTCCATTTAACCTTCTCCTCACCCTCATTTCAAAAGCCTCCAATCTAGGTCTATCCTCCTGCTTCAGTGACCACGTTTCCGCGCCGTACATAGCTCGATATCAAAGTTTTTACGAGTCTTTTCTTAACATCCTCCCTAAACATCACTGTCATCACCTCCCTCCTTGTGAAAGCCTCTTTGCCTAGCGCAATTCTTCTCCTTACGTCCCTACTGTTTTGACCGTGTTGGTCCAAAACACTTCCGAGATACATCAACTAGTCTACTCCCTCTAGTTTCTGCCCTCCCATTTTAACGTTTAGCGTAGCCTTTTTCTTTCTGGGAAATCGCATAACCTTTGCTTTATTAATATTGATTCTCATCCCATATCTGTCGCACTGAATTTCCAATTCACTCAGCAATGCTTGCAACCCCTTGGGTGACTGACAAACTAAAGCTTGGTCATCAGCAAACCTAACTGATTTTACGAATTCCACGCCGACTTTCATTCCTACCTGCAGTTCTTCCTATGCCTCTTTAATCATTTCCTCCGCATATACGTTGAACAGCACCGATGATAACGGACAACCCTGCCTTACACCTCTTCTCTCTTCCCTCTTCACTCATTAGTTTTTCCCGATTCACTCTATCAAACGCTTTTTCGAAATCTACGAAACAAGCAAATACGTCCTAATTGTATTATATATTCCTCTCGATTAGTGATCTCATGACTGCAATGGCATCATGCGTGCCTCTCCCTTTCCTGAACCCAAACAGATCATCCCCTAAGTAATCGTTTGCCCTACTTTCTAATCCTCTTGCTGATCATCCTGAGGACAACCTTAGCTGGGTGGGATACCAAACTTATTGTTCTGTAGTCCTCGCATGCTTTAGCCTTTACCTTTTTCGGGATAAGAACTAGCACTGATCCCACAAAGTCTTCCGGCCAGTTTCCTTCCTCATAGATACTACGAATCAATCCATGTAGCCTCTTCCTCCCACATTTTCGTACACCTTTTTGGAGTTCCGCAGGAATGTTGTCCACCCCCCCCCCCCACGGCCTTATTTAATTTCATCTCCCTTAATGCCATTTCTATCTCATCGTCGAGTATGCCTGGACTTAAGCTATCTTCCTCTACATCATTTTCCTTCTCTATGTCTAACCTTGTTGGCCTAAATTCTTTACCATACAGTTCTTCTAAATATTCCTTCCATCTATTTTGGATCTTTTCTATGTCAACTATTATCTCACCCGAACTGTTAGCACAGATCTTCCCTCCTTCCCGATAGTGATTTAACCTTGCTAATGATTATGATAATCAAATATGATTTTGAAACACTTTCAAGCTCTTTAAAGCTTTTATTATAAAAAATGAAATTAAACCAGAGAATAGTTTCACTTTCTCTGGTTTAATGAACTTTTCACAAAAATGAATTATAACTGTCTCGTTAATAACTTATCGTCTTATTTATGGAAAATACATGTTCAAAAAGATATTAAAAGCTGTTTATCAAGTTTTCATAACAATTAAAACAAGAAAAACTGGTCGGACAGCATTTAAAGCGTATTTTTCCCATTAAAATGGACAATATGTAGGGTTTATAATTGAAAATCGATTGGGAGGCCTTACAGAGAATGGAAGAAGGCAAAGAAAGAAGTGCGGGAGTTCAGTGGCTCTAAAAACTTTTCCCCAATATATTTATCATTCCATTTCGCTTCGGTCACGTTTGTGCGAATGAAGCCGTAGGAGAATTTCCACACCCCCCCCCCTCAGTGGAAAAAAATCATATTTTGGTGTCCTTATTTTCGGACTTCCTATTTCTAAAAATAGAAGATAGATATGCTTCATAACTCCTCGCAGTGGGTATCAACGAAATCACGAGAGGAGAAATCATGGCATTCCCAAGCTCATACTGACCAGCGTTCTCTTGACCCATGAAGTTATTACGTCTCCGACGCAATGAATGAACGTTAAAGCTGTATTCTACTCCCTTAAAAAAATGTTAAAAGTTTTTTTGCTTTATTTTTTCTGTTTTAAATGGTTATCTACGTTCATGCAATACCATACGATGATCGCAATCCTTTCCTCTTCGTTCTAAATTCACCTTGAACGTAACGAAGGTCAAGGCGACTAATGTTATGTCTATACTATAAAGTGATAACGAACATCATCCTTTGAGTTTAGGAAAAGCAGTGCAGTATTTCCATTCGTTACTTGTTCAATAAAAGAGTATAGGTCTTTCTTTACATTATATTTTGTCTATCAATGGGAACATAAAAGTTTCCACTCGCACAATTAGACTAGGGACAGACTGGTTACCAAAATAGGTCTGGGAAATAAGGAGAACGGCCGATTTCTCAACTAATTTATCTGGTATTTAGACTTACGAGGAAACTCCCACTATCCCGCTGGGACAGTTTGACCCTGAAAACGACTCATATTCTCGATAAGCTATTGTGGAAGTTT
The DNA here is from genome assembly GCF_022747635.1 of Hetaerina americana. Lineage (NCBI taxonomy): Eukaryota > Metazoa > Arthropoda > Insecta > Odonata > Calopterygidae > Hetaerina > Hetaerina americana. The sequence goes on along the minus strand of NW_027287205.1, from coordinate 76,659,265 downwards.
TGATCGTAGTACGTGTCAGAATGGAGCTATTTCATTTGTTGTCAATTGATAACCTTTATTCTTAAATGTTTTAAGGTAATGTATGTTCGATTTTGACGGTTTATGGTTACTAAGTGTAGTCTTACTCCTAGGTTTATATTATAAACGCCTTTTTTATAATAGAAGCCTCATTTACATCGGCCATGCTGCTACGCACTCTTTGCTTCTGTCGTTTCGCCGTTTGGGCTCCTACTGGTCCTGATTATCAATTAGCAAAAGGATGCAACTTCCATTAGCTTATGATTACCCTTTTTATATTTTTCACCTCGTGCTGTACTTCCGCAAGCCATTATTCTGGTTTTGTTTTTATTTGGCTTCACCTGTATTTTGATCACCTCTTCCAAGTCAACAGTCGTCCACTTCATATCTCTTTCCACGTACACCACTGCAGATGTCTTCGGAAAATCGTAACATGTTAGTTGTTTTTCTCCGTGAGTGTCCAGCCCTGAAAATATCCTTTAATTTCATTTAATGTTCTCTCTCTTTGTTTTGTGGACTTGATGTTAAAATGACAACGATTTTTAAATTTCACGGTAACTTCTTATCTACTCCTTTGAATAAAGACCAGGAAGTGTGCAAATAATGGACGCATTTTCTCTTGAAACACATTGGGGGGGAGGTTCCATCTTTGAAACGACCGTTGAAAACTCTTCCGTCATGAAGTACTCCGTCCTGTCCTTCAGAGTCAGCAGCCTTCTCTTGCATTTCCCTCTCCCTAATCCATAGATAAAATGAGTTTGTTGATTCTCTACTAATTAATTCACTATTAGATACAAAATAGCTTCTGTTTTCGACATAAATTTGCTATCTCCAGTGTACTCTTCCTTTGAAAAATTTATTTATTTTTCTGAAGCTGATTCTCGTTAAAATAACTTCGGAGAATGCTTTATGTGGTCCGTGACTCATGAGCTGTCACTTTAAACTGCTGTCATCTTCTTATAAATAGTAACTATTACTCCTTAAAGTCCATCGGTATTTTTCAATTCGAACATATCACAGATGATTTTGTATAGCTTGATGAATGTGTTCTCTCCAGCCTTTTATAACCTAATTAGCAGTATTCAAAGACATCAGGAGTCTTGTTTACGCTTATGTCATGTTCTGCGGCATCGAATTCTTATCGCCATATTAAGCCATTGTAAAATGTAAGATCACATTATTCATTCGACTCAGTGTCTTCTTTGTGGTTCCGTCAGCGTTATTTTTGTACAAGTTTCCATTTTAAAGCTTTGACAAATATTCCTTTCATCTCTTCAATTTATCATCAAGTTCTATTACAAGTTCATTATTCTTTACCCGAGTTTCATTTCATTGTGCTCCGTCTTTCTTCAATCGGTTTCTCATTATGTTTTATACATTTTCCACTTAACTGATTGTTTTTTTTTCTAATTTTCCTTCAAACAATTTCCATCCATACTTAGTGATCCATAGGTTCCTCTCTGCGACTCTTCTCCCACTAAAAGTTTGACTCGTGTCTTCTATGAGTTCACGGCACATATTTTGTAATCCTTCCCTGTATAATAATAAATCAGCCCTTTTAAAATCATCATTCATTTGAAATGTCGGCCTTTCTCGTGTTTCCAAAATTTCTTTTTAGCATCCCTTCTTATTCGTTTTACTCGATTTCGAGTTACCTAAATATGCAGCGAGTAGGGCAGGAGTAAAGTTACCACCTTACGTATATCATTTTATGACGATCATAAATTAATATCCTTTATCATCTCAATTAAATCGGTAGTGTAATACCATTCCTAAGCGTTAGGAAGTGAAATAAAACCAACAGTGTTTTATTTTTGATATTTAGAAAGCAAACGAAAATAATTCCCAGTGCATTTTAAAACTTCACCGTTATTCTTCCTCTTTTGTCCAACTTACTTTCTCCATAACCACATCCCTAAAGCCTCTCTGCTGCATGGATCCGAGACTTCTATTTCTACATGCTCTACGTATACGAAAGTATTTGCCACTTTATCAACTCACCGCCCACTTTCATCCCTACCTTCCCCTTCCTCGTTTACCGCTCCTTACATTCTCGGCGTACGTATAGTATACCGGCGATAATGGCCGACGCAATCTCACTCCCCTGCCTATCACTGCCCGTCCCAAATCTCCCTTCGCTGTCCTCAATCGTGTCGTCTGATTCCTGTTCTTACGTGTCTCGAATGATTTGCTGATTACGCCCGTCAGCTTTTGTGTTCATATACTTCGTCTGCTCTACTCTTATCAAAGGCTTTCTAAAAATTCAAGAAGCACACAAAGTCGTTTTTATTATATCCTCCACCCCTTTCGATTAATGTTCTCAATCTCATTAATGTGTTAAGTGCCCTCAAAACCTTAACTGATAGCTACCATAGGTATTTGCATTCCCTATTGTGTAATATGCCATTGGTCATTCTCAGAACTACCTTTTCTGCGTATGAAATTGAATTATCTAATAAGCCCTCGCCCACTACTTCACTATTTTTCGGAATAGTGATCAAAATGTTTCTAATTGAGCCTTCTGGACAAATTATTTCCTCTTAAATATGAATGCAAAGTCCGAAAAATATTTTTGAACATGTTCCCTGTGTTCTTACAAATTCTGCGGAGGCATTATCTAAACTTTTTATCTGGTTCGACTTAATTACCCGTAGCGCTTTTCTTCTCCTTGTCTCGCTACTAGAGTATTCCTGCATCCAAGCCATTATCGTCAACATCAGATTCCCTTTCTTCTGGGGAACCCATCAGTTTTCACTCGTATTCCTAACCTGACTGGCTTAATCTCTATACCTTTGATTTCATGAGCTTGCGTATAAAACTCTTTCCACTTTACCTTACTCCATTTCGGTTCCACTGATGCGTTTTCGTTCCTGTCTCGTGCGGTGTGTGTAGTTGGATATACTGTTTGAATTCATCCCATTCTTGCCAGGCTTGAATTTTTCCTTGTCTCTGAAAGTTCCCCATATTCTGGCGCCCTTTCCATCACGTTTATTTGGAGCAATTGGTTTCTCGGCTTAGTTTATTATTCCAAATTCTCTGTTCATTTTCTCTCCATGTCCGCCGTAAAAGTTCCTCCACCCTACTAATCATCACTCCTGTGATCCATGGCTTCTGCGTTGGCTTTTTTCCGTTCATATTCTTCCCTTTGCTGCTTTTTTATCCGTTACCTCTACAGGTCTTCTAACATTTCTTGAATAGTTCCCGTCCCCCCTTATGCGCTCAGTTTTTCATTGAATGTTTCTTGATTTTTATCTCATTTAGGTTAAATTGTCCCACCTCCATAATCCTCTTCTCCCAAACATTTTCAACTCTAAATTACATTTCTTAATGGCTAAATTATTTTCAGAAATTGCATCCGCCATGCGAGAAACTGCGAGAGCTGACGTCGCTGTTCTTAAACCTATGACTAACCGTGTTGTAATATCACTCGTACCGACCGGTTTATGCCGGAATTTTCCATGTGTAGATACACTTGTAATGATGTTTGAAACTGTGGTTTTTTATTAGGATAAGAACTGATTTTATACTTTAGATGAGGAGGAACTCCGATTAAAAGGAATAAAATATTAAAATCATTAAAAATACTGTACAAAAACTTTATTTGTGTTCATATTAAGCTTTAGCGTACATGAAAGCAATGGCAAAAAATAAATTCAAGAGATGGTTGAGGTTTTATTTTTCAGGACAGGCAGTCGAGAATATTGGTGACCAATACTCCAGGATGTGGAATATATAGTCAAAGAAGCAATGCCGTTCGAAATTCAAAAGAGTCCCTCCGTATATCCCTGTTGTTTAATATATAGCAGAGCACCGTATGGATCCGAAATTCTTATGTTAGCAAAAGGAAGATTAGAGTCTATAGAAATGAGATCATGGATAAAGTTAGTTGGACAAAGGAGAAAGACTAATGGTGAAATTTAAAACATATTGGGAAACAGATGAAGTTGCTTGGTGAAATCCGGAGAAGGCAGAAAAAGTGGTCGCAGTACATACCAACAATGAGAGACACCTTAGTTGGTTTAAAAGGTCATTGCAGAACGGAGAATATTAGGCAAGCGGGTTGGAGGAAGGCAGAGAAAAGGCTAATTAGTAAGAATGTTGGAAGTTAGAAAGTATGTTGACCTAAAGAAGGAAATATCGTAATGGAGGGCAAACAAAAGTGAGCTCAAGTGGTACGTAGGTCATAAAAGTTGTTGAGATCCAAACTAACCTTTAACTGGTACTTTTTGAGTGCCATACCATTTAGATCTCTTTATACGCAATATAGATGTTCACATGTATGACTGCATAGAACCTATTTTAATTCCCAATGAGATAAATTAATTATTCACTGCCTTTTAATACTTAAGTTCTATGGTCAGCGGATATGCTATTTAGATGCCAGCGGGAGGGTTACAATAAGTATAACCTTCTTCTAGGGGAAGGCTGATTAAACTTGCTAAAAAAAGTCAACAGAATAAAGTAAATCATTCATTCACAATATGCCGTTCATAACTATTCTCATGAACTTAGATCATGTTTTAAAACTCTCGCTTAATTTCACCTTTAATCGTTTCCGTGGTAAAATTTGCCTGAGACGAGTAATAATTATGTAAATATGCTGCAGTCTGTCGTTAAAGCGTCCCCAAAGAGTTGTAGCGTTCCTGCTAATTGGCTCACTCTTCAAATTAATTATTTTTCTGCCTGGATCGGATATGAATTTGGATGTCGACAGAATTCACCGACGCTTGCCAAATTTCAAGGTCTTTCTCTTCTGGGATCTGAACCCCTTCATCTCGCGTCTGGAGGAAAAAGTAAGGAGAATGGGGAGTTTTGAGATTGGGAACTCGTTCCCCATCTTTGGGCCTCACCAAAATTATTTAACGATGGAAAGTGCTTAATTAGTAGTAGCAATCATCTCACTATTGATCACGATTTTATTATCTCTTAATAAATTTAGCTCATTTTGTTTTGCTGGGCTACTGACTCGGGTTCGATTCCCGGGTACGCCTCTGGGTAACCTCCGAGCCGTACATCTTCACCAAAGCTGTGAGATTTTTCGGGTAGTAAATCTTCCTCGGAGGATATTGGATCCGGGTTGAAAACTGTGGTGGCGGTGTATCCTGGAAGTCAGAATTTTTCGCTTTGGAGTCCACAACTTCCATACAAACGACGTTTGTTAGTATTCACACAGAGAAGTGTTTCATGTTTGTTTATGTGTATATTGAGTCACTATATCTTAATAATCTCAAATAAGCATTATAAGCTTTGTTTTGGGCTGTTCACTCTGGAATCTAAGAAATTCTGAAAATGGAAATTCACGTATTTATTCCAATATCTCAATCAGGCACCACGTCATATTTTCTTACAAAAGAGGCCGAAAAACTACGAGAGCAGAGCCGACAAGAGGAAAAAACGGAAAAAGTTACCTAATGAAACTTCTATACTTTACAGGTTTTTGTTAATCGTATGAATCTTGAAAGGAAAAAGAAATATTGAATATTTAAATGCAAAATTTCCTACAGAGTAACCGAATACGAGAGAAAAACTATATTATAACTATAAATACAATTTAGAGCAAATTTCGTAAAATCGCCAGAAGTCACGTGATACGATAGTTCCCACACACGAGGCTAGAGGCGCTGCCAGTATAACCGAATGTTTCTGCATTAGTATATCCACATATAAGTGTGCTTCCTCTTGGGAGGAGTGTAATGTTTGTGGTCGTATAAATAATGTTAACCTTCCTCAGCATTGAATTATTTTGTGACCATCATGGCAGTGGTAGTGAGTGTGTTGTGTATTCCGAGTTGAAATAGTAATTGTATTTTGACGGTCTTCCTATGATTGGTGAATATGCCAACTAAGGTGTCCAAGAAAGTCGTGGGAATGATAATACGGAGCCGAAAGACCATCATGAAGGATGGGGTGGTTACGGTAAGTAAATAATTTACAAATTATGCAATCGGCCTCTCTTTGTAGGCCAAGAGAGTAGGTCTAACCTTGCTACATGCGTTGATTATAGCGGTATGCTTTTTGTGTAACTCCCTGTCGATGAGTCATTCTTCTGCCTAGCAGACCGCGTTAATCCTAAATCTACCATCAATGAAATAGCCTTATGGAAAATATTGTTAGCGCTCTTTTAATTTGACGACATAAGACCCGAGGAAGTTGAGTTTTTTTACCAAAATGACCTTGTCGCCCTCAGTCCTAACGATTCGCATCAGCTTCCATGCATATTTGTTCGTATTTGAGAATCGTGCGTCCACCATTAATTCAAAAATGCATCAAAATATCTTGCCTTCATTATATCTATTATGTATGTAATTTCCCTGAAATATTAAATTTTACGCTTTTCTTTTATCGCACGACATTTCCATCGAAGTTAATTAGTGGTAGAAATTAAGTCAGCCGTACAAAAACATTCAACGGATGTGGGCATGAAACAAAAACAATAAAACGGGTAAAGTGTGTCATCGAAAGAATTAAAATTGCGAGCAGTGTCAGCAATCTGAATACCAATTGCAATCCAGTGTTGAAACGATTTGTGAAGGCATAATAATCGAACCCATTGGAATTTCGGTCGTTAATTATGAAACGTTGATAGTAAATTTTTTAGGAAACCTAATCATTTGTCTTTAGAATTTTCAATATAAATTACCCGCTTTATGCAGTTTAAAAATAATACTTGTGTATAATTTCTTAGAAAACAGATTTACGCCATTGCGGAAATTGATATAGGCCGGAAGTGACGTTCTTGCGAATGGCTGAAGACTCCGTCCTAGTGAAGTCCAAAACATCTGTCGTAAAAACTGTTGTTTCTTGGTTTAGAACAACCTGATGTTCTCTGTTTAGGAATAGAGCACCCAGTTAATTTTTACAGCGAAGTAATTTCATCAAAAACTTTGCCTCCGTTTGGTAATTAAGCAAACCTTGACCTACTAAGTGTGAAGATGAAGGTCACAGTAAGGAAGGGATGCGTTAGCAACTGTCATATACAGCGAATTCAGTTTGAATGTTCGGAGACTTTATCGATATGCAAAACCATAAACATAATTTAAATTTGTTACTACGTGTGGAGAGGGGAATCAGTGATTTCGACCAGCAGCAATGGGTCTTAAGTGTTTCGTGCCTTCGAATGGGTTCCGTGCTGATCACCAAAACCATGAGTTATGTCTTTCCTTTGTTTCTGGCGATTGATACGATAACCGGCTTATCATCAAACGGTAATGTTAACGAAATAATGCCATTCACATGCTGCGGAACAAAATCCAAAATTTCGTTTTTTTAAGTTTGCCCACATTTTATTATCCTGAGTCCGTATGCCCGAGGAGGGCGAGACTACCGAGCCATCGGTTGCTCGGGTGAATGTGTTCTGGAATTGTTTGAAATTGAAGGTTTGTGGTACCACTATTTTAGTCACTGTCGTGCCATGCATTTTCCCCCGTTGTATGCATACATTTTCTGATTAGCTGGTATCAAGAATGTTTCTTTGGTTTTCAGTCTTCGGGAATCGGGGAACCGAGTGTATACCATGCCTTGGTTGTCATATTCTTGGAATTTTTTGCATGGGGTCTTCTCACCATGCCAGTCATTGCTGTGAGTATTAACCAATCTTTTATATAATTTTCTTAGTTTTGTAATATCAACCTAGTATATAAGTAAGAAATATAAGTGTACTATTTATGTCTACGAATAATTATACTTCATTTCCCCCGCCGTGTTTCTGCAATACAATATTACCACCCTGCAAATTTGGAGATTCAAGATGTTTGGAAAAAATGCGTATAACTGGAAATGAACAATACAGGCTTTTTCCAACATTTTCTCAATGTTGTGGAATTTCTCATTGATTTTACTTGTACTTTGCTTGTATTTTACTTGTGTTTTAAATACTTTTCAAATGCTGAGTCTGTTTATCTTAATATTTTCTCCCACTATACAAAAGTTCCTTTTTCTGTTTATAACAAGTCGTTTTTTGTTATTTTTTAAAATACTTGATAAATGGCTGTTAATTTGCTAGGTATCCTACCATTGCAATCGTTTTTGCTGTTATTCACTCCATTACCTTATGCTTTATTAAGTGAGCACCATAAACACATGCTAAAGAGAGTGATGTACACATATAGTGAGTGCACTGTTACATGCATGCTTATGCTACAATCCCGGTGTGTTAAGAATTTCCATTAAGTTACATTCAAGCTAAGGGATTTTTCATTTAATCTCATATGGGTATGTGCACAAAGGCATTAGTGTTAATTACATAATGTTGTGAAGATTTAATACTAAAATAATTACCTAACCTTTTAATTTTCTAGTAACATGCAATAGATTGATGAAATGGTTTGAAAGGAACCCTCAGTCAATTATGGACATGGCTATCATGTAATTATTGCTGCTTAACTGGTCATACCAGAGCAACAGGGTCATTGACCTCAAGCGTTTTAATTAATGTTTGATGACATACTCAAATTTGCTGAACACTGATAAAAAATAACCTGATGGAGTTTATAGCCATATATTGCAATTTTCATATTTCAATTCCCCATGCATTAACCACCATCTAACATGTGATAACATCTGGTTAGACTCTCACCTCAACAGGATCTGGTTATTCTTTATAAATGCAAGATGTACATAGCTGCACCCTGCAGTGATCAGGGTTTGTGTTGGTGTGAAAGTGTTTTCAAAACTTACAATGGTATATTATTTGGTGTACAAGAACAACATGATTATTTGTTTTCTCCACTTGCATGGATGATTGTTTATCGAACGTTTTAGTAATTGAGTTAAATATGTGGTGATGGGGCGATGGATGGGGAAAATGGACATTAGTGGGTGTGACAGTTGAAATTAGGCCGAATGTCAGGTTACCAGGAAGCCACCAAACTTTGGCCAATGACCATCTGCAATTTATATAATGGGGACCCTTGCGGAAGTGGTCCTGTTGGCATGGAGTGGTGGTGTTTACATAGTGAAAAATGGTTATGTCAGTGTGGACTTTCTGTTGAGATGTAACAGAATTTTCAAATTTTTGTTGTAAGTAGTGTGTCAGGAAAAAGTGAAGGGAAGTTAGACCTTGAGTGCATATAATAGTATCATCTGTTCTTGGACTTGCAATCCAAGGGGAGTTCAACATCGTTTTTTTTTTATTAGGGACAAACTCATGCAGCTACCCCTATTTGTCCCCCAAAGCTATTGCTGCTTCCTGTAAATTTTATTTTATTTTTATTTTACACAATTACGTTGCAATTAGGCAAATTTCCTGGTGGCAACGGTCAGGTTAGGTCAAAGATAACTCTACAACGAAAATTACATACGAACACATAAAAACAGAAGAGATAAAATATTTTTACATAATGACACTTCCACATCACATACAAACAAACTTCCACATCACATACAATATGTCATCCACATCACATACAAACAATATGTTCATGACTACAATGAAGTTTATTACCCAGTGGCTGCTTTACACTTCAACTTAAAACTTCTAAAATTGGATGGAAAGGGCTCAAACAAACCTCCAGGCAGCTGATTCCAATCAATTATGGTTCTATTTAAAAAAGAGTATTTTTTCTTATTGGTTTTTTGAGTCCTTATTTTTATTTTGTGGCTATGGTCGTTTTTTTCCCTTAAAGTTAGGCTTTTCTATCCCTTGCCATAAATCTTCCCACGCTTCGTCCTTTTTAACAACTCTATACATCGCGCCTAACCTACTCCTTTTTCTTCTATTTTTCAAACTCTCCCATTTCAGTACATCTAACATATCCGTGACACTATCTGTTCTTTTGTACCTTCCGAGTACATATCTTGCTGCCTTTCTTTGAACTTTTTCTATCTTTTTAATATGTCCCACCTCATATGGATCCCATACTATGGAGGAGTATTCTAGGATAGGGATAACCAGTGCTTTATATGCTTTTTCTTTTGTGGCTACGCTACTTCCTTTTAAATTTCTCATCACCCAATGCAATACTTTAAATGCCTTCTGTGTCAAATTATCTACTTGGACCCCCCACCCAAGATCCCTAGTTAAATAAATACCTAAATATTTGCATTGACTAGTACATGGGATTCTTTCTCCAAAGAGGGTGTAAATTTCCTTTTCTGCATTCTTTTTATTTGAAAATTTTATATGCTTACTTTTACTTATATTAATGCCCATATTATTATTTGTAACCCAGTCACCAAGGCGATCGATGTCATTTTGTAATATTACGTGGTCATTTACATGTTCTATCCGTCTGTATATAATGCAGTCATCAGCAAAGAGTCTTATTTGGGAATGTAAATTGTTTGGTAGATCGTTTACGTAAATTAGGAAGAGTAATGGCCCTAGAACACTACCTTGTGAAACTCCTGCTAGTACGCTCGCCTCATTTGAAAATATATCCCCTAATTTTACTTTTTGAGTTCTGCCTCTGAGAAAATTTTTTATCCATTGTTTTACCCTCAAGTCCAATGGTAACGAATCCAACTTTAGCAATAATTTATCGTGAGGCACTCGTTTGACAATTTGTGGCATTGCTTCCTTCATTTCCCATTATAATTTCACCTAAGTTTTTCATGAATTTTTGATAGCTCTGTGGTCATTTAGAAGCCCTTCAACGGCAGTCCTTCATAATCTCTTCCCTGCTCTTAATGAATCCTTAATGTTAATGTGGGTTGTTTTCATCTTTCTTTTGTGTTTTATGCCTTGTAAATGATCAGAAAACGCTACACCCTGGGGTACCCAATCAATCTCTCTGGTCACTGTGATGCATCAGTGCATAAGTGTGTTTATCTGTGTCAACTCATATTTGTTATTTATTGTTGCTCTCCCGTGTTTAAGTGATACTGATTGAGCTTACTAATAAGGGAGGACGTATATGTTTTAGCGTCACTTGCCAAATTCAATGCACTTCCAACTCCCATCTTATCTTCTCACTGTAGAACATGCATATGAGGCATCATTTTTACCAACCGTCACCCTTAGTGATTTAATCCTGTACTCCTTAAGCCTGATAGAAAATATCAAGTCAATGGTTTTTTGGTGTACTTTATGTGATGCAGCCATGGCAAACCCTTCTAGTCGTTCTACTTTCTCAAAGAGAATTAATGGTATTGAATTAACTTAATCATGGAGTATTAAATATCCAGGTAAGGGCTTATCCTTAGGTCGGGGTAATAAGAGGGAGTGTTTTAGCTTCCAGTAGATTTTGATGTGGTATGTCTAGCACTGCAAACATCATCAGTTTCAAATTAAATTCCTCTCAGAATTCCTATGGTTACAGTCAAATTTTACATCTCCTTAGTTGCTCCTAAATGTACAAACTTTTATCTAAAGTTAAATTTTCCTTTTTCTAATAATATTCCCTATTTCGGCCCCTGGATTTAGGACACAAGAAGTGTATACTAAATACACCATATTGTAACCCTATAATTCTCAAGTGCTAGAAGCTAAATAACTAGCAGAAGAATATTCGCCATGGCTGGAGTGTATTGTATATGTTGGTCACAATAGTAATGGTTATTTCTTTGAGAGAGTACACTTTTACTAGTTTAAAAAACAAAGGGCTTAATTAATGCAAGGTGAGAAAAGGCGGAGCTTTCCTTAGATTAGTAAAATTTGGTGTCTACCACATTTTAGTTTAATTCTTACAATAACATTATCAAGTTGTAGGATGTTCATATTTGCAATGTAGAGGTAGGAACATATTTTGTTGTTTGGTGCTTTTTTTCGTGACTAAAGAGCATCTTTTGTCATCTTGTTTGTTTCCATACCTTGTTTGTGTACTTGTTAAATCTTATTTTGGTGTATAAACATAACAAAAAATAATCTTCAAGTGTAATGTGTTTGGAGAGTGTAAACATATAGTAGTGCACTTATTAAAATTAAAATGCTGTCTGAATGAATCCAAATGGGTGTAATCGTAGGTCGTTCACCAAACCATTGCTAATGGAGTCACCGTTACACTAAGTCAGCCCACAAAGTAATAAAACCAACAAAAATGAAAAAGTGCTTGGTAATAATAATTGTAGGATACATATTTAATTGATAATAAATTTAACTTGAAAATCAAATTAGCAAGGAAAGTGCGCACAAATATAAATATAACTACACATGACACAAAGCATATCTTAAAGCAATTACTGACAAGAATTAATGACCGAAAAGTTATCCTGGAGTAAAATACCATGTAATAAGATAAAAAGTTTAAAATTATTGAAAGGTAATACTATCTGACCTAATGAAAGCAAAATATAAAAAACGGACCATGTATTGTTAAATATAGCCCAATAAGAGCAAATGAATACAAAACTAGTGCCAAAAATCACTAATCAAAAGAAAGAAAAGAAAAACTTAATGAAAAGACTGCTGAATGAATTGTGTAGTGAACTCAGTATTACACACCAACCATTGTGTGGTTTTGTAATTACACACAAATGTTTGCCCAAGCTACCTTAAATATCAAAATATTTACATTTAGACAACATCTATTTATTCCTTATTCTAAGCAACATAGATGACATTACTACTGCATAGGGTGCCGAAACTCAAGCTACCTTTTCGTTAGGCCCCTAACATTCAGGCAACAAAAAGCATGCTCCCAAATGCCTAACCAGTTCGGACGGAGCTCATGTGTCCACATAAGGGGATGTCATCATCCATTTTACTTCATTGATAGAAAAACAAGATTGGTATAAGGCTAAAATTCCATTTTCAGTGCATATATTTCCATTCACACACGGTGAATAAAGACATTGACCACTTTTCCAGGGTCTTTTTTCTGATCTATTTTTCTGCAATTTATTACAAAATATATGTAATTTAATCTTCCTAGAATAAAGCAAAAGGGCACTAACAAATGATTATTTCTATCAAGGATGTTTGTTACATATTTCTACTTGAAGTAACATGGAATGTGATGTGAAACATTGTACAGAAGCTTTTGAAATGATGGTTCTTTGGGCTTGACGAATGAGATTGAGGGGATCAAGATGGTGCGGTGGCTAATTTACAGACTTCCCGCCGGGAGGGCCCAGGTTCAAATCCTGGAGACAGTTATTTCTCAGCAGTATCCTGATCCATACTTTAGGTGCTTTGCGGAGAGCACTTTGAGTGAGTACTACCTCAATTATATGGGATGTTAAACTGCAGACCTCTTGGCACCTTTCGATAAGAGTAGGCTAATGCTGACTCGGGGTTTCTCTCTCTATCCTTCCTCCCCCATCCATCCCTAATGGTGCAAATGACCTTAGCTTTTGGTCGCCGTCCATAAAAACTACTACTACTGAAAGAGATTGATTAATTTGTGTAAAAATAATGGCTTCATGCCGGTTTAACTCAAATTGAAAAGTCATCACATTTTCTAGTAGACACTGTATTGAGCTCTTAAGTAAATTTATAGCCGATGGATTTTTAGGCTCACAGGTTTTGTGTATACAAATCAGGTTTTTAAAAATATTTTTTTTTATGTAAAAATTCATGTGCAATGAATTTTTTAAAACTTTTCTTTAATTTGTGGTGGCCCACAATGATTCATTTTTTGTGAATTTTTTTGCTTTCTTCCACAAATCTCAAGTCCTATTTTTTCATGGATTCTGAAGTGAATTGGACCTGAGGATAGACGAAAATACCAAACATGAAAGTGTGAACTTCCTAAATTGTAGGTTTGAATTTAATTTTCTTATTTCTAGGTTCTCAATGAAACATTTCCTGACCATACATTCCTGATGAATGGACTAATCATGGGCATAAAAGTAAGTGAAAAGGTTTATAATGTTGTGATTATAAACAATTTTAATGATGTTTACTTTTATTTTTAAGCTTTTAACCTTTTTATTTGATCTGCATATTTGTGATCATTCAAAATTTCAATTCAGAAAGGTATTACATGCTTATGATCAACATTGCAGAATGTGATTTGAATTATTTTTTTTTAAAATATATTTTCATGTGATTAAAGCTCACCTGATGCTATTGAGTTTCATTTATAATGTCATGATTATGATATCCTTTTTAATATCAGTAGTTGTTCAAAAAATATTTTAGAAAATCAGTTTTTAATTTTTTTATCATTAAAACCCAATGGATATTAAATTGAATTTTATGAATTACTGAACAGCTAAAAGTAATGGTTTTAGTACAGCATAATCAGTATTCAGATTTACCGGGAAAAGTTATAAGATAACTGAAGTGTAAAATTTAAAGTAGGTCAAATTTTAATCAAATATTTTATAGATGGGTATTAGAATTAACTAGTAAAATTTATGAATATGCATGTCACTATAAATTTTGGACAAAAAGTTAAAATGCCTTTTTAAACTGAGATGTGGTTAGGGAGGGGGTTTGCCTTAGTGAATGATGGGCTGATATTAAGAAGTAGTGGGCCTTTCCTTTATCCAGGATGTATGAGGTGTATTCAAAAAGTTCAGGAACTTTATTACAAACAAGTACTTCGCTAACAAATTATTGATCAGGGTCCCCTTCAAAATAGTCTTCTCCCTAATAAGTACACTTATCCCAATGGTGTTTCCAATTTTTTGAAACCATCTTGGAATGCTCATAACCTCCTCCATCGAATTTTTCTCTATATCGGATGGTGGCAAATCTTTTTCCTTGGAGCAGGGGTTTTACCAGCCCCATGTGCCCCATGGGTCACATGGGGCCAGGGCTGGTAAGTAGGGTGGGTAGGGAAGCACAGCAGTCCTGTTTTTGGCTAAAAACTCAAGAGTTGTGAGAGACTTATTAGCTGGCAAGTGGTCGTTGTGAAAAAACCAGTCGCTGCTCCTCCAAAGTTTGGGCTGTTTGTGCCTGATTCTCTCTCTTAGTCATTTCATAACCTCCAGGTTGTACTCTGTGTAGGCCTTCTGGCTTTTAGGTAGTTATTCATGATGTGAAACACCCTTTGCATTGAAAAACTAGTTAACATTACCTTGGCATTCAAGCGAACTTGTCAAGCTTTTTTTGGGGCAGGGGATGTTTCACCGATCCATTATGAAGATTGCACTTCTGTTTTGATGTCATATGCAAAAACCCATGACTAATCACCTGTTATGACCCTGGGCAAGAAGATTTCATCCTCTTCTGGTCAGTCAGATGGTTGCTGTCAGATTTGAACCTGATACTGGTCTGTCGTCATCAGATGAGACATGAATTTGGTAGCAACTCGATCCAACCTCAATTTCTGTCAGGATATGGCGAATCAAGATGGCACCCTCCTGCTAGTCCCCTGACGGTCAAATGTCAATTTCCTGTACGAGATCATTCTCATTCTCAATATGCAAGGTCATCATTTGACGTTGATGGTCTTTCGGATGCTTGTCATCTTCCACTAATTTTTGAAACAGGTAAACCACTCATAACACGTGGGACGTTTTTGTAGCATCCTCATCATCAGCCTTGGTAATCAACTCTATAGTTACCTTGAAGGATTTGTAGAATTTCACAGAATAACACTGCTCCTTCAAAGAGCTCATTTCCATGGATCTGATTTTTTGCCACACTTCATGAACGTCCCATCACATAAACAGCTATAACTGATGAACAAAACAAGATATCAACAAAATGGTGGAAGGTGGTTATTTGGGTAGTTATTGGAAAGGATACATTATTTAGTTTCTTATGCCCGTCTTTTTTGACTGACTATATTAAATATTATTTTCCCCAGCCATAAACGCCAGTGTTGGCTTTCAGGATACTAAAATACTGTTACTAAAAAAGTAATAATTTCTAATGAAGTATACTGGTAATTTTTTTGGACACAACACCTGCAATCAGAGTTAAAAATTATCAATTGAGGCTTTGGGGGAACTTTTTGAACAAACCTCATACTCATCTCATCATGACATGAGAATCAATATTAATAAAACAAAGGTTGTACCATTTTCCAGAAAGAAAAATGCAGAGCTAAACATTGAAGTAGAAGGGCAAAAACTAGAGTTAGCAGAACAGTTGACGCATCTAGGAACTGTTTTGGGCCGACACAGACTTAGTAGTAGGGATTTAGGGAAAAGAATTGTGCTGGGAAAAGAGGCTTTCACAAGGAGGAGTGAGTTGATGACTGGGACTTAGAGTAAGGATGTTAAGAAAAGGCTCATTAAAATATAGGAGCATAGCTGTGAATGGTACAAAAACGCGGTCACTGAAGCAGGAGGATAGACGTAGATTGGAGGCTTTTGAAATGTGGTAGTGGAGAAGAATGGAGGAGGTGAAATGGACCGAAAGGAAAACAAATGAGGAAGTACTTGGTATGGTGGGTGAGGAGAGGGGTTTCTTTGGAGAAATCCTAAGGAGACAGGAAAAATAGATGAAGGGCATATTGATCGGCAGTGGGTTGTGGAAAACTGTAATAGAGGGAAGAATGTTAGGCGAACAAGGAAAGGGCAGGAACAGGATAGGAATGTTGGATGGGTTGAAGGAAGCACTCAGAGATGGAGGAGGACGCAATGTACACGGGAAAGCCCAGAAGTATCCAGCCTGACCTAGAGATGGTGGTAGTTGTTTGAAAAATATCACTAAATTCGAAAAAAATGCATTCTATAAAGCATATGTTTCAAGATGCCACGTTGTTAAGTATTTGCTTGGGAGACATCAATAGTGAACGTTTTCAGTGAATTGGTGAAAATTGAGAAAATTGATCAACGTTATGTGGTACAATATTTTATGTGAAAGGCCTCAGCCCAACCAATATAAAAGCTGAACTGAGTTCTACTTAGGGTTAGTCTGCTCCTTGGTTTACTACAGTAAAATATTGGGTAGCAGAGTTTAAACAAGGCCATATAATCTGCCAAGACAAGCATTGTATTAGTTGACCAAAAGAGGTGACCGACTCCAGAAACTGTGGAGAAAATCCACAAAGTGATACTGGATAATCGTCAACTGAGAGTGGGTGAGCTGGCAGACATAGCCATTTCAAAAAGTGCGGTACATGTTATATTAACTGAAATTTTGGACACAAGAAAGCTGTGTGCAGGATGGCTTTTGCGTTTGCTCACACTTGAGCAAAACCAGCATCGTGAAGATATTTTAATTAAGTGTTGAGCAAAGTTTCACAGCAACAAAGCAGAATTTTTGAGCCGTTTCATAACCATGGATAAAACATAGGTCCATTACTCCAAACCGGAGACAAAGAACAATCAAAACAATGGGCTCAAAAGGGAGAACCGGCTTTAAAGAAGGCGAAGACTGTTTCATCTGCAGGGAAGGTTATGTTGTCGGTTTTTTGGGATTTGCATGGGATAATTTTCATTTACTACCTTGAAAAAGGAAAAGCTATCAACGGAGAGTAATATATATCACATTAATGCAAGGTTTGAGCCAAGAAATCAAGAAAAAGCGGCCACATTTGACTGAGAAGAAGGTGTTGTTTCATCAAGACAATGTACCAGCTCACAATTATGTTTAAAGTTTGAATCGCTACCTCATGCTCTCTATTCACCAGATTTAGCCCCCTCAGATTTTAATCTGTTCGCAAACAAAAAAATGGCTCGGTGATCAAAGATTTACCAACAGCGGAAAAGTGATGTCGGTAGTTAATGGCTATTTTGAGGTGCAAGACAGTTCTTATTATATAAAGGGTATCGAACTTATAAGACATCGCTGGGAAAAGTATATAGAGGTGAAAGGAGATTATGTTGAAAAATAAATACAGTTTTTTTCCAAAATTGTTGTTTTCTTGGTTGGGTAGGGTACTTCTGGGATTACCCTTGTAGTCAAGTTGCAGTCCAATTTTATACCATTCTTGTGAAGGAAGGGGTCGGTGAGAGAGGGGAAAAGAGGAGGGTTGAGAAACCATCGAATACTAGAGCTTTGTGTCTAACCTCCTGCACTCAGTTCACAACCTGCAGTGGTAGTGTGGAGACTGGTTCTTCTACTTTGCTCACTGTGAGCTGTTATACAATGAGCATTGCAATAGAAAATTCCATTAGTTGTGAATTGCCTGTTGTAATTAGGTTTTTATGGGCAAAAACCACAAGCCAATTTGAAATTCATAGGCAACTTTGTGAAGGTTACGGAGATGAATAATTTGTGAAGATGGAGTGAGGAAGTGGTATATTCAATTTAAATATGACTGCACCAATGTTCGTGACGAGGACTGAAGTGATTGGCCTAACCTTATGGCAGATGAACTGATGGCCAGTTCTTGGACGTTAGCAGCTTCGAAGTTTATTGCCAGCAAAAACTGTATCACTAAATGGATTTTACATTTGGCAGAATTTCCAATTATATTGTTCATTTTGACTCCCTACTATAAACAAATGACAAATAGTGTAGCCTTCCAAACACTGCAGCTCGAGGCATACTGCCCTTGTGTGTGTGTGTGTGTGTCAATAAAGCAAATATTCAGCTCCCCCCTACTTCACTCACTACGTGCAAACGGAGGTTAATTCCTGGACAGCCCTCACAAGTAGGAAATTCATTACCATGGTCTCCGATCCATAACTTGCTGTGACAAGCGAGAGTTTGCTCACCTAGTATGTTAAGCCCTGTAGCATCTGAAGTTATTAGTTTGTGTTTGGGTTCTGCATGCACCACGGTACTATCTCAATTCTCCATGCCACCTGGAAAACCCCATGTATCCTGGAAACCAAAGTTTTGGGGCTATTTTGACACCTCTAGGAAATTGTCATTAGAAATATTTTTGGGACATATGTTCATTCTATGGTAATTGTCTCTATTCACCAATGTTCATCAAGGTTTTTGAAAATCACGAGGGTTCATTCCAGGCGATTATACCAATGGGAAAGTCTCACGGTTTTGTGAGTTAAAATTTAACTGGAGCTATTACAGGAGATGAATTATTTTGAGTAAGATTTGATGTTTAAGTGTAATTTTTTGAGTTCAATGTGATGGACTATAGCAATTGGTTCAAGTTCAAAGGTTTTTAATGTTGGCATGTTATAATTGCAATGTGAGTAGTAAAATTCACCATTTGTAAATTTATTTTGTCATTGACTATTTGGCCAGTATTGTTTCATGTGCTTGAGAGTACTTATAGATAAATTGATTTCTTTCTATAATTTAGTGAACTGCTTTATGAATTCAGTGATGAGTTAATTTTGCTCTGTTTAATTATTTTAATCATCCTCTCTCCTCATAGGGTTTCCTTTCTTTTCTGAGTGCACCTTTAATTGGGGCACTTTCAGATGTGTGGGGCCGGAAATTCTTTCTCCTCATAACAGTCTTTTTCACCTGTGCACCAATCCCACTGATGACCATCAACACCTGGTAATTTTTTAACATCAAAATTTCATAAAAATTTGAAATTTAAATCTCTGTTGAAGTCTTTCACACTTTGGCATTTGGAATATTTTTTGTTAATTCTATTTTTATTTCAAATTGTTTAAATTCAATCACTAATTTAAAGATAAATTATGCTAAAATAAGAAAATTTTAAATGTTTTATCAGTGAATCAAACATATTTAACATTAAAGCATTTCTTCCTTTATTCAGGTGGTTTTTTGCCATGATATCTCTCTCTGGTGTATTTGCGGTGACCTTCTCCGTTGTGTTTGCATATGTGGCAGATGTAACTGAAGAACATGAGAGAAGTCTTGCATACGGACTGGTGTGTAAATCATGATCCTGAAAATTTTATTTCTGTTAATGCTACTGTCAAAAATTTTGATTACACTGTCCTATTAATGTATGATGGTAAGATGTTAACAAACAATCGTAGTAATATTACTGAGAGAACTCTTTATAATGTGGGAGCCATGAAATGTGCCTGCATTGTAGCAATGTGTACTTGAGATTTATTATTATAAGTAGTCCACCAAATTAGGTTAGGTTTTTGATGGACCCCAGGACTGTACACTACTGTATCAATATGCCCTAGGTAGCATGAATTCACACTATATCAAGACCCTGTACTACATATTATAATTCTTTAGTCCAGCATACTTTCTATGGCCCTTAATTCCAGCCAAAATGTTGGGTCTCATGCGGTCTCTCTACTCATCTTCCAGAGTTCTCCTCTTTATTACTGTCTTCAGCATGCCATTGCCTCTGTGTGTCCTGCATCATCCTACCTTATTTGAATTTCTCCTAGCATCCTCCACCCTTCTCATACCATGCCCAGATTTGTATTGTTTGTTTCCCTTTTAGTCCAATTATTTTTAACATTCTTCTCCACACCTATATCTCAGAAACTTCCAATTTACACTAATCCTCAGTGGCTAGGTTTCTGTGCCATCCAAAATGTTTCATATTCAAGTTTTCATAAGTATTTTCCATACATCTTCACGTAAGGTGCATTAGCGCTCAACTCTTTGTAAAAGCTTCCTTTCCCAATACAACTGTTCTTTTTATGTCTCCACTACTCTGTCCACTCTCATCCAAAAAAACTTGCTAAATAGGTGAACTGTTCTATCTATTCCAATTATCTGCCGCGTTAAATCCCCCAACTTCTCTTCTTAGCCTCACAGGCATCAAAACCATGATCATGAAATATTAAATCTTTATTGTGGAAGTGTAAAGTTTCTTTTTTACCCTCATAATGAAGGAATTCCTCTTTTTTAAACCTGAAAAAGTTATGTTCCTCTCTCTTCTACAAAATTTTCGTTTATTCTGACCAGCTGACTACAGAACACTAATTTATGATTCTAATCCTCATCTGCTTCTGGGAAACTGAGTTTACACGTAATTCACTCTTGACTGATATTATATTATGTACCAGTTAAATTAAATGGTATATTTCCCAGAATTTTCAATGCTTGACTACTTTTACTGTGGTGTTTAAACTGGGTTTTAGTGAATATTGTGCCATTTTTCCTGCAAAACTATAGTTTGCTCCTGGTGGTCATCCCTTTCTCTTGAACCATATATGCACTCTCCTTCAAATGTCCTCTCCATTTTCATGCCACTGAATTTGAGTCCCCATCAATTTCTGAGTATTTTTCATAATAAATATGCAATAATTCAATCTGATTGGTTACACTATAAGCTCTTCATCGCTCTGTTTGTTTGTTGGCATTTACACCTGTTCTATCTGTTAGATTCACTTGGTTTGCTGTTATTTCTATGAATAATATTCTGTCCATGTTCCATCTGTTCCACACTCATAACCCATCTTGACAGTTTCCTATTCAGTACTGTAGCTACCCCAAGTTGGCTTTACACCTATATTGGCTGTACATTCTCATGCAACTATTGCTTCAGTAATCTCGGATGTCTTTTTATCGCACCTCACACAGGGCTGATACATCTATTTTTCCTTTCTCAATGGATAGATACTTGCTCTCTTCTCCATAGCATTGTTTTAATGTTCCAAGTCCCTGTTTTTATGGAGATGTTTGTCCTCTGAATGTTCTTTTCTTCTGCCATCTGCTAGGCTCTGAAAGAGTTTTTGTATGATGACAGCTCTGGATGCCTTGCCTTCCCCACCGCAAAGCACGGCACTCAGCTCTGTTGTCAGCTATAGATGCTAGGACTCATTTTCATGTTTGGTTCCGTGATATTTCCTTGGGATAAATAATGAGATTGTTCACCTCTGACTTCTTCGCTAGTGTTTTTAATATGATTATCACTGAAGTGGCCATACCACTGGAGTCAACTGCCTTTACGGCTACCTCACTGTGGAACAGGCATTGTTCAGACTACCTTTCATGCAGCTCCAACCCTTCAATCTAGCTGGCATGCAGGGGTTCAGATGCCCCGAGGATGATGACAGAGTTGGTTTTTGAAATGTCTGCAGCAATGGAGGCACTAACCCGGTGGAAGATTCAAGAGGATTTTACTTCTCCAACTACCCTCGTGATTGTTGAGTCTAAAGGCCTAGGGAAATCCACAATGAATCGAGCATCAATTTAATTAGAGCATCTCACAGTTAAAAAATTAATGTTAGTGTTGGGGAATGTATCTTCATCTATAGGAACAAAAATTAAGACAGTTCGCTAATTTAAAGCACCATGGGAGATGACGTGACAGTAACTTTAAAAGTTGTCAATTAATGTGCATTAAAATACATCGATTTCAAAGTGTAAAAATAATTTGCTTTGGCTGGGATGTGAAAGTGGATCCCTTGGTATATGGTTGAGAGTTTTGGCCAATTAAACTACCAAGGCACTCAAATGAATATCAAGGGACCCTGGTTTGAATCCCAGTAAAGGTGAATGATAGTGAAATTGTTGCATTTTAATAAAACAATTGGTGATGATGGTTCTTTCGGTGTACCAGTGGAAATATTTTAACAGGTTATGGGAGTTAATGAATTGGTAGTGTTACTGTGAAAAGGTGTGTTTAAAATTGATACAAGATATTAGGCATAAAAAAATTTCATTATGAAGTTATACTCGTACACATTTCATCGCCGACCCCGGTGGTGACGAGGTAACGTTCGAGGGTTCGATTCCCACCAGGGTGAGTTTTCCTCCACCTAGGGCTTCGGTGCTTGTAAATGTGACCATTGTTATCGTTGTTAATAGTTCGATGTGAAGGCCATAATGTGCTGTTTTTGACTAATGCTAAATAAATAAAATAAAAATAAAAAATAGGTGGAAGCAATAGTAGAGTTTTAATAAACACTCATTCGTTTATGTCTAGAAATTGCTGTTTTTCTTTGCATGCCCTGCTCCACTTGAGCCTCAATTGTTAGACCCGGCTTTGAGATTGCACTAATTGAAGCAGTGGTTCATGCTTTACATGGAAATGGGGGCTTATGATATTTCCCTGAATATTTTGATGCTCAGAATGTTTTAGTTTACGTTCACTCTGACTATGATACGAGGGTCATCCGGAAAGTAGTACCCGTTCGTGAAATAAAGACACAAAAGTAAATATTAACAAACATAAAAAATTTTATTTGAAAGAGGATACTTTAAACTACTTCTCAACATAATCTCCAAGCAAATTAAGGCATTTGTCATAACGTGTGACAAGTTTCTGTATTCCTGCTGCATAGTCCTTCGCCGCCAGCTCATTGAGATACGCGAGGGACCCATCTTGCACAAATTTTTGCATAATGCAGATGGTGTTTAACAATTTCATGAACAATTGTTCGAGAAACATTGGGAAAATGCTCACAGATGTCATCAATTGTGACGCGCCGATCGTTCCTCACGAATTCGTCAACTGAGCTCACCAGTTGGTCTGTAATGACAGACGGTCTCCCCGAACGCTCATCGTCGTGTGTGTTCCCCCTCCCCATGTTGAAGTTGCGACACCACCGCCGAACAGACGACTCGTCCATTACATTGTCTCCATACACCTCCTTTAATTGGCGATGAATATCACATGGGCGAACGTTTCTTGCATTGAGGAATTTAATCACTGCCCTCACTTCACAACTGGCGGCGTTCTCAATTTTTTTAAACATTGTAAACAATCACAGAAACAACACAGGCAATGCTAGCGTCACGCAACTTGGCTCAGAGAAGGCAGACAAGCCACTGAAGCTATCTGACCTCGTCCAGCGGCTACTCGCGTCGTCAGCACTTCATGCGGCACGAACGGGTACTACTTTCCGGATGACCCTCGTAATTGTATATTGGTGATTTTTGTGACTCAAATTTACTTTTTCCTCCTGTGTAATTGTGAATAAATGATTTTGTTTTGCTTTTGATTGATTTTTAGACTGTGTTGGTTGGTGATCATTATGAATTTTTAATTTGACTGAAATGGTACTAACCTTGCCACTTATTTTTGAAGTGTGCCATTTCAGGGAAAAGAGTGCATCACCTTTTTCAGAGGATTGATTTCATTTTCTTGAGAATTCGTGTTTTTTCAGAAGGTGGTCACTGTCAATAACTTGCATTTACAGGGGGATTAGTGATTAGGATTGTGTATTTACATGATATTGTTCATTTGCTCACATATAATTAAATCACACAGCAGGATTGTTGCACAAATATCACAATGAGACCATGAGCTATGTATATATTATCATTTCCTGCATAAGCATCAAAAATTATTTACGTGAAGCCAAAATTAAAGTAGATAAATTTGTTTGTTGATATAGAACCCCCTGCATCTTTTACAGTTACATAGCTAACACCCTAATGATGACTTTGGCTTCACTGATTCTGGAATAATCTCTTTTATCAATAGTACATTTTCTTGATTATTAACTGCCTCTAAAGCTCACTGAATTGTGTAATAGTGATTAATATTATGTAATCCTATTTTTGTGACTAGCTGAATTATCACTGGCAGTCTCAAATTTAAAACATGGTTCTATACTCCAGAATTTTATGCAATGGGATTTCTGAAATTATGTAAATCGGAATTTGAGATCTGATACTTCATTAAAAAATATATGCATGCAAACAGTCAAATGTTATTTGTGCTTAGCATTTTTGATTTTAAGAGCATAGCCTACTCAATTGTTAACTTTCCTCCTGTAAGCAATTATTGCAGAGCTCAGGAAATTATGGTTTTCTGTGAATGTTGTGTATTTCCTCTGTGTGTGTTGTAATGAGCAATACTTTTACATCTATTTATGAATGAAGTATGCTGTAGTGACAGTAAATAGTGAAATAATTTTTAATATTTTCACAAGATGTAAATAATTGCTAATGGTTTTGTTTCGGTTTTTAAATCCTTTGTATGTAGTTACAGTTGTATGTTTCCTCTTTGGATTCTGATTGTAATTAACATGACACTTTTGGATTATTCAGGTATCGGCCACCTTTGCAGCTAGTTTAGTTATATCTCCAGCTTTGGGTGCTTACATGCTTGACACCTACTCTGAATCTCTAGTAGTGGCGTTGGCCACTGCAATAGCCCTCCTGGATGTATTCTTCATTCTGGTTGCAGTCCCTGAATCTCTTCCGGAGAAAGTTCGTCCATCGTCTTGGGGTGCCCCAATTTCTTGGGAACAAGCAGATCCTTTTGCGGTAAGATCGTCTTTTGCTTTAGTCACATTCAAGTTCATATGTTGCATTGAATGGTAATTAATGAAGTATGTCCATTCACGTAGAGTTATAAGGCTGAATTTCTATTGTTTACCATCAGAACTGAATAGGAGAAGGTTATTTACTGAACAGTTATATGGTAGATAATACCTTATTATGTTATTTCATTATTTTTGGCCGGAATTCTGATCTAATATTTAATTCAAATGTACTTTGTGCTATGTGTAACACATTCAGAATTGACTCAATATTTAGTGGCAATTAGGCTTCAGTTGATTTCTGGTTCAAGGGTTGACTCTCACTTGGTTTTACTAACCTTAAACATTAATAAAATCATGCAAACAAGAGAGTGGGTTTTTGTGTAACCAGTATAGATGTCTTATACCTAGATACCATAGGTACAAAAATTGTCATTTTTATGTTTGTAACTAAGGGTTTTATAAGTAAGTTACCTCAAAAGTTCACACTCCCCAAGGGGCTTCAACGCTGAAGTCCAAAAATATGTTTTTGAACTTCTTTGTTTAAGTTACAGTGTCATCTCTGATTGATTGACAGGGCTGCTCACTCTTACTGACGAAAAGCTTTAGTTACCTTATGAACTATGCATAATATCCTTGTATTATATTCTCGCATTGTATTATTTTCTGTAAATTTATTCATATGCTCACTTCTCATACTTAAGTATGATGAAAAGTGAAAAAACTGTAATGGTAAATTTTATTACTTAATATTTGTAGTACTAAAAATTACTTTAAAAATCAAGTGCAATGATTTTTTAGAACATGGACGAATTCCTTGATTATAATGATTGCTTAAGAAATTCATTAATTAGATTCAGGCGTGATTGTACAAGTAGCTGTGATTGAGCTTGCTTAGAGTGATACATGTTTAGATGAAAATTTGAAAAAGTTATCTCTGTTGAAATGAATTAGGTTGCAAAATAAATTTGCATATCCCAGTTATTTAGCTTTAAGTGATTAAAGAGAAAATAATATTTTAATCTCAATTCAACTCCAAGCAGTCAAATTGTAATAGTTATTGGTTTTTTAAACCATCTATGAAGTTTATCATTAAAGACTGACTCAAATTACTGGGACTCGTAGGCAAGAGCTTTCTATCTAGTTAATAGCATTTTAAGATATATCTTCCTTGTCCTTATAGGAATACTTGCATTAATATTTGATTTCGGTTTTTCTCAGGCCTTACGGAAAGTTGGGAAGGATCATACCATCCTGATGTTATGCATGACAGTATTTCTATCCTACTTGCCTGAAGCTGGTCAATATTCATGCATCTTTGTATATTTGAAACTGGTACGTAATTAATTTCTTTATCTTTTTAAAACTTTTTGTGATATTTATTGGATATACGTTTCTGTATTAATCCTAAAATCTAGGGTATCCAGACCTCTCTTAACAGGATGCATGGGTAGGGTCTTATTTGAAATGGTTGATACATATGGGATAATTGCAGTTGTAATTAATTCACTAAATATTTAAGGTTAAGTTTTCCTGGTTAAACACTCTTGTGTCTGCTCCCAGAATCCCATGATGTCTGCATCACTGTAGTTAGAAGTGTGTGCTATTGTATGGAGTAAGAACTTTCAGTCATGTGGAGTAGAAGAGCTGCAGCCGCAAATTTCAGTATTAAACATATAAGTGACCATACAAGGTCTGTTCATAGCTCCTCTGTCAAAATTTTCGCTATCTCTGGAATGGGGGCAAATATTTTTCCTTTGAGTGGGTTTTTTAGTTTAGGGAAACAGACAAAGTCACTTGGGGGCAAGACTGGTGAGTAGGGTGGGTGGAGAAGCACAACAGTCTTGCTTTTGGCTAAAAACTCAAAGAGTTCTGAGAGACGAATGAGCTGGCATGTGGTTGTGGTGAAAAAACCAGTCACTGCTCCTCGAAAGTTTGGCTTGTTTTGTCTGATTCTCTCTCTTAGTCATTTTACAACCTCGAGGTAACTCTCGGTGTTGACTGGCTGTTAGGTAGCTATTCGTATTACAAAACCCCCTTTGTATTGGAAAAAACAGTCAAAATTACCTTGATATTCGAGCGAGCATCATCCACTGCTTGCTGCCCCTTTTTGAGCCCAGTAAACTACTCGTAACATTTGGTACATTTCAAAGCATCCTCACCATCAGCAATCAACTCTGTGAAGGATGCAATCAACTCAGTTTCTGTGAAGGATTTGCATAGTTTCACGCAGAATTTCATAGAGCGACACTTCTCCTTCAAAGAGCTCAAATTCTGCGGATCAGACTTTTCGCTTCACTACTTGAACTTACCTTCACATGATTGGCCCTAACTAATCAACAAAGTGGTTGATGGTGGTTATTTGAAAAGTTTCTGGGGACACAACACCTCCAAGCGGATTAAAAAATGAACAACTGGAGGTGCACTTTTCAAAAAGTTGGGGAATCTTTTGAACAGACCTAATAAATCCTGAATTGTGTTGAAAATTCAAGTTGATATAACTAGAGTACAATAATGACTGGATTTCATATTGAAGATCACATGTGTGTCTGTATGTTATTCATGCCTTTGATCTCGTGAGTCATTTTGAAGGTTAAGGGAAGTAACAAATTATTCATTGTATTATGTTCCTGCTGTTTGGTTTCTATGTATTTGATATATGTTGCATGTGAGAATATAATTGAGAAATAAGTGGAACTTGTTTTTATAAATAATCCCAATTAATTCTTGTCTTGTACAGGTGCGGCAACATAACTTCCTTTTTCTGATGCAAAAGCTTTCAAAAAAGGAAGTTATGTTGCTGCACCCTGTATTATGCTATATCATTCACCTGTTTAGATATATTTGGATAAAGTCAGTGTTTCTGTGGATAAATTATAATTAACATTTGATGGAGTGTTTAATAATATTGTTGATTTCAAAATTACTGGGCTTATTATCCTTAAACTTCCAAGATGTACACTGAGTACCCAAGTTATGTGGTTAACTCTTCAAAAAGATTTTTCTATTTGTTACCAACCATATAATTCAAAACATGTCCATGATTTTGAAAACTTCAGAAGAACTTCTTCTTCAATGCCATCTTGATTCAATGTATAAAAAGCTTTGTTCCATGATAATTGGAACAAAGTTCCTTTGCACAGTTATTGCATTTACGCATTACTTATACCTCGTTGTCAAAAATAATTCATAGTGTACAGAGAATTTTTACTAAGGAATGATGCACAAAAGTAAACCATAAAGTGTTCATTTTGGTTTATTACTTTAGCTCAAGTTTTCATGGTATTGGTTTTTGTAGAGAGCAGTAGTTGTGTAAAATCAAGAATCTGTTGTTTAATGAAGAGGTCAAGGAAGGGAGAAACATGCATCGCTATTTTGTATTTGATAATCCAAAATTCACAACTTTAAACATTTTAGAAATTATCTTGAGAGCTAGTGGTGAAAGAATAGATTTTCTGATTCCATTTTCCTTTCCATGAATAGTTGAAGATAATTAGGGGCCTTTGTATACCTCCAAGATTGTGGATCTTGTTTCCATGGTCTTAAGATAATTAGGGGCCTTTGTATACCTCCAAGATTGTGGATCTTTTTTCCATGGTCTTAAGCTTAAGTCTGTTTGGGTTACTGGTTATTATTTCACTGTGGTTTGTTCCTTCTTAGGTAGGTCCCTCAAATTCATCCTATTCCTGATTCCAAGTAATGAATAATTTTAAAGATTCTGTTTAATGATGATAATATGCTAAAAATAATTATTATTGATGATGGTTAAGCTTATCAGGTTAATGCAATTAGGTAGGCGACTATGTTAATGGTTGGATCCCAAATGATCAAATAATATTGAAGTGAAAGAAGTTGATGAGCTTTACTTTTGCAGGCTTATGTTACTCTTTCAATGGGTTAAAACATCCAAAAAGACATTTGTAAAAGTAATAGAAGAAAAGGACATGTTTCATCATTATTCAATTAATGCAGTTTTTTCAATTTTATTAACTTTTTCTTATTATATAAATGTAGCTGATGCCAGATTTGAACTTAATAGCTGCTATTCTCATAGTATTGTT
Organism: Hetaerina americana; assembly: GCF_022747635.1. Classification (NCBI taxonomy): domain Eukaryota; kingdom Metazoa; phylum Arthropoda; class Insecta; order Odonata; family Calopterygidae; genus Hetaerina; species Hetaerina americana. The sequence goes on along the minus strand of NW_027287205.1, from coordinate 76,630,385 downwards.
TATTTATTGTACAAAATTTAGTCAAAAAAATTGAACTGCTAAATGTTTATTTTTTCTTGTAAATATGTAATACTACATTTAAACAGCTACTTGGGTTATTCTGAAATAGATTAAGCCTTTAAAATTTAATAATATTTTCTCATAACAGTTGTTTTCATTCACTGATATCATACCATTTAATTTGAGGGCCCACTGTACATCTGTAATCACTACCACCATATTTTACATGAAGTATCAATGCTTTGTAAATTCCTAGGGTTTGGTGGTTGGTGGGGGGCACAACTTTTACTATACATAATGGCTCTGTAGTAACAATAGTACTGCTGAAGTTCTAAACATTAGCTAATACCTTTAAGGACTCATTTACTGCCCTAGTTTTTCTGCTTTTGGGGAATTAATGAAAAAACTTTCAGCAGTGGCAATGGTGAAGTATTCATTGTGATTCTTGAAAGTAAATGGTCTGGAATTAAATGATTGGGCCTATTGTCTTTTTTTCTCACGTATTTTTTGCTGTAATGTATTTTGGCAGTTAATGATACTCAGAGCACACCAAAGCGCAGTACACATCATCATTGTGTATTTTTTCCTTGTTCTTGATTATTACCATATTTTCCCATCGATAACACATGCGTTATATGTAAAAAATGTTCAGATGATCGAAAAAATCACGATGCGCTTTATGTAATGAAAATTGAAAACATGCAAACATTTACATACTTATGTACACAATAATCGAAGGAAGAGTATCGCAAAACTAAATAAATAAATAAGTCTGGAAGCATGCTTTTCTAATTGCCTTCTATTTTATACAGATCTGCTACTTATAACAGTTAATTCATCTCATAAATCCATGAGAAAAATAAAAAACATATAATTTCTATACTTCATTTATTCTAATACATATAATACCTCACATATACATAGAGTGCATCGTATTATTTACACGTACGCAAAATGTATGATAGGATAGGATGACTCGAATCCTAGAAATTCCTCACCTGAATCAAAATTAAATGAATTAAGTGCATTTATTATCTCTTCAGGCACATGACTGAGTTCACCCTTAGAACTTTTCTTCATCTGCTAGCACTGGGGTTTAAATATTGCCTTAAAATTTTTCTAATCAATTTTTTAGACAAGTCACTCTGACACCCTGCCAAATTTACAGGATCCACAGATTTATTTCTTCATAAGACAATCTTTTAATTCTTCCTGATTCTGTGTAGTCTTTCATATCGGGCATCATTCACTTTTCCACACAAGAACATAACTTTGATTTAAAAGATGAATTAATGGATAAATCCTGGCAACCTCGCAATTTCCTTTTTCTTGTGCGAGATTGAAGACTTTTTAGCTTCATCATACCTGTATACGATTTTCCTCTGCATGGATTGTTTTCTTGAGAAAATTCTAAATTACAAAAACTAAACTCAGTTCAGGTTAGAAACAATCACCATGTAGGGGGCACTTTCATAGAACTTGAAAGGTGTCAAGAAAAGCTGAGCGCGGATACTAGCAAAGTGAATGAGAGCAAAGAAACAAGAAAATTCATTCATTCTCTTATTTTTTAAATTCTAAATGTTACTTTATGTAGCAAATCGGGCACCAAACCTGTGTCTTGTTTTGACTTACGAATTATAGCGAGAAAGTAATAAGGTGGCTTATTGTGTTGGCTTGTAAATATTGTTTATTTTTTGATCCTTCTGTTGTCTGGAATCAATTGGCAATCAATTGGCTTCAATCCTCTCTTTACTCACGGTAGATATAGCCACAGGCAATTATGATTTCATGTATTAATTGGTTGTTACCATCTATTTGTGTATGGATATAGACGTATTTGTACACACAATGTGTATTATTTTTACACGCATATATATATGTATATACAGATGCGAGGCATTTATACATGTTGAAGATAACTATGAAACCATGGGCAAGCGGTATCTATACAAATTCATGATAACTTCAAAGTTCTGGGTTTGCGTTATCGATGGGAAAATATGGTATATTTATTTGCTTGGACTTATTATTATTATATAATTTGGTTTTTATGCCATGTTCATTATTATCTCATTTCTGCAATTTATCAATGCATAGGAAACATCATACATTTCTAAGCCTTACATTGAGTTGATAAATTATTTTTGTTTCAATAAAATAAAAATGACTTTGGGTGAAGCATAATGTTGTAATTCATAACAAAAACAGAAGTACACCGTATTTTTTTAATATTAGGTCCTCGCTGGAGATGGGTTAGAATTATGATCAATTCACTTAACAGTGTGCTCTATCAAGGAGCCTTAATTAAGTGTATGTGCTCAACATATGGCTGTGTGTCCTTGGAAGGTTTACATCTTATAGGATTCTGTTGCATTTTTTCTTAGAGTTATGCCAGTAAACATTTTCTAGGTATTGTAATGGTTCTCATTTTAATCCTTGGTGATGTTTACGAACTGGTTAAAAATATGCATCATTGTTGGGTGTCACTCAGAACTAGTGAAGTCACAAAGATTTCACAGAGTATGATTTATTTGCAATATCCAGAGTTGTAACTATTGTTTGAAGGGCGTACATTTCATAGCTTTGCCTAACTAGACGAAAACTCGTATCCCTCATTATCACATCCCTCATCGGCATTGGCAGAAGACCTCTGATAGAAGGAGAAAAGCCAGAGTTTTCAATCTCACCAATAAAAATATAGCCAAAAACTTCAGAAGTGAGAGTAGCAAAGTTGAGAGAGTTCTGTGAGTGTAATCATTAAGACTTTCAGGTTAATAATTATTTTTGTAGGCATCTGAGATTTCAGCAGTGTCTGTAGTAAGGATAATGTTAATTCTATCATTCAACAAAATCATCAGCAAAAATCATATCATTCAGCAATTCAACAAAATCAATAGATAGATACTGACAGCCTGCAAGTCACATAATTTGGGATAATGATATATTTAAAAAGTTTTATGCAAGGTTTACTCTCCTTAACTCTGTAGGTAATTAATTGGCAGGGTAGGAGTCTGACAATATGAGGTCTCATGTAATCAGTCAGTTGTAGTTGTGTTCATTTAATCATATTAAGCTGTTACCTATGCAAAATTATCTTATTAGCTATTATAATTATTTTTTGATTCAGTTCAAATTGTTGTATCTGTAACAAATTGGTAGATAACTCTGCACTAATTTAAAATGTATTTTTGAGAAGCCTCTTACTTTTAGTAGCCAACTATAGAACTTCTTTTTGTTGGAAAAACATTCTATTGTTAATCCTTGGTTTTGTGATTAAAACAAACTTGAACTTAATTTCAATTAATTCATTGTGTGAAGTCTAATTTTTCTTTTTTTGTTAATAATGGACAACGTATTTGAAGGTTTATGTTACATGATGTTATGGAGATCTTTTTTTGAACTGGTAAATATTTTTTATGGGGTTGTTGAATGGTATGGTGTGGATGATTTTTGTTGAAACATCCGGTGGTGAATATGCTCCCCTGTGTGACATTTTTGGTACAGACTTTGATGTGGTCAATACTGGTATTACCAGGTGATGGGGTTCAGTGTGGTGATGGTAGCTGTGTACATAGCTGTTGTGGGCATGCTGTCAGTTGGTGCGCAAGTGGTGCTAGGTTTCCTCATGCGATCCATTGGATCAAAGCATACCATACTTCTAGGACTCCTCTTTGAGATGCTGCAGTTGACATGGTATGGATTTGGATCACAGACATGGTAAGAATATTATTTCTTCTAGAAGTTTGTGTTAGCTGCATCTGTTGTGCAACTAGGGTCGAGATTTTTTCAAGAAATTTTTCACCAGGGAGTCATTTATGTTCATTTTATTTAGCATAATGTACATGCTTATATCAATTCACTTTGGCATTTTTTGAAACCTCGTCTTGAACGTTTGGAGGCCTTTAGGAAAAGGATAAAACAGAAAGACCTATTCATGGTGGCCATTCCAATTTTAAATTGAATGGCTAGTAAAGAAAAACCTTTGTTTTGAGTTTTTCTGTTGTCTTGTCTTAACTTTAATTTTGTGATAGTTCTTTCCGTAAAAAAGTGTGTTTTTCTAGCCGTGTGGTAATTACTTCCCATCCCTGATTGCCTGTATATAACTCAAAGAGACATTTCAATATTGTTGATGCTTTGTACAGCCATAAGGTGTCCCTGCCCAAACATTTAATCAAATTAGTATACGTCTTCTAAGTATGATTCCAAGCAGTTTTTCTTTGACTGATTTTGTAGGATTTCCACAAATTTGCAGAAATTTCCACGCTATTGGGGTTTCTTATCAAGTGTTTAGTTTTCTGGTTACGTGATTGTAGCTTCCTGATGACATGTTTTGCTATTCACTTAGTGATAGCTCCATGTTCTTGTCAAAATATAATTCTGACCTCATGAACGTGACTGAAAAATGAAAAACAAAATTTTTGTCCAAAATAACCAAATGTTTGCAAGGATTTGTTGAAGCTGGGGATGTCTAGTAGTTGAAACGTTGAAACATGACTGTTACACCCCTGGAAATGACGTTTTTCTTTCATTTTCTTCAGGCCCATGGAATTATTTTGAATCTTAGCACAATATTTGCCCTTTTGGAATTTGAAAAATTTTTCAAGTTGTAGCATTTAATGTGGAGCAAGTTGGCTCAATAGATGATAGTATCTATTCTTGCGTGACAATTTTTATCCTTCCAAGCTTATATGCATTTTATTGGTCGAAAATATGCATTGAAACAGAATAAATTGGCCTTATCAGAAGTAAAAATTTTAATTTTAATTTATAGACTTGAAGATGAGATGATAGCGTGGCTGAGGGCTGCATAAATAGTTATATGAAATAATTTTGTGTGAAATTGGCATTTCATAGGAAATGGAAGAATACTTACTTCCTATGCTTAACATTTTTATAAAGAGCAAACAAAAATTATGGCTCTATAGGCTTGAAAATTTGGTTTTCATTTACTTCACTGCTTACTCTTTCTTGCTTCATTATTCATGCCCTGTGGTAACCTGTTTCTGATGTGTATGGCATTAATTACCCATCTTTGATTTTCCTTTAGGATGATGTGGGCCGCTGGTGTGCTAGCATCTGTGTCAAGCATCACATACCCTGCTATCAGCGCATTTGTTTCCATGCATTCTGATGTTGATAAGCAAGGTCAGTATTGTTGGTTAGGGATACTAATTAACCATAGCTGTGGTATTTTTCAATTTTTAAAATGAAGAGCAACTTCATAATTTTATTGCTTGTGTTTTATTACAAAAATTGTTTTTAGTGCATTCCACCATATTTGTCTGCTGCTTTTGTTCAAATGTATGCATTAGAAAGTTTGCTGCTTTCTATTCATTTTAAGATGAATTGCATTTGACGTTGTTCATTAATTAATAGCAGGGAGGCTTATTCTCAAGGTTTATTAATGTGCAATGGAATGCTAATATTATGAGTACTGTATGCTTCAATATTCTTGTTATATGTGGTATTCAGTATAATATCAGGATTCTAGTGTCTCTAATGGATTTGGGTGATACTTGATTCTAAGAATTTGCTTTATAAACTTAAAATTGAATCATTCCACTGTCAGTTACATTTGTTTCCAAAAGTCAATGCCATTGCTGTTATGTGTTTGCTGCTCCTTTAATTCTATTCTTTGAAACATTAGATAATTACCTGTACTTAGAAAGTCAAATAAGAGAAATAAATAGTTTATTCTATTTTCCCTTTAGTGTACTTGCTATTTCTTTTAAAGTTTAACACTCCTAATCATTTAAATTTGCCTCAGTTATCAGAGTCAAAGTGAACACTATGCAATAAGTCATTATAATAAAAATGCTATTTTATCATTATTACATATGTAAATTGTAAAATAAAAATCTGCTCTGATGTGTAATTGAGTAAACTGTAATTAACTTTATATCTAAAACCATATTGTTTAAAGTGGATGCAACACAAATTATGCATGTTGCATTTGCTCAGTACTGACCACTTAACTTGACTGACCATTTGCAATGGTTATCATTTATTCTTAAATAATTACCAGCACTTCGTTTCCCTTCCCCTTTCCTGCAGGCCTTGTACAGGGCATGGTGACTGGCATGCGAGGACTTTGCAATGGATTGGGTCCTGCTATGTTTGGACTCATCTTCTACCTCTTCCACGTAGACCTCAATGATGAGGCTGTTGGCCTGCCTCCTGCCCCCTCTCCACACCTGCATCATCCACAGCTGGTGATGCCTCCTTCCCACTTCCACCACTCACCACGGTGGGAAATGGCAGGAGTCAATGGGTCTGCCATAGGGATAGGGTCTGGTATTGGAAGGGCCGACATGGTCCCTCAGGTAATGACAATCATGGATGTTCCTCCCTCTCTCTCTCCTGGAAAGGATTTGGCTGAAATATTGGCATTGAATTAACTCAAGGATTCATATTATTATTATTAAAAATACACATGTGCTAATAGACATTGTCAGGTGGCACACAAGTCCCAAATAATTGCAAAAGATAATACATAAAACCAGACTTCAAAACACAAATATCTTTAACAAAACAAGTGAATCCCCATCCCATTTACAACCATTAATCAGCAAGAAAAAAAAAGATAAATTAAAAAAAATTAAGCTATTACATATAATACCATACTCCACACATCAATCACATTATTACATATATGCCTTACATCTATTCTTAAAAGTATACACTCTGTTAGGAAAGGGCTCGAATATTTTTGCAGGTAAGGTGTTCCACTCAACAATTGTTCTATTTAGAAAAGAAAATTTTTTTTTATTTGTTCTCTGTGCCCGGCATTTTATCTTAAATTTGTGATCATTTCTGCCTATAAAATTTGGGTTCCCCGCCTCTTTCCTAAGATCTGCCCAAGCTTTCTCCCCCTTCAAAATTCGGAACATTCCACAAAGTCTGCTTACTTTTCTTCTAGACTCTAGAGGTTCCCAGCCCAGCGTTTCTAGCATGTCAGACACACTCTCCATCCTCCTATGCTTCCCCAGTACATATCGGGCAGCCTTTCTTTGCACATTTTCCAGTTTTTTAATATGACCTTCTTCATGAGGGTCCCATACAAGAGAAGCGTACTCTAAAATTGGTCTTACTAGGGTCTGATAAGCCTTCTCCTTGGTTGCTCTAACGCTCCCTTTGAGGTTTCTCATTACCCAATGAAGAGTTTTGAAAGCTTTCTTATAGATGTACTCCACATTTAGCCCCCACCCTAAGTCCTTAGATAAATATACACCTAAGTACGAGGGTCATCCGGAAAGTAGTACCCGTTCGTGAAATAAAGACACAAAAGTAAATATTAACAAACATAAAAAATTTTATTTGAAAGAGGATACTTTAAACTACTTCTCAACATAATCTCCAAGCAAATTAAGGCATTTGTCATAACGTGTGACAAGTTTCTGTATTCCTGCTGCATAGTCCTTCGCCGCCAGCTCATTGAGATACGCGAGGGACCCATCTTGCACAAATTTTTGCATAATGCAGATGGTGTTTAACAATTTCATGAACAATTGTTCGAGAAACATTGGGAAAATGCTCACAGATGTCATCAATTGTGACGCGCCGATCGTTCCTCACGAATTCGTCAACTGAGCTCACCAGTTGGTCTGTAATGACAGACGGTCTCCCCGAACGCTCATCGTCGTGTGTGTTCCCCCTCCCCATGTTGAAGTTGCGACACCACCGCCGAACAGACGACTCGTCCATTACATTGTCTCCATACACCTCCTTTAATTGGCGATGAATATCACATGGGCGAACGTTTCTTGCATTGAGGAATTTAATCACTGCCCTCACTTCACAACTGGCGGCGTTCTCAATTTTTTTAAACATTGTAAACAATCACAGAAACAACACAGGCAATGCTAGCGTCACGCAACTTGGCTCAGAGAAGGCAGACAAGCCACTGAAGCTATCTGACCTCGTCCAGCGGCTACTCGCGTCGTCAGCACTTCATGCGGCACGAACGGGTACTACTTTCCGGATGACCCTCGTATTTGCAAGTATCACTTCTAGGAATGACATAGTCTGAGAATTTATATTCCCTATTGTTTCCATTTACCTTATTGCTAAAAGTGATGGATTTGCATTTGCTAACATTAATATCCATCCCATTTTTTGTCACCCAATCTGCCATTTTATTAATGTCCCTTTGAAGTTTGTCACGGTCTTGCTTTAGAGGGTCAATTAACAGCAAATGAAGCACTATCTATTCAAAGCGCTCATTCTCTATTAACCCCTGGAACGTTTTCAGTTATTGTTTTACATTGAGTGGGTCACATTTTGAAACTTAAAAAGTTAAATAGAGTATAGTGTTGAAATTACTATCTTATGTGCTCTTTGGTAAATGCTTCGATATGAGATATTTAGAAGCTAAAATAATTTAATATTTCAATGTGAATGATTTGTTTTAAATGTTGGTGATTACTGTTAATGTCCATTGTGTGTGCTAAACTTCATATTTATTGTTTACTTGGGAAATCGGTCAAACTTTTGGTGAATGAAGTCACATCTGAAAAAAATTGCTGACTGAAATTATGGTTATGTGCAAGTGCAAAATATGTTGCTTTTTGAATCCCTGAGGCAGAAAAAATTAGTAATCCTATAAATAAATGAAACCATTAATTATATGAGTAATCCTGTTGGTAATCGTGTATGACATCAAACTCAAAAGACTGACCCTAAGCAAAAAGATTAATTATTAAGAATACTTGAAGCACATTCATTCATTAGATCACTCATAAAAATTAAATGAACCTTTAATGAGAGTAAATCCAAGATGTACACATTATAGAGTGCCTTATTCAAAATCACACATTAATGATAATTAACAATTTAATAAAGAAAATTCTTGGAATGGTATCATTTAGTCGGGTGTCAAGTAAAAAAACAAAATGTGAATATTATATTTTGCTTCTATTTTTAGAAATTGTATTAATAATACATGATGATGGTGATGATATTGATAATTATTGCAAGTATACAATTTTTCGATTTCTACTCCACTCCTGAGAAGAAAATGGACAAAATTATAATAATATGTTGTTTACTTATACTATTACACTACTACACTACAATACTATGTACTTAACTTTGATACGATGTCACTGAGGATTTTTTGGTTGGTTCAGTGATTTTTCACCTGTATCAATTTTTTGAGCGCCATTTAATTTCACTCCCACCTGTATCTTTTTTACCCTAAAGTCACTGTTGAAATACAAGGTCTATTAAAAAAAAAGGTGTGACTGTTTGAATAATTACTTGAATTTATTGGTTGCCCTTTAATCATGCTTATAGCCTTCAAAATACAGTCGTTGGCTGCAAATACATCGCCCCCTAAGTTTTTTCAAGCTTTCAAGTGCCTCCTGGAATGCTTCATTCAGGATAGCCTGTGGTACGATTTTGTTGGAGATCTTTAATAGATTCAAATTGGCATTCTTTCAAACTGGATTTCAACTTTGGAAATTTGAAAAAGTATAGTGGAGCAATATCTGTGGAGTAGGATGGCTGGAGAATCACCAGTGTGCTGCTTTGGCCAAACACTCGGTAGCAATCAATGATAGGTGCTGCGGTGCCTTGTCATGATTAAAGCAGCAAGACTTGTTTTTCAACATTTGTGGTCTCCTCTGCCCAAAATATTTGTCAAAATGATGAAGCACCAATGTCAACTTCATTGGCAATCTCCCTGACAGTTAAACCTATGGTTTGCATGCTCCAAATCATTCACACTGTTGATGTGGGCATCATTTGTTGACATCGATGGTTGTTCACATCTTTGTTCTTCATCGTTCCTGGTTTGTTCGGACTGGAAGTAGTTTTACCAACAAAAGAATTGAGCCCGATGCATAGATTCATGACCAAATGCCTCTGGAATCATTGCATAAATTTCAGTTGCCATTTTCTGGAGGTTAAATCAAAATTCAGTGCACATATGCTGCTTCACTTACACCTTTATTCACACCTATGCTAGACTTAGTACAGCAAGCATGTGCAAGCGCAGACCAGAATCACTGTTGTGCTAAGACCAGTCAAGATAGAGCCATGAGCAAGGTGGTATTTTACTCCTCACAGACTAAAAGGTGTCACCTCGCTGATTGTGATCTGTCAAGTAGTTCATGATCAGAAAGATAAGTCTCATCTTTTTTGGACAGACCTTGTGTATGGCCTACTGTTTACAAGAGTTTTGATTCCACAAGCTCCTATCTCATAGTACCTACTTTACAGAGAGATTACGAATGATTTGATTTCATGGCTGTCTCATTTACTACATATATCACATGCATAAGATTGCATTTGGTTTTGACATGATTAAATGATTTCGTTGCCTGATTTTTTTATCTCTCCTTTTAAATTTCAAATTGATTTGTAAGCAACTCATAATAAAACTTGAAATTTGTGAACAATTGTGAATGTGAAAAATTTATGGAGAGATCACTCTCTATGGTCTCGGCCTGAAAAATGCTTGCATTTGTATCATTGTATGTTCAATTAAACTTTGGTTTTAAAATAAGATAAGTAGCATGGTATGATTTGCTATTTGCAGTATTTATATGTGTAATGATGATATTCTGTAATACAAGGGAAGTAAGTACATGTATATTCACATTGTGAATAACTAAGTAATTTAAAATAGGTGCTCTGGGTAAAACTATAATCATATTTTAATGATTAAGTCTTAAAAGCTAGGCACAAAAGGGAAGGCTTTTTTTTTATTAATGAAAAACATCATCCTTTTCCAGATGGTGCCTGGTCCACCCTTTGTATTTGGTGCTTTTCTGGTCATCTGTGCCCTACTGGTTGCAGTCTTCATTCCAGACAATAGTTCCTCAATTGGAGCTGGACTGGGAAGACCAAGCTCCACACGTAGGCACTCTGGTATGTTGATAACTCATTAAAATCTTATCATTCTTTTCAAAGTAATTATGTGGCCAAAAATATGTATTGGTACCATGAAACTCATAATTTTTTCCATTCTGTTTACATTGAGGAAAATCGAAAATCGTATATTTCATGGTTCTCTTGATATTTTCCATACCAGCCAGTTAAATATTTCATATAGGATTCACAGGTTAAAACAGCAGATGATCATTTATTTTAATATTGGTATGCTCCTGTTTAAGGTAGGTTTTCAAAGGACACAGGCTAAACATCAGTACAACGTTACATTTTTTTGCCTCTGCTAACAAAAGATTACTTGACATCCTACACTAATAAACCATACTTCCTTCTTCCCCTCAATCCATCCAACATCCTTATGCTGTTCCTTTCCCTTCCTTGCTTACCCAATTCTTTGCTTGCTTTGCCCATTCTCCCCTCAATCATGGCCTTCAGCATCCCATTGCAAAACACTCTACATCCATCTTTCATGCCTTCTTTGGATTTCTCTCAACAATTCCCTCTCCTCCCTACCATGCTTAGCACCACCTCATTTTTTTCTATTTAACCAATAATGTAGAAACAGTGCTACTTTTTCTTGTTCTTCATGTATCAGATGAGCATTCATCAATGCCAATTAGTCAATAGCACTTACATATCTAATGTGACATTCCAGCTGCCTCAGTGTTATAAACAACTTAACTAAAGAATTGGAATATGGGTTGGAGATAGATGCTTGCTTTTTATAAACTCATTCTGCTTTAATAATTTGATTGATAACCATCAATGTTTGCCAAAACCTCATGCCTTGCTCATCCATGCATCCTTTGGGGTGAATGTGAATGAAAACTCCTGCTTTCTTTTGACATTGTTTTCTTTCTGATAGTGGTAAGGGTGATACAGCAGCACAATATGCCTGGACTGCTGTAAAATTGGATTTCTCATCACCAGAATTTGTTATGATCACGGAATTAGTGACTTTGAAATTAACTGTCTTGTGACTCCCTCTAGTGTGTCAAGCATGATGACAAATCAATCAACATGAACTTCATCCATATTTACAACTGGACTGTTCAAAGTTATTTTCTTTTCTGACTTGGATATTTTATTATTGAAAATCAATTCTTTATATTCATCTGCTTCAGTTATTTTCTGTGCATCTTTTTTCTTTTGCTCATCTCCTATTTCTCTCTTCATCAGTCCATACCACCTGTAAAGCCATGAGGCCTTCCTAAGTAGCTGCCCGCAATATAGCTTCTGAAGTAGTATATTTATTCATTATCGCAATACCTTGGCTCCTTTGGTTTGAAACCCGCATCTCCATCACATGCTCAAGTTCTTTCCATCTAGCTTTTTGATTATAAAGGTTGTGTTGTCACCCTGTATTTGTTGAAGTTTTACCTCTTGCTTTTGCCAGGCACCATTGCCTCAGCAGGTGGTGGTCCAAAATCCTTTTTAAGAGCACAATTCCCATATTGCTTAGCAAATTATGTGGGTCCTTCAATAAGTCCTTAGAAAATCGAAGTGATAATGTATTATTGGTGCATTGAGTTCAGTGTAATCTAAATAGGGAACTAATGGGGTGACTTACATGAGTTTTCCTCCTTATCTAATTGAAAAACATTTTAACCTTACCTAATTTATTATTGTTTGTATTATTGGTGTGTTGTACTGCTAAATATAATGGGTTTGAAGACAGAGAATTTGAAAAACTAGTAGTGGTTACATATGAAGTGGCAATCTAGTTTTTTTGTTTAGAGCTTTCATCATTTGGAAGGTAATTCAGAAAGTAACACTTAATGGGTCAGTTTCTCTGAAACTGAAATAAAATCGATCATGGTAAGATAGAGAATTTTTAGTTTCAACATTACTTTGGAATACAAACCTAATTCCACTGATATTGTGGTCATACCACAGATTAATTTTCATAGCACACCTTGAGGAATTGTTTCCTAATGTCATATATATAATAAAATATAAATAATCTAATAGTGTAAACTCTTAATAAGAAAGATGTTTTAATTGACAACTGCTGCAATTGGAATTGAAAAAAATTCTGATCTTGTCTAATTAGCTTGCCATACATTATAAGCTAGAGATCAACTAATCTTGTATCAAGGAAGCTTTTTATTCTGAATGAATATTGATAATGGCTTAACATAGACGTTTCACATGGGAAAATGGGACTATTTTGGTTATCAAGTGAGACTTAGGGTCAGATATTCTATATAATATCTAATTTAATGTATAAATGGCTAAGGTTTCATGTATGTTTGATTGTGAAATTATAACCCTGACAAATTAAATTATGACACTGATTATAACACTAATTATGACCCTGATTTCAATGAATTTTCAAAGAAAAAAGGTAACTAGTATGTACTGTTGCCATTGGTTGTGTAAACCTTGAAAATTAAAAAAAATATATCAACTGGTGGATATTTAGTAAGTTTTCGGAGCTCAGTTTACTGGCATTGAGTTTACCCATATAATATAGGTATTTTATTCATGAAAGAGAAAACCATTTCGTGTAAACTGTGAAGTACAATAGCTTTAAACTAATGTTAAGCTACTGTATTATTTATATTTTCTAGCTAATTAGTGTTCTTTTCTGCTCTATTTCTCAGGTCTATCAGTTGAAGTTCATTATGAGCTGGATCACAAGAAGCATGACATAGGACCACATTCTCCGTTGGTGGAGGACTCTGCGGTCCTATAAATTTAGAAGTGGTATATATGTTTATGTACCTTCTTCTGTGAACAATGAAGGAATTCCCTTTGAAAGTCGGACAGCGGTCCGATATACCCACTTGGTTTTAGCATGTTGCACATAATTTGGATTGTACCTGCTACAGTATGGTATTCTGTGTGGCGTTGTTAAACCTCAGCAGGATATCCACATATGTGGCAGTTGCCCCAATCTTAATTATAATTACCATCCATTGTTTGAAGTGAGCGGGTTGCCAAGGCCTCGTGAAGGTGTGGCACACAATATTAGCCATCCACTTTGTGTCATCAGCTGCTCCTTGTGAAATGTGGTGATTTTTGTGTGACAGCTATGTGGTGTTTTGGGGCTATTCCTGATCATTGTGATTCCATTCCATTTAAGGCATTTGGTGATGCAAATCTATAATTAAAATGGCATTTGCTAAACCAAAAAGGTATTTTTGTGAATTTATAATGGCTGGATTAGAATTGCTCTTTTTTTTTTAATTAGTCTCTCATCTCTAGCCATTGACACAATGATCTTTCTGTTGTTGGTCTGCTTACTATTGATGGGAATGCCCTCTCACTGCATCATCTTTTGCATTTTGTCAAACGTGGAAGGTTGATTCTTGAAAGCCAAGAGTACAAGGCAGGAAGTCGGAAGATTTCAGATGTCACCTGTATTTATTTTAATGCTGTTGTTTTAACAGTTTTAAGATCTTTAAGAATGAGAAGTATTTTTGTTGTACTTTATCTTCTAGTATGCTTTTAAGTGCTGTAATCTTTCCATTAACATAATGGCTGCTCCAGCTGAAGTGTTAGTCGACAATCAAATTCTAATTTATTGAGAAGAGCAGTGAACAAACATAGTGTCAGTGTGTGTAATTATTTTGGAGTGTGCTTGCGGATGAGTGGGGTTCAAGACCCAGCTGCACCAATAGGTTACATTGGCTTTCCTGTATCCTTTTAGTTTCTTCTATGATGGGAAGAAGAGAGAGATGTTCCTTACCCAGCCTGAGTTGCATATCATGGAAAAGAAAAGAGGGTTAGCTAGCCTCCAACATGCAGATATCTTAGATGGCCCATTATTTCACTGAACTTGTTGAGTTTCTTGTCACTATACAGACTTGTAGTTCTTGTTGAAGTGTTCAAAGAGCAGTATTAGTGGCCAATTGTGTCCAAAGTAGGTCTCTCTTTGTGAATTTGCAATTGTTGATTGCTCGATAGACCATAATGTTTAATAAAATTGGCCAGTCCCCTATGCCCCACCATGTGAAAGTGACAGATGAACTAAGAAAACTTCGATTATTACCACCGCAAGTGTTTTTATTTCTTGATTTGTATGATGAGGTGAATGTGTAAATAATTGTGTTATAATTGAGTCAAAGCGTATGGAAACTAATGTGCACACACAAAAAGTAAAAGAATGTTACACTATTTGAATGTTATTTAATGTGCGTTTACCAAATGCAAGCTGCAAAATACAGCCAAATTAATCCTGTTAAGTATTTCCATTTCTCTTGCTTTTTTGGTATGCCGTGTGTTATGAGTTAACATGGTTTCTCATGTGGTGAAAAATACTGATGATACCTGATAGTGGGATGATCTTATTGGGCCTTGGAAGATTAAAATTCAGTCTCACTGGGAGACATCTAATAGGTTAAACTTGGCTCATGTGATTGTAGATGTCCTGTTGCCAAATGTAAACCACAGATGCTTTAAATTTTGTAAATACAGTAATTAGTATATTTTTCAAGGATATGTATAAAATGTACAATTGGAAGGAGTTGATGGAAAACTCAAGGATGATAAAGAGTATGGAATTATCAATTTTAGCCAAGTGATATCAAAAGGTTCATTTAGCAATTAATTGTTATTTGGTGACATCAATGACAAACACATGGCATAGTCCTATTTGTTTTTGCTGGGGCAGTGCTCATGCGTATGTAATGTTTGCACCATTAATTACTTTTCAATAAAAACAATAGATTTCCATAAATGCCTGTTATAGTTTTGTCAATGTGTGCTAACAAGAGTGAGGGATATTTTCCATCTCAGTTTTGAGTGATATTGTTTTATTGGTTTATGGGGGATATCCAAGGGAAAGAGAGCATCTTGATATGATGAATATTTTGGTGTGGCTCCCTTACTTATTCCCATGATAGCTCATATGTGTGTCCAGTCAATTGAAATTGTTCTCTTATATTCCTATGGTTCTAGGCTCAACTGGTTCTACTCATTTTGTAGATATGATTACTTATATTTAGACTTTGAATGAAAATTTGGTCTTCGGTATCTAAGGCAACTGTTTCAGGTTGCACCTCTGGTGACCAATATTTAATGGCATGCTATTCATCAAAAACAAATTCCAAATTTAGATCATGTTGACTAACGACAAGGGTAAGTTTCTTTTTATGGACCTATAATTCCCTTTTACATTTACTGTAGTTTGCATTTTAAGGGAATTCTACAGATATGGACAGGTAACAGATTGCCAATTTTGCTAAATGCCCTCAGGGTACTTGTTGGAATGTATCAGTTCGATTTTGCATATTAAGGGAAATGGGATGCCTTAGTTTGAGGTAACTCCTAAAGATATTAAAATGTCCCCTTTTCCAGGTTGTAAGATGTACAATGTCTGTTCAAAAAGTTCCCAAACGTTATGTATTTCAAAAAAATACTTCTCTTGCAAGTTATTGGTCAGGATCCCCTTCAAAGTGGTCACCTTCTCAATGTATATTCTCTTCTAGCAGTGTTTTCACTTTTTGGAAGTCTTGGAATGCTCATATGCTCCTCCATCTAATTTTTTCTTATCTCTGGAATGGTAGAAAGTCTTTTCTCTTTGAGTGAAATTTTAAGTTTGGGGAAAAGGAAGAAGTCGCATGGGACCAGGGCTGATTGGGGGGAGGGGGGGGGGGGGGGGAAGGAGCTCAGCAGTCGTACTTTTGCCAAAATTTCAAGAATTTGAGAGACATGAGCTGGTATGCTGTTGTGGTGAAAAACCTCTTGCTAATCCTCCAAAGCTTGTGCTGTTTTTGCTCGATTCTCTCTCGTAGGCCTTTCATAACCCCCAGGTAGCACTCTTGTGTTAACTGGACTACTCCCTTTGCATTGAAAAAAAACAGTCAACATCAACTTGACATTCGAGCAAACTTGTCAGGCTTTTTAGGGTGGGGGAATGTTTCACTGATCCAATGTGAAGATTGTATTTCTGTTTTAATGTCATATCCATAAACCCATGACTCAACACCTGTTATGATCGTAGACAAGGTTTCATCCTCACCAGCTAGACCAAACAGTTCCTGGCAGACTTGAACTCAATGTTGTTACTGGTCTACTGTCGTTAAGCAAGGGATGAATTTGGTAGAAACACAATGCCTTTTCAATTTTTCAGTCAGGATTTCATAGCACAAACCAATCAAGATGCCTCACTCCTCTGCAAGTTCCTGGATGGTCAAATGATTACCTCTAATGAGATTGTTCAGTTTCTCAATGCGGGGGTCATCATTCGGCATTGGTCTTCTTGAATGCTTGTTGTCTTCAAGTGATTTTGCAACCCTTTTTTGAACTGGGTAAACCACTCATAACATGCAGTATGTTTCAGCGAATCCTCTCCATGGTAGTCCTTGGCTTGGTAATCAACTCAGTAGTTTCTATGAAACATTTGTTGAGTTTCACACAGAACAATGATCCTCCTTCAAAGAGGTCATGTGTGAGGATCCAGTTTTTCGCTGCACTCCACAAACATCCCTTCACATAAATGGCCATAACTAATCAGTAAAGCGAGATATGACAAAATGTGCTGACACAGCACCACCTAGCAGATTAAAAAACACAAAACGGAAGCATGCAATACAATAAGTTAAGGAACTTTTTGAACAGACCTCGGAAATCTTTATATTCTTCTTTATGCCTTTTTTTACTAATTGTTTAAAATTTAAAACCTCTTCTAGCCGGAGATGGAATGAGAGAGTATAGAGGGAATTGATTTTTTCATCTACGACAGTCACTGCAGCAGGAGTGAGCCAGTCATGAATAGTGAAACTTATTTCTTTAGAGCTTAGTCCCTTGTCTTCCAGTGGCTAGTGAATGTGGCTTGCCTCTTTATCATATCCCTTAATTGATTTGAAATGCACTGCAAAGTGTGTGCCACTGGTCATTGTGTGATATTTTCATATTGGCAGCGATAAAAATTCCACAACTACCTGATGAACTGTGTGTAGGGAATTGTGATATACACATGTCACAACACTGTTATACAACAGATCAACTATCAGGTGTTCCTCAAATTATATTACACAAAAGTCATTTTGGTTATCCACGGTTATCCAGCATTAAACTCATGCTGGATAACCGTGACAGTCAGCTTCATGCATCTGGCTTGAATAGGAAGTATCTGTGGCCGGAGGCTTTCCATTCAAGTGACTGAGGACTGCATGAAACAAATTTGTGCTATGGGCCACCATTGACCACATTAGGGGGTGTAAGGAGATGACTGTCATGTGGCTTGATATGGCTGATGCTTTCCCCTCAATCCTACAGCCACACATCTTGATGATGCTGGTTGACTTGGGGATGGTGGAGCTCATTGGGGACTTCTGCAGGGGCGTGATGACTTATGTTGGGATGGTCATGGGTACCAAAGGTGAGATAGAGGTACGTATGTACCCCCTGCCACCAATCATCTTAATCATATCTTGGAGCCCATTATTTCACCCAGAAAATGACATAAGTGAGTGCAGAGGCATATTCAGAGGACACATGCCAAAGGGAGGGGATATCAGATGAAATAATGAAAATTTGACATGTATATGTCACTACAAAAATGGCACCAATGAGTGCGGAGACGTTTGTATGGCATAATTAAATAAGATGATTTATTAATTTGTACAGAAGACACTACGGCATTGAGAATACCTGGCAAGTATATATGACACTCATTGGGATATAATCACATTATTCCCAAATATAAATACACAGTAATAACAGGAAATTAATATGCACATTAGTTTTACATAAATATTCATTTGCACTGATAACACTCATCAACCAGGTATGCAAATAGATTGAACTGTGAAATTCTTGTCTCATTAAAATGGTAAGGTTAAATTAAATTAACAACATAACCCTGCCTATGGTAGCTGAAGGATCAAAATCAATATGCACAATTTTGTGCTCATTGATGTTGGCTCTTAAGCTACCCTAGATAGGTGTGATGCTTTCACATGCAAATTGTTACATCTGGTGATTAGACAGTGGTAACTATTATTTATTGCAAGGTTACTCTTGTTTTTCTTATCATAAGTTGCTGCATTATATATATTCAAAAGGTAGAGTTAATATTCCCAAATATTTAAAAAGAGGTCGGCAATGTGAACCATAAGATTGATAACGTGTAAATTATTATTTTTTTCTGAACTAAACATATTTAATGTGGATTATGTTCCCCAGATTTTTATTCTATTAGAAGTTACAGAGTTAAATAAGCCATAATATCGCTTTTTAGGACATCTTAACTTAATGTATTTTAAAACTGATATCTGGTAGTAAACCAAATTAATTTTCTTGCATACCTGGGAGACATCTTCATCCAACTTAAGATGAGGGTTGATATGTATTACTAAAATTTTTTTAATTTTCTGCCTCCTTGATATCTCACATCTAGCTTTAAAGGCTAAATTGTTAGTTACATATTGCCTTGGGGAAAACAACATTTGTTTTTTATCATTTATAAGGACAATGCCCTTACTCTTACACCAATCATAAATTGCTTTTATTCCTAGTTCACCAGGATCCAGTAAGTAATTCAAAGAAATACAGGAATTCATGATGCTCACAACATCAGCTCACATTACACATTTGTTGCAGTTACCTATTGAATTTATGGGCAGATAATAAATATTTTTAAAATTATTGGACTTGGCAAATATCCCAGAGGTAATCCTTTGGTCACCTCGAGTAGAGATAAGAGAAAAATATTTTATTTGGCGAAGACAACCTTCTGTTGTTAGTTAGATAAGTATGTCTTAAGCAAACTCAGAGAAACTCCTCTAATGCCAAGTACCTCACATTTTGTCAGTAGTATATTGTGATCAACCATATCAAAAGCTTTGCTAATGAAAGAGTAGATTCCCATTGCTTTGATTTTTAAGTTTATTTCATTTATAATGTAACTAATGCATTAAATAGAGTTTCTTCTGTTGATCTTCCTGTTTGAAATCTAAACTAATGCCTAGATAAAAGGTTATTGCTTTCAATATAATTAGTAAGCCTTTGACAGTAGACATACTCAAAATTACCAAACTTAAGGATAATTGTATTGGCTTGTAATTACTCAAGGTGTTTTTGTTACCTTTATTTCTGAAAAATACTGCAACCATGGGCACATTAGAGCATCAGGATACTCATCATCAGAGAGAGATTGATTTACTAGGGAGATTAAGGGGTCAGGATAAACTTAGTCATTCTCTGTCATCCTTGATTTTATTTGGACTTTCGAGATCTCCCTTGAAACGGTTTGGGGTGTCTCTGTTTGTAGTAGAAATGAAATATTGAATGAATTGGCTAATTGAATAGGGTCAGTTTTTGCCTCCGGCCCTCTCTAGAAGACACAAAAAATTGCTTTTCGTTGTCAACTATGGCCTAAAGTACCTTTGTAAAGGAATGGGTAAAAATGACCTCTCCCGAATGCCATGAGACCACCTACAGGCCTCTCTCAATGATCCCAAAAAACCCTTTGGGTCATCAATACGGCCTAATAGGCCTTAAAATAGACGAAATGACCTCTCCTGAATGCCATTTAACTCTGACCCTGTCTTGATGATCTCAAACCACTTTTGGTCATCAAATACATAGGGCGTGAAAATAGGTAAAAATGACCTCTTCTGAATGTCATGAGACCGGCTCCAGCCCTCTCTGGGATCTCTCAAGCAGCACTTTTCACAGTAAAAGACATTAAAATGAACTGTCCTGAACACCAGAAGACGGTCGCCGGCCCTTCCTAGAAACTCCCAAACAGTGCTTTCCGTTTTAACAACGGCTTAAAGGACACAAAAATGGATAGAAATGAACTGCCTTGAACACTACAAGACCACCTCACCATCTCTTGATGATCCTAAAAAGCCCTTTCCATTGTAAAATATGGTCTAAAGGACTTAAAAAGGGAAAACTGAACTGTCCTAACCACCACTAGATCAGCTCTGGCTATCCCTGAATGATCCAAAACGGCACTTTTTATTTTTAAATACACCTAAAAATGGGTAAAATTGATCTGTCCCAACCGCCTCTGGCCATCTCTGTGTTATCCCTTAAAGCACTTTTCATTGTATGATATGGCTGAAAGGGCCTAAAAATGGGTAAAAATGAACTGTTACTGTACTCCTTAAGACCATCTCTGGCCATTTCTAGACGATTCCAAGAAGTGCTTTTTGTTGTAAAATAGGACCTAAAAGGCCTAAAAATTGGTAAAAATGACCACCAAGAGACTGCATCTCCCCCCCTCTGGACAATCCCAAAATGTGCTTTTTCTTAGAAATACCCCCTTAAAGACCAAAAATATATGTAAAAATCAACCATCCCAACCACCTTGAGACCGGCTCTGGCTATATCTGGATCCAAAAAAGCTGGTTTGGTTGCGTAATATGGCCTTAAGGGCCTAAAAATGGGTAAAAATGAACTCTCCTGAACTCCTTGAGATGGTTTCCTCAGTAGCATTTTAACTTGATACCATCACTCAAATGGTCGCCCCTCTGCAGTCAGATGCCATTCAAGCAACTTCACTGAGTAACCAATTCTGACCAGACTACATTTTGTCTGGCTCCTATCTCTCGACCTATGTTGCCTGGCTCCTACATCTCGACCTATACCTGGATGATCCTACTAGAGGCAATGATCATTGCTCCAGTCAGCACAGCCCAAGGGGCCATAGAAATAGACATGCATTTCCATCATGGTAAGATTTCGATCCATGGGGAGCGAAAATTATGTATGAAGTTTATCTTTCCTTGACTTACAGACATTGGCAATGTAAAAATCTGAGAAAAAGATTACTACGAGGGTCATCCGGAAAGTAGTACCCGTTCGTGCCGCATGAAGTGCTGACGACGCGAGTAGCCGCTGGACGAGGTCAGATAGCTTCAGTGGCTTGTCTGCCTTCTCTGAGCCAAGTTGCGTGACGCTAGCATTGCCTGTGTTGTTTCTGTGATTGTTTACAATGTTTAAAAAAATTGAGAACGCCGCCAGTTGTGAAGTGAGGGCAGTGATTAAATTCCTCAATGCAAGAAACGTTCGCCCATGTGATATTCATCGCCAATTAAAGGAGGTGTATGGAGACAATGTAATGGACGAGTCGTCTGTTCGGCGGTGGTGTCGCAACTTCAACATGGGGAGGGGGAACACACACGACGATGAGCGTTCGGGGAGACCGTCTGTCATTACAGACCAACTGGTGAGCTCAGTTGACGAATTCGTGAGGAACGATCGGCGCGTCACAATTGATGACATCTGTGAGCATTTTCCCAATGTTTCTCGAACAATTGTTCATGAAATTGTTAAACACCATCTGCATTATGCAAAAATTTGTGCAAGATGGGTCCCTCGCGTATCTCAATGAGCTGGCGGCGAAGGACTATGCAGCAGGAATACAGAAACTTGTCACACGTTATGACAAATGCCTTAATTTGCTTGGAGATTATGTTGAGAAGTAGTTTAAAGTATCCTCTTTCAAATAAAATTTTTTATGTTTGTTAATATTTACTTTTGTGTCTTTATTTCACGAACGGGTACTACTTTCCGGATGACCCTCGTATAAGTGAGGAAAAAAGATTCTAATTATAATAATTTGATTTGATTGGAATCATCATTTTTTTGATCTACCTGCTTCCCTCTTTGCATCTGGGATGAAAATGCCTGCACACTGCAATTTTCATAAGATGCAGCAGAGAGTCTGCACTGTTGTCCAGGCAGGACCACTCCGAAAAGAAAGAATTCCAAGTTCACCCACACCCTCTGACCTATATTTTACAGGAGATACACACAGACTATGAATAAATTTACTTGACAACTCAAATGGATAGTTATCATTTTCTTCATCCTGGAGTCAAGGTTTTAGAAATGCTAAATGTTCCATGAATTCTTGCATAGCCTAGACATTTTGTGTCCAGTGGATTTTGAATCCAGTGGAATGTTTCATGCAAAAGCTCCTGTTGACTTTCCTTATTCCTTTTTAGATTAAGTAACTCTCTGACATAATGCATTGATGTTTTTCTTTGAGAGCCTGGTACATTTCTGATAATCCATCACTAAGACAATCTGAGAGCAGGTATGACCTCAGATTCTCAGAAGAGAAAAAACTCAATCTTAATGAAATTGCCCAACCAACACTGTCGGGTTATTTCCTGTCATTCATTTTCATCTGGGTAGAAGGCAAACCATTTATTTATTTAATGGGAATAACCCTTTTACACAAAGAAAAGCAAAAATCAAATATTGGTTCCACAATTAAAAAAAAACATTTACAAATGGGTACAAATTACATATAGTTACATACTCATTATTGAGAATTAAAATATACTTTAAGATTACAAAAATATTTTCATTTACAATATGTGAAAGACATTTCCAGATGGTATACAGGTATGCAAGTTAGGATAATTAATGTAAACAAAATATCAATATTAAAAATATTCCAATTTTAAAAAATGGAAACAGAATACATGGGTGGTCTGAAAAGTTTCCGACCTAACAAAGATGCAAAACCTTTTTTCTGAAATTTTTGAGGTCGGAAACTTTTCAGACCACCCTCCTATTAGAAATGTAGTATTTGTTACAGGCCAGAATGATGGTACAAAATAATAAAATATAATATCAGTTGATGGGTCAAAATATTCATCTGAAGCATACCAAGTTAACAAAGGTGTTCCACAAGGCTCAACCCTTGGGCCACTCCTCTTTCTGATATACATCAATGACCTACCTAACTGCTTACCAAATAATGATGGAATAATACCAGTGTTGTACGCTGATGACACTAATGTAATAATATCAACACAAACATATCCGAGCCTAGTGGAAAAATCTAAGTCTGTCACACTTGCAATAAACAAGTGGTGTACAGACAACCTTGTAGGCTTAAATGTAAATAAAAGTAAAATAGTATACTTTACACGCAATAAGAGCGTGTCAGATGATCTGCTGGTAAAAATCAATGACCAATCAATTGAGCATGTGACAGAATGCAAATTTCTAGGTATTTCTCTATGTGCAAATATTTCTTGGGATACTCATGTAAAAGCCTTTCAACACAAGCTCAGTTCAACTTGCTACTTCTAAAGACACCTGAATGAAACTACAAGTAAAACGGTACTACTCAATTTATACTATGGGGAAATTTATTCAAATATAACCTACAGTATAATAATATGGGGATCAGCTGCTATTTCTCAAACCATCTTTAAAATGCAAAAGAAAGCCATTAGAATCATCACAGGAAACTTCACAATGCTCCATCAAGGCCTATTTTCCGTGAATTTAATTTGCTACCACTCCTGTGCATCTACATTATGTTTTTAATTCTATGTATAAAAAATAACATTGGCAACTATTCTCTTAACTCTGCCTGTCATCATCATTACACCAGAGGCAAGAATGACTTCCATTATGGGAATATAAGAACTAAAGCATTGAAATTAGGACCCAATGAAATGGGCATCAGATTATTTAACAAACTACCCAAAAGTATCAAGGATACACAGGGAACTGCCGTATTCAGGCATAAACTAAAAAGATATCTACAACGCAATATGTTTTACTCGGTTGATGAATATCTCAACAATATTCCCGACCAGTAAGTTCATACTTTTAGTTTCTAGCAATGGTAATGGTCTGATTCATGTTTGTGATCAATGATTTTTCTGAATTTGATATTGTATGTGCATGTTACAGCCGATGTTCATGGGTTTGTACCAAACACTTGTGTAACTATGAGCTTCATTTCTTTTATGTATCTTAATTGAGCCTGTGTCTTTGCTCCTCTTTGACGTGCCTTATATCATGTACATACACCACCCACCTGGTATTTTTGTATTGTGATCTCTGGGCAAATAAAAAGTAATAATAATAATAAATGTTGATAATAGTTATATACTAGACCTTGTGGCATTGGTTAAGAAAATTTTCCCCATGGACATTAGGAATAACTAATTGACATGTACAGATATCCACACAGCAATAATTAGCATTCTAAAATTCCTCAGAGATATTTAATAACAGTTTTTAAGGGATCCCGGTGAGATATAAAGTTGGTCAATATAATCGCAAGTGTTGGCATCTCTCATAATCTGGCTTATAGGCAAGTAGTAAGTGTAATTCTAGGCATGATATCTAATTTCAAAGAGTACTTCATACCTTGTGTTATGTGATGGTACTCAAAAAGATATTGCACTTAGGAGTTCTAAGGAATCAATCTTGTTATGCAGTAATTTATAAAGAAAAGTTATGTTATTAATTTTTCTACATTTATGCAAGGAGGGAAGACTTAGTAGAAGACACATTTCATGATAACTATAAAGATCTTTGTGAAGATTGGATTGGAATGCAATTTTGCACACAAATTTTCTTTGAACACATTCAATTGTATGAATATGGAGTTTGTAGTTAGGTGACCAAACAGTAGAGCAGTATTCACCAAGAGACCGTACTAATGAGAAGAACAGAACTTAAAATGTCTCTCTATATGTTGTTATAGAGCTGTCAAAAAGTTTTTTCATTCCCTTCTTTGTGATTATTTCTCACTGTCTCTGGCTTATTTCCTCTGAATATCCCATAATTATTTGCTTATTAGTCTGGAATTTCCATGTTGGTGTACTGAAACAATCATTAATAATGTATTAGAGTACCCACATAGTTAAAAAGAGAAAACTCGAAATATGGTATTTCTTTAAATATAGAGTTCAAAGTTTAACTTAAAGATGACATTTTTTCATTCTCCAAGTTATGATGGAACATGGAATGATTGGTTTTGTGTTCCTAGATAGCGTAATTAAAAAGGAGAATAACATGAAATGAATGTTTTAAGCAAAGTTTATGCATGTACCTACTCTCAAGAGATAAGTTTTTGAAGTATCTTGGATGTCATTTTCATATGATTGCCATCAGAATAGAAAATTATAATTTTAAATTCTTGCTGATTAACAGTTCATTAAATCTAAATTTGCATATTTTAATTTAAACATTTTGCATAAACCTTCGAAAGTTTCTTGTATTTGATTAGAATTTATAAGTTTGGGGGCCAACTGAATTTAAAGTAAAGGGGTAACATTATAAATTAATATGAGATCAAAACATTGAACACCAATATTTTAGATAATATTGAATGATTTCAACCTGTGCATCAATATTTTTATCAGTAAGCGTTGTTGGAGGTTGGTTGCTAAGGATGGCTTCCCATTGTTGGTCTATTATCACTATAAACAAATTTCAGTAGCAGAGTATGTTTACAGTGGAAGTTAACTTTATTTCCTCAGATATGTGTGATCCTTGCTGTGAGTAATTACTGCATTAAATGTTACATCAATTGCAACTGGTTTATTTTTGGAGGTTGTATATTGAACCATAGGTTTCAATTAAATAAAACAAAATAAGCATTGCTTGGGTATAAATGTTATCAACTTTAAGTCGGAATTACTCCTGAAAAATAAATATTGCTACAAGCAACCACACATTCATTTAGTAGCACCCGATTTAATTTCACTTTATTAGATAATTTAAATCTTCTCAGGTCTTCTCAAATCAACCAAACCACTCCTTAAATCCCCGCCCCATCCCAAAACCACTCCCATACCCTGCAATAAACCTAGATGCAAAACATGTCCTATTTTCAAAACCAAAATCCCATCCCTCTCTCACCTGCTTTTTAACTCTCTCCCATCAATTCCCTTCTTCACATGCACCTCCAACAATGTAATTTACCTTCTGAAGTGCCAACTTTGCCCTACCTTAGACTTCACTATAAATTTAAGAATAAATTAAGGACTAGATTCAGCAACTTCCTACTATCTTAAAATAGAAATAGGACATGATTAATAAATGCATGTGCATCATTCTGCTTAAATTCAGTCTACTTGTACTTTTTCCTTCATTAACTGTTTTGGCATTTTTCTTGGTGGAATTTTTGCCACAGAATTTGATTTCTATCAAACTCCTTTTTTGCCAAACATAAAAACAGCTTACTTTAAGATTCATGTGGAAAACCAATTAAAAAAAGCAAATTAAACAAATATTAAACTCTAACATAACATTTGGCAGTAGATATTTAATCAAGTCACATACCTTCCCTGAGATAGCACAAACTAATAATCAGAAAGTATATATTAGGAAATTAGAAGAGTACCTTTTTGTAAAATGATAATGTATTAAAAATAAATGGCAGGGAGTAACTGCTTGTGACTTTACAGAGGAGAAATGAAAAAGCTAGAAGAATGCGCCACCCAGTGTAGACGATGTGCTGAAGAGAAGTCTGTTGAAATACTCCAGCTATGTAATCAATTGGAGTGTCTAATAGAAGACTCAGCTAGGCAAATAGCCAAAGAAAAGGAGAGATGTGAAACAATTTGAAGGTCCTATCAATGCCTAATTGGAGACCTTGAGAGGCAACTTGCTCAAACCAGAGCTAATGCTTGTGCTGCACAAGTAGAAAGAGATGAGGTAAGCAATTCCACTTAGGCTTCCTTCCAGTCTCCCTTCTGGGAACAACATCCATGTCCCAATTTTATTTATTTATTATTTCATCTCATTAATTTACAATGGTTAAATATAATATCTCATAAAAAAACAGAAAAATATACACATACATGGTTATAATAAAAAATAAATGGTTACAGCTTGTAATGCCCCGATTAAAAATACTCATTTAGGTATCATAGAAACAGCTCTTGATTAAAAAAGGTTTGGGCCTTGATCTAAACATCTGTATGAGTTGCTATATCTTATGCCTGCTGGCAAATGATTATAAATTTTAATGCCAGGATAAAGGGGTCCTTTTTGAGACAAAGAAGTTGAATGCTAAATTACATGCAAATTCTTTCTTTGTCTTATGGCATAACAATGGATAATCTCATTTTTTTAAATAGACATATGTATTTTTGAATAAACATGCATGCATGATACATCTACCAACATGTTACAGGTAAGATTTCAAGATTTATAAAATGAGGTATATAGGATTCTCTTTTTGGAATGTTGGCTATATATCTAATAACTCTTTTTTGCATGATAAATAATATGTTAATACTCATAGCAATTCCCCAAAAGATAATTCCCTAACACACACAAGAGTGAACTCTAAAATAAAGTAGGCTGCTTTTAAAACTGCTTGATCTACCACTTTTGCATGTTTTTTTGGGAATAGGAAATGAAACACATGATTAACTTTTTACTCTTGGATGACAGTGGACCTTAGACTTGTTTGAAACACCCATTTCTGTGGTTTGAAACAAATTAAAAATGTCAGTGCAGGTATTTCAAAAGATACAAATGGAGTCCAATGAGCATTGAGGACTGCTGCAGGTCATTAATAATGTTTTAACATTTTAAATTAACAATGAAATTGAATCTAGGTAATGAAAATCCTTTAAATGCACGATTATCTTGAGAACTAAGTTTTAAATGTCAAAAGCAGAAAAAATGGTATCTATATCTTTTACTATGCTATTTCAACTTTAGTATTCGTTTCAACCCTTATAGAACTAAGCAGCTAATAAAAATTATGAACTAGATCCATTTGTATTTTTCATCATGATAAGCATATCTAATTTTGATTGCTACGGATCTGTATATCTTGTAAAAAACAAATTAACATTGAAATATTAGCACATTTTTACTTGAGATTAAATCAATTTTGAATGCCTACCTGTTAGAATAGTTTGAAGAATTTCCTAAAAATTATTGACATATGACTTAATACACCACCAGCATAAATCTTGCAACCAGAAGTTATCATAGTAACATTTTGATAATGTTAATTAGAAGAAAATTTTTTTATACACAGATAACCCTCATCATAAAAATATTGATTTTTACCTTTCTCATTTAAAACCATCAATCTTCAAATCCTCTGTGAGCAGTTTAAAACAAGTGTTTCCCCTTCCATAGTGATATATTGGTCCATAGGTTTTTCCCATTCAAATCTGCATAGTCCCATGAAAACTTTACCCATCAACAATTGCAACAATTTGAACTAATGAAATAATCCTGTTCTATACAGTGCAAATATCTTGGGGTTTGATTTCATGGGTTATTTGACTCTGGGAGCATGCTCATGAAACTGTGAAAATATTTTATCTCAGGAGAAGGCATTGAAAATTCTAAGCAATTCTGGGCCCCATGAGAATTGCAGACCTATATTAAAAAAATTGATAATTTTAACTATCTACAGCCTGATTATGGTGTACAGCCTCATGCACATTAAACAAAACCATAATCTATTCACAATCCAGTCATCAAGTCACTCACATGACACAAGATCAAAGTACAATCTCAATGTAAACCAGTGCAGGCTCTTTAAGACCTACTATCAGCCAGACAACTTGGCAATAAAATCATTCAACAAGATGCCAATCGAGGCCTACCCATAAAACAGCATAAGGGTCAAAATTGTACCGGAAAAATGGTTGAGCACCAACCTACTGTACTCTCTTACTGAGTATTTCAGCATCAAGTTTGAAACTAATGTATTTTGGATGTATTGATGTCCATTCTTTTCTTGCTCATCATCTTATTATTTCATTGTACCGTTTGACAATATCTGAGTGGATATCTCCATGGCATGGATGAAAAAAGATTATGGTTATGTGTGAACGGAAGACTGTGTTATAGGCTTGTGACCATAAGTCCTTTTGGGTTCATAGAGGTCATGACAGTAATACTGCTATTAGGAGGCATTGGAGACAATGTGGGGATCTCCAAAAAGCCAGGCGACCAATAAATAACTTTGATTGTTAGGTATACACATACATATGGGGCATTTAGTCCAATGGGTAAGGTACAGGGTTACTGACCAGTTGGTTTGTGTTTGATTCTCAGTGAAGCTTCTAAATAGCCTCAGCTGTACCAAAACTGTGTGATTTCTGGCATATCATGTGTTCCTTGGAAATCAAAGGTGGCACAGGGAAAGGAAATGAACGTACCAGTATGTAAATTTCATGCACTGTTGGACAGTATTAGCTCAGGTCTACCCAAAAACCAACCTTAAGGTTGATTAGTGTTTTTGGATAGCTATATTTAAATGGGAATGGTCATGGGACTATGAATGATAATGATATCTTACTAATTTTGCGCAAAATTAATAAAAATGTTTATATTTATTGTGCTTAATAAAGTAAGTTGCTGAAATTTCTCTGAGAGTTTAGGTGAAAAGTATTAATAACACTGACATTAATTTTTCAATCATTGGCCTATTCAGAATTTAAATAAGACTAATTGAAAAATGTATGATTGTGGTTCATCATGAAGAAAGAATTTAATGAATGAATATAGAAATTAAATTAGATTCAGGATTTACCCGGTTGAAAAAATACTTAAATTGTTTAATGCCTTTGCTCAAGACATTCTAATAATATTCTATGGTTCCTGGCTCAACTCTGTGGAAGTTCTTGTTCATTAAATGAAGAATGCAATGTATTTTTAATACAAACAGTAGAAAAATACATTTGGCTCTTCATTAAATGAACATTCTATTAATAGTTTTTATAGGAGGTGCCGGTCAGGTGAGGTCATTTGTGCCATTAGGGATGGGTGGGAAAGGAAGGGTGGAGAGAAACTCAATGTTTACATTGAGTTTCTCAACTCTTGTCGAAAGGCACCAAGGGGTCCACAGTTTAACGTCCCATCCGACGGACGTCAAAGTGTTCTCCAGAAAGCACCTCAAGTAGGGATTGGGATACCTCTGAAAAATATTTGTTGTCTCCAGGATTTGAACCCGGACCCTCTTGGTGGGAAGCCTGTACATTAGCCACTGCACAATCCTGATCCCCATGAACATTCTAATAGGTTGGATCACCTTGGAGTCATACCATCATTATGCTAGATATGAGAGACATTGAATGGATAGAAATAGTACATTGTAGTCTCTCTGTTTAGCTCTGAATGCATCTATTTCTAGTGTTGATGAAGAAACTTGCCACGAACAAAAATCAAATGAAAATTTTGAGCTAGAAAAATTAACACAGTTGAATCAGCACAACCTATAACTTTTGGTGGACCACTGCATGTCCATAGACTAAATTTAAACTGAATTCTGGATTGTCTTACAATCAAATTATTCATTAGTTAATTGATTTTTATTGTGACTGTAGACTTTATAGATAGATAGCATGTGTAAATGATCAGTGACTTTAGTAACTTTATTGATATTTAAGATTTTTCTGTTGTTATGCATTGACTTTGGGATAAATCCTACATATGTTATTACTATTGGTATTATTTTAACATGTCTCTGGTCACAGATCTGTTTTATTTCTTGTATATTTTGAACGTATTTTCTTTCAATGCCGTACTATTCTATTATTTTTTCTAAAATTAATGCCAAAGTTGAGATGGTAAATGTGAGCCAAAGTATTTGGTTAAATAATTTATGAAATAAATGCTGATTATTTTGCAGATATGGAAGAGAATGCAGTGTGAAATCGGAAACTTGTCAGAAAACTTTGATCAAGCTCAGTCAAGGATCCTCTAGCTTCAATCTCATGTGAACTATCTAAAGAAATCTTTTTCTAATATGCTGGATCAGTCTCTAGATAATATGGCTATTACTGATTCAGGAGAATTTTGTAGCTGTGACTGAATAATCAATTGAGGAGCAAAACCGGAAGTTCAAAAAACCAAAAATATGTGTACTTTGTATGTTCCCACTAAATGCTTTCCAGCTAAAATTTAATATCCATAAATTTATCCTAAAATTTCAAATAACACTTTAATAGCTTAACAATGATAACAAAAAGATATTTTTGATCTAATTAACCAAGATTTTCTTATTTAAAATTAATATTTTACCATAGCATCCCCTATAGTTCTTTGAATTAGTCAAGAGGGAAACATCTTAGTTTTAATGCATTGGCTTTAACCCAGTGCACTGTGGCAAAGTAAACATGATTACAATTACTTGTAAAATTGTATGAATGGCATTTTGTTGTAACACCTTGCCCCATGAAAGTCCCTAGAAATTACCACTGTAAGTGGATGCCTTAGTAGTTTGATTAGTAAAAGCACTCTCCCGGGAATCTAGGAATCCAGATTTTAATTCTGGTCAAAGAAAATGGTTCCTATGCTGTAAGATTTCTACATTCTAATACAAATTAGGAGATGACTCCGTAAAAATAATTTTTGCAGCATATCCCCCAGATCTTTGTGTTAGCAGTAGATAAAGCCATCCCCAAAGATATGGAATGTAAGATTTTTTCTTTTTTTTTTCAAAATCCCTAAAAACATAAATCACTATACTGGCCACATTTCTTGGCATTTCATTAATGTTGAGAATTCAAGAGATGTTAGCACTTAGAATCATTGCAATCATGCCCAATAATTTTTTCTTCAGTAATAATCAGCAGCATTTGTAGTTGTAAATTACATAGAGTAAAAGACAAGGAGGCATGCAATAACTAAGTTATTTTTTCCAATATTAGATTTAGTAACAAATAGCAATAGGAGACTTGAGCTCCCTTAAGATGGGAAATTTAAAGGGCAACGTACAACCATAATGTTAGCCTTCAAATGGCGAAGTAAACTATGAAGTTCTACCGAGTATTTTGGTTCTTTACATTAACAATAAATTGGCTTTGGTTGGCTGTTTTAGGTGTCCTTAGCATGACTCAAACTGACCTCCATGTTCATTGGTTAAATCCAGGCATTAATACAAGGCTTTTTAATTCAACACCATTGATTTGAGTATGAAATAGCCACTTACACTTGTATGTGTTTTGTAGTGCATAATTATTTCTTTGCAAGTTATGATTACAACCTCAAGTATAGATGTAACAGAATGGGACTAAATTATATAGGTGTTGGGGATCCAAGCAGAACACTTAATACGAGTAATATCCTACATCTTATGCCACAAAGTTAATAAGTCACATGCATGATATTTGAAAATACACATGCCTGTTGAGCTTCAGTTCTTTTACACTTCATATTTATGAGAAGGGGATGTTCATAAATGGTAATGAGTATGTGGTCTTCCACATTATTCCACATGTATGACCACATGCATTTAAGGAATATTGAAAGGAAGGCTTCTATAGCATCTATTATCTATAACAGACATTTCAGGAAAAGCTATAATTGCCCATTCTTACCCATCCTCCAGATTTCTCTCAACAATCCCCTAGTATATAACTATTATCAACATTTATTATTATTATTACTTTTTATTTGCCCAGAGATCACAATACAAAAATACCAGGTGGGTGGTGTATGTACATGATATAAGGCACGTCAAAGAGGAGCAAAGACACAGGCTCAATTAAGATACATAAAAGAAATGAAGCTCATAGTTACACAAGTGTTTGGTACAAACCCATGAACATCGGCTGTAACATGCACATACAATATCAAATTCAGAAAAATCATTGATCACAAACATGAATCAGACCATTACCATTGCTAGAAACTAAAAGTATGAACTTACTGGTCGGGAATATTGTTGAGATATTCATCAACCGAGTAAAACATATTGCGTTGTAGATATCTTTTTAGTTTATGCCTGAATACGGCAGTTCCCTGTGTATCCTTGATACTTTTGGGTAGTTTGTTAAATAATCTGATGCCCATTTCATTGGGTCCTAATTTCAATGCTTTAGTTCTTATATTCCCATAATGGAAGTCATTCCTGCCTCTGGTGTAATGATGATGATAGGCAGAGTTAAGAGAATAGTTGCCGATGTTATTTTTTATATATAGAATTAAAAACATAATGTAGATGCATGGGAGTGGTAGTTGATCCAAAGCTGCTACTGCCATCAAGATCTGCACCAACGGCAGCTCCAGGTAAGCTCGAGTCCAGACCCTCCTACTCATTGCCATGTCAAGCGGCACTCAACTTGAAGCCGAGTTCGCCCTGAGGTGATGGCTGGGTACGAAGGCTGGGAGGCACGAAGTTTCAGTAACATCCATTTTCAGGCTTTAGATGCTTATGATACTATGGTGTTTTGGATAAATACATGATTGTCCCTCTTAGAATCAGCTTTGTCTCCCTCCTAACCTTTTTGCTAGGACAACTACCTGTATATTTTTTGAAATTTGTAGGCAATATACTGTATTCTCATGAAGTATTTGGACATCTTGGAATTTTGTTAGAAACTGCCACTAAATGTGATGGAAGAATAACGGTTAAAATGTATGTTTTGTCTTAGTTTGTATGCAACTGCTGCCAAATTTTGCAGATTTAGATTCCAACCAAAAAGGATGCACAGGTAATTAGGCAAGACATTCATCAAGAGTGTGTACTTAATCTAATTTTACAGAAATCATTGCATCTATATATATTTAAAAATTATGAATAAACATATTACAAAGAGGATAAGTATGTAAAAGTGTTCTTACTTAGTCAAAGAAATTCATTCTTATAAGAAATTAGAAAATGCATGAGATTAGCCAAATATGTAGGAGACAATTATACTTAAAAACTAAAGGTACTACGTAGCAATACCAATTGTTTTTTTTGTCTAATTTACAATTTATTGCTTCCTTATAGAATACCATGAACTAATTTTATTTAAGGACAACTGCTGTTTGTTGCATATGAGGGTTATTAAAATGGTAGCTAAATCATCCAATAGTGCAAGTAACGAAAACATGC
Organism: Hetaerina americana; assembly: GCF_022747635.1. Classification (NCBI taxonomy): domain Eukaryota; kingdom Metazoa; phylum Arthropoda; class Insecta; order Odonata; family Calopterygidae; genus Hetaerina; species Hetaerina americana. The sequence goes on along the minus strand of NW_027287205.1, from coordinate 76,595,962 downwards.
GTATCCCTACGATGATGGCAGTACTTCTGCATGAAATTTATCTGGACAAGATAATTTGCTATATTTTTAGGACTTCAAGTAAGACAAAACTGAGCTTGTAAAAACCACCAAACTAAACTGTAAAGTCAACAGGCATAGAGATTGGAAAGTTTAAAATGTATTATCACTCCTAGTGTAGTAGTATGCGGGTATTTTTGTGAGGAATAAACATTTACGCAGCAATACCATTATGTACGGTCAACAAATATTAAATTAGAGCTGCCAAACCATCAACAATAGCAGAATATCCATTTGAAAAAACATATGCACGTAAGAAAATAAAACGACAACAAACCTATAACAACTGTGTCGTTGTTAGCAATCCTTAATGATAACGTAAAAAGAAATTAATACTTCAAACTCAATTATATCCCGAAAACATGGATTAAAAAAGTTCTAAGACTTATAAAAGTGTATACTTCTACATGAATCAAAGCAATGGTCATAAGCATCATCATACCGGGTGCATTCCACAAGAAATGCAATTGAATTTCCCTAGCTGCTCCTATTATTCGGAGTGGGATCGAACTACTTGGAGTAGGTGAAGGGGGTAGGGCGCTAAGCTTTGACAGAAAACCGGTGTAACTGCTCTCCAAGTTGTGGAAGCGGCAAGACGTCAGTAATTTAAACCTCTGTGCGCTGACCATGTCACGAAAAAAATGGAATCGACAATCGAGCAACGTTACACAATTATTACCTGAAATTAAACTGAAAAAATCTCTTGAGGAGAATGACAAAATGATTAGTGAGGCTTATGGGGACCTTGCTCTGCCCTACTCACAAGTTTCGAGGTGGTAAAAGACCTTTAAGGAGGGTCAGGAAGATGTTCACGACAAATAATGCTCTAGGTGGACATCAACCAGCAAAACTGACAACAATGTGGCTTGTGTTCGATAATTGTGGGACTCTGACCATCGATTGATCATCAAGATGGTTGCCAACAAACTGAACTTGTCGTCTACGGCTATGTTTCGCATTGTTACTGAAGATATAGGGATGAGGGAAGTGTGGGCCAAGCTCGTGCCCAAGGTGTTTGCCACGATGCGCTAAGAGCCCGCTAGTTCCTGGCCAAACACCAGGTGCCAACGCTAAGGTGTGCTTACCCCCCCCCCCCCCCCCCCCATAGCCCTGACCTCAACCCCAGAAGACTTCTTTTTGTGCCCTCGGATTAAGGCAGCCCTGAAAGCAACCCGTTTTCCTTCCATAGATGAGATCCAATCAGCCATGATGAAGACCTTGCATGAGGTCCTCAAAGATGCCTTCCAGGGTGCATACCGTCATGGCAGAGTCACTGGAAAAAATGTGTAGAGGCCCAAAGACAGTACTTTGAAGAATATTTTAAGTGTTTTTGCAAATGTGTTCAATAAATTACTTTAAAAAATAATTGCACCCTGGAAAATTGGAACGCACCCTGTAAATGCAGTGAATGCAGAAGAATTTACAAAATGCTGAGACTTTTTTGTCTCCAATATCCACTGAATGCAATTTAAAAACGAAACAAAAAGTAAATAACGAGCAAATGAAAATAAAAAAGCGTGTTGAATAAAAGCAAAATAAATGTGGCATTCAAGAATAAGTTTATACGGCTCTCGTCGTTGTTATAACTTTTCATCGGGAGCTAAATATCTGGTTTTAAAATTACAATGAACTCTAGTAGATGCCATATAGCGTTTAGATGAGCGAATACCGAATTAATATTCTAATGTTGATCACAATCGACATTAGAATATCAATTAGGCAAAAGTGTAAACATTAATCTATGAACTATCTGTTGTTGCAACTTAATCTCTGTAAATTAAATAGAACATTTTACCAAGTATTCGTCGTCCAGTGCGGCCATGATCCATACCAAAAAGTATTATGTTTGGCAAAGGCAATCAATCCTACAATTACTTTAAAAATGATCTGAAATCGCGATTACTAAAAAATGAAAGGCACCAATTACATGAAATTATTGGAAATACAACCGATATGGTTAGGCTTTATGCGCTTGGGAGACGTTTCTAAGCTATCAGACGGACGTCAACCATCCCTATGTAATAAGTACATTGTTGTGTAACCTATGCAATGAAATATTGCGTATACATAGGATAAATATTAAAAAGAATCTAATCTATCATGTAGTGTAAAGGAATCAGGCGACAAATATTAACTGAGACACGAAAATGGCGAAGTTCGACGGCAACCAGCGACTGGTGGAGTGGTGTGAGGATTGGGAGAATTTCTGCGGTACCAGGAACCGCAGTCAAGTGGGAACTTCTATGAGGGCACCTCCTAGCATATTATGTCCGCCGGATACAAATATTGGAAAATCGCGATCTTTTTGTTGTGATTCTCCAACTTCGTCATTCACTTTTCCTTCGTATTTATCGCATAATTTGAGATTATTTTTTGAAATTACATGATAGCTTACTTTATTTTTAATATTTATGTTAATTTTGCAAACAGTTTGATGAAATATAATATCATAAGTAAGACATTAGGTAATTTGAGATGAATGAGAGTTGATAGACGCTAAAATTAACGAACAAGTCAAATATGGATGGACCTCTAACCTGCATTGTTCAACTTGTACCTGGAGGAAGCAATAAGAGAATCGCAAGGCATCGGATTAAACGGAATTAGGGTCAATGGAGAAGAGACAAACATGCTACGCTTCGCCGATGATATTGCAATAATAGCAGAAAACCAGGAGGATCTTCAAAGGTCACTAAATGTATTGTATCAAGTTCTACAAAGATACAACATGAACATAAATAAGACAAAGACTAAAATCCTAGTATATGGAAGAGAGAAGTGGAATACAGCAGTCAAACTCAAAGGACAAAAATTAGATCAAGTGGATTCCTTCACCTATCTTGGAAGTACCATCACATGGGACGAAAGAAGTACCACAGACATCAAGGGAAGAACAGCTCAAGCTAAGAGAGTATTCGCAATAAAAAGACAACTGCAGTGTTCAAAGAAGATAGAACTACAGGCGAGGAAACAATACGTGAAAACATTTGTATGGATCATGTCACTCTAAGGATCAGAAGCATGGACCATCGGAAAAGTAGACCAGAAAAGACTAGAAGCCTTCGAAACCTGGTACTGGAGGAGGATACTTAAGATCATATGGATGGATAAGATAAGAAATGAAGAAGTATACAGAAGGATAGACGACGAACGGACCTTATGGAACAACATAGAGAAATGAAGAACCAGATGGATTGGCTACACCCTGAGGCACGATGGATTCCTGAAGAATATAATAGAAGGAAAATAGACGGAAAAGTCCCAAGAAGAATGCCAAGGAATAAATACATGGGGAAAATAAAGAAGAAACTACATTGCAAAAAATACCAGGAAATAAGCCAATGAGCATCAGATAGGATAGGATGGATGGCTGCAGTTAACTAATCTTAGGACACTACGACTAATATTTATGTTTCATCCCAAAATGACACCAGGGATCGATGGGATGATATGTGAACGCCTCAGATGGCCAAGGATGGTATTGGGTGTATTGACGGAAATTTGAGTATTTTGGGAGACTCCGAAAATGTCACTAGTGGTCGGAGGGAGCCCTCTCTTTGGTGTGTATTTTGTCCGTACATGCATTCCTGATCTAACTGGCATCCATTCCGGAGTCACCTTAACCTTTCATTTTTTAATTATTTTCTATCGTTGGCATAAATGCTGTCTATACATCCCATTCAGATCACACTGGTGTCAATTTCGGGATGATATTAACTTTTCATTTTTTCATTATTTTCTCCAATATCCCCCTCTGTGACATCTATGCTATCCTAATATCCCCTTCCCATTAATATTGGTGTGACTTAAACCTGGAATTTTTTCTCTGTTTCCAATACCCCCCTTTTGGTTTCTATGCTGTCCAAACATCCCATCCTGATCACACTGGTGCCAATTCCGGGAAAGTCGTCTCTCGGCATTCAATGCTATCATTCTCGTGGTGGCCTTAACATGTCAAATGTTCTATATTTTTTCCAATACCCAACCCTTTGGCATATATGCCATCTATATACAAGGTTTGCATAAAAAGTATCAGAAACAATTTTTTCCTGACGAGACTGTACGTCGCAGCGTGCAGGGTCGGCGGTGGGAGGTCTCACCTTCAACAAGCACCAATCGCCTGTGAGCTTTCGTTTAGGCTAGATTGTGTTCATAATTGATCCCTGTTGAGTGTCTCAGGGCAAGTGCAAACTGCAGCGAATGATTAAACAGCGGTACGTCATCAAATTTTGTGTTGGACTGGAGAAATTGGTAACAGAGATGTTGGGCATGATTCGTCAAGTGTTCAAGAATGAAAGCTTGTCACAAACTGCAGTTTTAGGGTGGCACATGCTCTTCAAAGATAGCTGAGGGAGTGTGGAGGACGAGCCCCATGCTGGACGGCTGTCGAAGTCAAGTACCGACGACAACGTGCAAAGTCCGAAACTTTTCCTGATACTTTTATAAAAACCTTGTGCGTCTCACGTCACACAATGGTGTTATTTTTGAAATTACTTTAACATGTAAATTTTTAATTATTTCGTCTAATGCCCCCCTTACTCATTCCTTCGAAATATGCCTCTCAGCATTCAGCGGTGTCATTCTTGTAGGAAGATAAACAAGTTAAATTTTGATCATTTTTTACAATACCCCCTTTTTCCATTGATGCCGTTGAAGCTTCTCAGCACTCACTGGTGTCATTTGTGCAGTTCCATAAACGGATCAAATTTTCATTGTATCAAACCTGATATAGATAGGGTCAAAACAACACCTTTTGGGATATTACAAATGTAGTGACAATTCAACTTCATTAACTTCATTATGTAATCCTGCTGATTGATGAAATATTATGATTACTCTATGAGTAATCTACTGTTTAAGGCAGGTTTGTAATGGACAGGATGGATGAATTCCTTTGTCTCCTCTAAAAAGCACTACTTGATATCCAACACAAATATCCCCTCTTCAATTCATCATACTTTCTTTCTCCCTTTATTTTGGTCAACAGCCTAAGCTATTTCTATCCCTTATTAATTTGCTCAAAATTCTCTCCCCCTGTCACAGCCTTCAACATCCCATTGCCAATCAAAATGCTCTGAACCCATGTCCCATGTCTCTTTTTAATTTCTCCCAAGCACTTCCTATTTTTTTCCTTTTTAACCCTTTATTTTTTTCCATCCTCCGCCACACCTACATTTCCTTTACATGTTACCTTCTTGCTTCAATGACCATGTTTTTACACGGCAAAAAACATGCCCTATATTAAAATTACAAGTGTTTCTCAAGATTAATTGTCCCCATCATAGATTCCATCCTCCTTGTAAAAGCCTCCTTGCCCAATAAAATCCCTTCATGGCTACATGAATTTTGACCATTTTGAACCAAAACACTTCCGACATACATAATCTTTCTTCCCTTTGCTCTCTATTATGAACTACAGTTTCAATATTTAATTTAGTTTTCCTCCTTCTCAAGCCCACATAATCTTTACTTTGTGTGGATTTATTTTCATTCCATATCTATCACAAAGACTTTCCAATGCATTCAGTGATACTTGCAATGCCATGGCTGACTAGCAAATTAAAGCTTGAACCTTCCCAAACTTAACTGATTTTATGATATCATCGCAGATTTTCATTCCCATCTCCAGTTTTTCTCATGCCTCTTTTACCATATCCTCCACATATGTGTTGAAAAGTATGGGTGATATGGACATGCATGCTTTGCTCCTTTCACCAACACTGCCCATTCTGACACTCCACCTATCACTAGCAATTGAGCAGTCTGAGATATATTTTGTCATATGCCTGAGTCACCTGGCACATCTGTGACATTTTCCTCTCTATTAGTGACCTCATTACTGCTATGGCTACATGCCTTTACACTTTATTAATATTAACTGAATATCCCCTGATTGATCATTTTCTCTCCTTTCTATTCCCTTATTGATTATCCTAAGGACCACTTTAACTGTGAGTGAAATTGAACTTAATGTTCCTCATTGTCCAATACTTTTTTGTGACATGTGACAGTGAAGGTTGTCAATAAGGCCACACCATCACTCAAATGGCCACCCCGCTGGTTTCAGATGCCCTTGCAGACACCACACTGAGGGACAGATGCTGCATAGACTACCTTTAAGCAAAGGCTACCCTACTAGGAGCAATTATCTTTGCTCCCACCAGCACAGCTCAAGAACTCCAATCAGAACACACAAGCCCTTCCACTTGCCATTTCCACTCCAAGGTGGTGGAAAGAAGAATTCTCAGGTGGGGTGATAAAACAGGAATGGAAAATTCAATAGAAAATAACTGAACGTTTTCACTTGATACCTGAAATGAGTGGGTGGGAAACATATTAATAATAGGAAATATTGTGAAATGCTGAATTTTTCATGAAATTTCTGGAGAATGCATGAGACTTTCAACGAAGAAGATTTTTAATGTGTGCGCTTTGGCTCTCCTTCACATGAAATGCATTTTTATTGATGTGAAATGTTGATTGACAGTTATCAACTTATTTGAAATGTACAGGGTCCAATTCCTGACAATTTTTCTAAGTTCACTCATGATTTTTGTGCTTTTCGGGTTTCTCTTAAATTGTATTCCATGAACATTTCATTGAACTAAAACATTTTAACTAATACGGTACAATATTTGTAGTAATACATAATGTGAATATAGAATTCAATCTCTAATGAAAATATTCTTTTGACTTTTTTAGAAGGGATTTTCATCAAATAAAAATACTGATAAAGATATTTAGGTAATAGGTGTTCAAATTCACATTGTTCAGTAATTAATTCACTATTCTCTTTTGCTAGAGATACCATTATGAACTGTGTAACAAATAGGTTCAAAAATATAAAATAAATGAATCTAAAATCTATAAAGTTGACGAAGCAATTATATATGTAGTTGTAAGAGTAATTGCAGATTACCATTATTGAAGGCAAAAATCATTCTAGGGATTCTTTCAATTAGGGCACCAATATCAACAACATTTTTATTACATCATTGAGAAAGTTTCATCTTCATATTCAGTTTCACATTAGTATAAAGGAAGAGAAAATAAACTTGATTTCAAACTCATGAAAAATGCATCTTCTGTCTTCTTACTACTAGTAACTGTGTCACAAATGAATGAATATCTCTTCAATGAGTTACAGAATTGAGTGTCTAATTTGAAAACAGAATGGAAGGACACACAACATTTTTATTTCACAACAAAATCATCATTCATTCTACATACTAGAGGAAACTGTTCATTGAAGTGAATGTCCTCTGCGGCTCTCTTCGAGAAGCATTTCACCAACAAGAGATTTCATTTTCAAAAGCCTTCCCAAGTAGTTTGTTTAATTTATTTTCTTTAAACATTCAAATTCCATAAATGCTTTCAGACTTGACATTTTTCCTTACAGGCAAAAAAGTCATAACCCAGGAAAAGGTCACATTGCAATTAGAGACATTCTTGTCACTCAAAATTGGGTCATAATTTCAACTTTATAAAAAAGTGAGGCCTTTTTGAAACAATCTTGTCACTTTCAGGAGTGCAAGGAACTAAGATAAGATTAGGTATTATTCATGCTCCAATCAAACTACAGAACCTGCACACTTTCTTAAATGGGCATCAAACAGAGGAGGTTAGTTATGTTATATCAAAGTTTGGGACTGGAGGGAACAGGAGGATATTACCTATTCCATTTAATACATTGCCATGATATATGCATAAAATATATACACTCCTACTGCTTTGTGTACATATATTAATGCATACATACATTTATTTCCTAGGAGCTTATAGTTTTCAAAGAATATCAGTTGTGTATGCACCATGTGCAGTTTTTAATTATGCCCCACAAAAATTTGGATAATTTTCTTGTCCTTTATTTCCACACATACACAGACAAATTATGTCACACACATATTTCTGTCGATTTAATCACTTTAAATTTTTATGTACATATTTCATATTATACCTTTCTCACTTTCACCCTCTTTTAATCCTTAAAAATTCTTCTCTTGAATGAGTTCACTTCATCTGATAAACTGAACTTTGCTCTCAGGTTTCACATTTTTTTTGCATCACCAATAAGTCATACCTTGAAAAATGGCAGCAAAACAACAAGGAAGATTATGGGAAGGTATAGAAGTGAGGAGGTTGGAATTTGGGTTAGGAGGAGACAGGGTTAGAAGGTAAGAAGAAGGATGTGTAGGAGAAGAAAAAAGGAGGTCTAATTGGATGGGATATTTAGGTTTTCTGCCCTCAATTCCCCATCATTTGGAGGAATTGGCATAAAAATTCACTCCATACACTAGCTAGAACACTTTTTGAGGAAGAAGTAGGTACGTATGCATGTTATTTACATATATATATATGTATTATATATATTTTTATATAGACAATACAAATAATGAGTGACTCCAAAAAAGGAATGACGATTAACAACATTGTCTGTCCGGCAAAGCAAAAACATTACAATGAGCTTTTTTATACCAAGGAATGAGGGTGGAGGAGGATAGGGACCATGGGGATTTTTCATAAGATTATACAGAGATATAATATATAACAGGATGTCTTGCATTCTTTCACCTTTTAAATTCCATTCTGAACAAAGAGGAGGACATTTTGTAGGAGATTAAGCGATGCTGTTATGTTATCCACTTCTTTTTGCCATTAACCTATATTTTTCCATTTTCTATTTTTTGGGTCCTGAAAAAAGTAGTTTATTTGCTCATTTTTCTTTTTTTATGGATTTTGTTGTTCACACATCTAAACTAAGCTTCATTTGTTAAATTTTTCTTAAATTCAGTCACTCTAACACCTCCACCCTCAACATAAGTGCACACACTCTTATACCATGCTGCATCTGAAATCCATTCATACCTTAAACAAAAACAGATAAAACATAACCTATACTTTGCTCACACTTACTTTCCTTAGAGCTCTGGGCAAAGCTTTTCTGTTTTACTAAAACCTCTCCTCATTTTTGGAAACCACAGCATGTTTATGCTTTTTTTTAGATCAAGTCCATACATACTGGGTTTAGGTTCCATGGCAATGGCATGAGGTAGGCGCATTACTCTGCTCATTCCAATGACGCCAACCCTCCATCACCAACAACAACTTTAATTTTTCAACAAGTCCTCACTTGCATCTTTTTTTTGAGCATTCTCATCTGCCGAACACTTTTTGTGTCTCCACATACAAGGTTTTCTTGGGAGAGGAGTGGATTTTCTTTTGAATGAGGGGGGGGGGGAGAAGGTTGGCAAAATGGAGAATTGTTTTCTTTAGAGGGGTGATATAGGGTTTGAGGGGGCTCGCGGCTTACTGCTCCATCAAGAGGGACCTCTACGTCCCTGCCCATGCGACAAACAGTGGCAGCACGAGCATAGCATCAGCGGAGGAGGATGCAAGCGCCACCAGCAGAGCCAAAAGGAGTGTGGATGGTGGTGGGGTGCCAATGAGAGCCAACGGCGGGGCCAGTTCTGCTTCTGATGCTGTTCGTGGCAGGAACAGCAGGGCAAGAAGAGCAGTGGCGGCTCCCCCAAGGGCCAACAGAACAACAGGGCGGCAGGGCGAGAGGAGAGCTGCGGCTGCATGGTTCTTTCCCCTCTGCATGGCTGCTGGATGCTCACCTGGGAGTGGAAACAAATAAGTGATTTGAAATATTGACCTGGTTGGGGACTTTGATACTGGGAGCAGTTCTCACTGCCTTCCTTAATGCCAGTAAATGTTAATTTATTCCTTGAAAACAAAGGTTTACTCCAAGTAGTGGACAATGAAATTTTAATGTACAAATAAGGAATTTATTTCTTTTCTTCTCTGATAGGGGATGGATGGTGATGAAAGAGCATGAAGGGCTTTGATTGAGAGTTTTATGGACAGCTTTTTGCCTCAATTGGCCTATAGAGCAGCAAATACTTGCAAATTATTAAGCTAAAACTTTTTTAATTTTATGAAGGACAATTTACTACCTACTTCCACATGCAGATGGAAGATAAGGATTTCATGTGATCTTTACTAATATATAGCTTTATCAACCAGTGTTCCAAATTGAGAATAGACAAGAAAAGTATATTTTCATTTCCCCACAAAATATCAGTTCATATACTCTACTTTGTTCCATGATGTCTATTTTGTCTGTCCATTACCCCATCTATCTTCCTCAAACCCCCCCAAGTGCCCATCAGCCCTCCCCCCCACTCCCACCATTTACCCCAACGTGAAACAAAAATTCCTTGAAACCCTCCTCCCTCTCACTCCTCCACCTGCCCCTTCTTCCTGGAAGTGTCTAAGGTATTTAAGGTATTTCTGAACATGATGATACCACACAGTTGTGAAGCCATGGTCATCAATAAATTTTAATAGTAGAATTGCTGTGTATCTGTTACCTGGACAAAAACCCCAAGATATACCCTATAATGATAATCTGTCCCCCGAGATGGATCAAGAATTCATATCTCTACCTCTCTTCCTCTGCCTAATCCCTCCACTATTTCCCATATCACTCTCACCAATCACTCAATACCCACTGCTGTAAGAACATTCATTTACACCCACTGGCAACTCTCATCTCCCCATCTTACTTTCCTGCACTCCACTTTCCACTCAACCACCTCATTTTGCTCCCCTACTACTATCTCCTATAATATCCTATACTACTACTATCCTATTAACAATCTCTTCTTCTTCATCATACCCTTTCCCTCCCCACCCACCAGTTCTACCTCTTACCTTCTATCCCAAATCCTCCATTCCCTTACCACACCATTTCCCTCCCATCCCAACTTTCCAGATCCTTTTCCTTCCCCTCACCCCCTCTTGCTATAGCTATACACCTTTCCCTTAACACTCACCATCCCCTTTCCCCCATGTATCTCATGTGACATACGTGTCTGAACTATGTAGTAATAATCTTGAGTAAGCTACTACAATGTACTAACACTTGTCAAAGAATAAACATTTTTTTGTAGAATGCATTGTGTCACATGCCTAACATTGTACTCCTTAACAAAATATTCTAATTTTTTTAGTGTTACCTACAATATGAAAACTTGAGACATGTTTTGATGAAGGCATCCTTGGAAGTATTGATTCATACATGCCATGAATGAAATTCATAGCATCTAAGAATATATTAATAACATTTAACCACTATTAATATGCCACAAATCACAAAACCAAGTCCTGAAAATAGTTTTCTTTCTAATGACATTGCAGAATGATATGCAGACATGATGAAGGTAAATAATTTGAAAACAATAGCATTGAGTTTCAAAGGAAGTTGCAAAGCAAAGCTATTCATTAAATAAAGAGTGAATAAATAAAGTTGGTGAAAAAATGAGCATATTTGGGAAGTATTCGGTATGACCATAGTAATAAGGCTATTAAGAGAAGAATTAAATTATCAGAATAAAGTTTTAGGAAGAAGAGGGTATTTGACACTTAGCATCCAAGTAAAGAGATAAAATAATACATTCTATATTTGAGTGGCATTAAAAATTTTGTAACACTGGTCTTTGAAGCAATACGATAAGTTAATGGGAGATTTCCATGAAGTGGGTATAGGGAATATCATCAGCTGTGCTGATGTGCCAAAATAATAATTACTCCTGGTAAGGCCAGCCATGCCATCATAAACAGAATTTCAAGGTGAAGTGTTGGAGCCTGATGAAAAGTAGTGTACATAAGACTAGAAAAATCCTACCCAGCTCATATTGTACTCAGGCTGTAAATTTGTTAAGACCCACTAATTCAATAAAGAGTTATTATTTAATGAAGAAAGAAATGGTATCATTGTTTTTTTCCCTGCAATAGCACATCTTTTCAATTAATTAATGCACAAGATAGAAATGCAGCTCTGTAAGATGCTTATTCAATAGCTTTACATGGTGCTCTAGTATGCATGCATACTTAAATATATTTATACTGACATTTAATGGAGAACTAAAATAAATAAAAATATATTGCAGCTGAAGATTGGATATTGAACTTTGATATATCTAAGTTATGGGTCCCAGTATCATGAAGTCTAGACACTATGTTATTATGAAGCGACTATGGGTGTTGCTGGAGGAAACACTTGATATTGATTGGGGATTAAAATAAAGTGGCAGGCATAGGAAAAGATGAGAGTGAGGGAGGGAAATCAGTAATAACCATGAGTAGAAAACTATTGTTTTGCATGAGGAATAGTTTCATTTTAACCCCTGGTTCAAACAATACTAATTATATAGGTACACCTGGAAAATGCTTAGAGATACCATCACAATATGGCTGGGCATAGATTTAGGAACAAATTCATCAAAATGGAAACTTCTTCATAACAGGAGGAATAATATTAAATAACAATATTAAATAACAATATTAAATAATAATAATAAATAATGATAATATTAAATAATAATAATATTGTTATTATTTTATATTTATGCTGCATTTCTTATCCAAGAGGCAAAATATAGATTTTGCTTGTTTTCAATTCAGGAAGACAAGATTTACATTCTAAATTTGTGATATTTCTACAAAGGAAAACCCATTCCCAGGAGTTCCCATTAAAAGTTTTTTATCTGAACTAAATGCCACTGCCAGATAGTATAAGTACAACTCATATTAGAAATATACAAGATGTGTTTACTCCCTGTAATATGTATAAAAATTCCAAAAGAATACCTACTTCCACAGTCAACTTCAATGATTGTAAAAGGCTGGCATGCATATAATTATTACTCTTGAATTTAGTTCATATAGGTGATTGTCAGTACATATTTCTGTCAGTATATATTATCTGAGCTGATCTGAATAAAGCAATGCTGTAAGTCAGTTTATTCAGCTCCATCTTTTTAAATTTGGAGCAGAGATCTGGGGCATGGTGGCCTAATGGTAATTTGGCTGCTGACTCAGGATTATTATTGTTTATTATCATTATTCTACTGCTTAAGGTAGTTTTTGAATGTATTGAGACTGAGCATGCCTATATTTCTCAGTGTTGCCAAACAAGACACACCCTGGCATCCCATGCAACCATTCTTCAATCCCCTCATACATTCCCTTCATCCCATCCAGCATGCCTATCTTGCTGCATGCCCTTTCTTACTTGCCCTGTATCCTCTCTTCAACACATCCCATTGCCAATCAAAACACAATGTCTCCTAATTGCCTCCTTTTTGCATCCCCTCCTCTTCTTTCTTGGAGAAATCTTTGGATATCTCCAAACTTTTGGACTTTGCCCCATTCAACCTTCTCTATCCTTCTCCACACCTAAATTTCAAAAGCCTCAGATCTAAGTCCAAAAACACCACTTCCATGACCATGCTTCTTCATCATACAAAAACATGCTCCATATCAAATTTTCAATAAGTTTTTTCTAAATATACATACTCAACTTTCGTGTCATCAATTCTCACATCCTTGTGAAAGCTTCTTTCCCAATTCTTCTCCTTATGCCCCTACTACTTTGACTATTTTGGTCCGAAACACTTTCAAAATATGTAAAATGTGCCACCTGCTCTAATTGGTGGCCTCGTAATTTTATTTATAGAATAGGTAATCCCATTGGTAAATGCCAATAATTTTAGTAATGTGGCTTTACTCTTTCCTGAAAACATGTAGTAGTATGCCTTAGTATGATGTGAACTCCACTACCCTGAATTTCCCAAAGAAACCAGCTTGTAGATTATTTATTGCAAATGGTGGCAGAACAGAGGTAATATTCTAATGTTTTTGTGCGTAATGATTTTTCAATATAGACATCATTTTCAATTTTTGTGATTATTTTTTCAAGATGGGCTAAAAAAAATGTTGCTACATTGGTTTTTAACAGACATTTGTGTTACTATGTCACCAAGATTTACGAGACAATGTTATTTTAAAACCTTTAAATCTTTTTTTCAGTCAAGAAGAACTTAAATAATTGAACTGAAGTTGTATTAAGACAGAACTATTTATAATTTGAGTTAAATAAAATCTGTGAGTAGAGAGTTAATCATGACATTAATTGAAATTCATAGAGTATACTTATATTTTAAAAATACAATTGAGGATTTAGTTATTAGTTGCATATTTTTGTTTCAGGGAAAAGAGATCTACTGTAGATGTAACAGATGAACTAATATCCCAATTACATAAAAGGGAGAAGATAGTGGAATAATCAAATGTGATTTATGGAAAGTCTTTTGAATGAGTGCAATATGAAATCCTTCAATTTTAAATTTAAATTGAAAAGCAAACACTCTTCTTTCACAGGCATTACATTCATCATGACTATGCAAAAGAGTAGGGATTAATGGTCAAATGAATGTAAACAGGAGAAGCAATTATATGGTATTCAAAACTAATTATAATTAAGTTTATTTTAAAGTTTTTTAGTAAAATCCTCATGGCCTTCATAACTCATCCTTTCTTTTTGACATATTTAATGGAATACCAGTGACTTTTCCAGAAGACAAAGATGATGATTCCATTGACTATGACATAGGTAACTAATTAAAATTTAGTGTTGTTGACAGCTCAGCACTCAGCTAACTGCTGTAAGAAGCAGGGTTGACCCAGATTTACCAGTGAGCTTAAATTAACCAAGAATGTACATTCCCTTAGCCTTATTAAAGAATCAAAGTGATTTTTGAAACTCTTGTTAGACTCTGGAACCCGAAATAACCCTCTGAGTCAAACTCCTGAAGACATAAAACTTGTAATTGTATTGGATTAGTAAGCCAATTGGTAAGAATTTAGATTAGTAAGAATATTGTAGCAAAAACAGAGAACAACTAAAACTTGCGGCCAAAGAGTATCTCATCTCAAAATAACTATGCTATGTGGTACCAAAACATTTATCAGGATAAATTAATTGATTTCCTAAATTGGCCCTTATCATGAGAAAGTTTTGTAAAAGTCCATTTTATTCTTAAACTTAAACCTCGACTCAATCTTTCTAAGACCAAGTCCAGAAAATATTAAACATGTTAATTACATGAACACTTTTTAGCCCAAACTCAAAAGATTTCTACGCTAAAAATATATTCATTTGCGAGTGAGTATTTAGATTACAAACTCTAAATGCTCTTGCACCATTATTTTTGTGTTTATAAGAACAGGTCGATGAAGAGTGCTTACAAGTTTTTATTTGCATTAGTTACTGGGTAAATTACCTTTTTTATATTGTTCGTTTGCTGCATGATGTATATGTGGTACAAGTTACATTGCTTTGACTGATATTGCATCAGTGGTAGCCATTTCAGATAGAATAATGTTTAATTTCCCTTAGGCAACATTGGACAGGACATAAAAACAATATGCTACATTGAAAGTTTTTTTTGATCCGAACAAATCATCTGCTGAGGCCGATGTAATTCATCTCTCAAGACTTATGGAGTATGTTTTTTCCACAACTTGAACGAGGTTTAAAATAAATTCCAAATAAGGTGGACCCAGAGCTGCAAAGGCTACTCAACAGAAAATATTGCCTATATATGAGACAACAATTACAATTTCATTAGGTGGCATCCACATGCTGGAAACAGAAAAATTGCACATAAGGTATGCTTATGTGTGGTGAATTCCAAGACTGCTCATACTTAAACAAAAGGCCACTCGAGTGCAGATTTGTTTGTTGTTGAAGTTGATGTAACAGGATGATTTCGAGTTTCTTTTGCAATTTATTAATGCAGGTGAAACTTAGCTATACCATTTTGACCCTGAGAGCACAGATCAAAGCTCTGTTTGGAAATCTCCACAATCAACAAGCCCGGAAAAAGCCTTCATGATTGGATACAGGAATGTAGTGAAAATTCTTCAAAGTCATATCAAAGACAAGAGGCCACATGTCACGACAACAGGCTGGATGCTGCAGTTAATGGACAAGGAATGACCATGGGAAGAAAGCAATTGAGTTTTGAAGGAGACAGGGGTTACACACAGTAACACTTGGCTTAGACCACAAGAAGCATAGGCATATATTGAAATACCAGGTGACTCAGAAAGGTATCAGTCAGATTTTATTATGGTAAGGCACAGATTTAGGAATGGCATGATCAATTCACACAGTTTCCCAGGAGCAGATATGGACTCTGATCACAATTTAGTAGTTATGAAGTTAGTGTCCGAAAAGATGAGACAGGGAAGGCATATTAGGAAATGGAATGTTGAAGCTTATGTTTCTATATTCAATTTCCTAGCAGTAGCTAGATCTATATTAACTGGATTGACAAGGAAGTAGTCTCAGCAGGCTGTAGATAAAATCATGACTGAGGGAAAAAAGCCAGTACTATTGGAGAAAAATGAGAATATATCAAAAAAGGAATATTGAAGGCCACAAAAGAAACTCTAGGAACTGATAATAAGAAATGGATAAAGAAACTATGGATCACAGATGAGGTGATTAGAAAGATAGATAAGAGGAGGAAATGGAAGAATTTAAATACAGAGTGAGGAAAATGGCAGTACAAAGAGTTAAATAACTAATTGAGAAGGATAACAAATAGAGCAAAAGAGGTGAGGTTGAAGATGTAATGCAAGGATATGGAAAGTTTTCAGAGGAAGGGTGAAATTGGTGCCCTAAACAAGTTGTTTAAAACAATATTGGGAAATAAGAAGGGTAAATCTATGTTAACAGAGATAAGTTGGGTAAAATACTGGTTGAAACAAAAGATCCAAGAGAGGTTGATGGAATATATAGATGACTGTACTATGAAGAACTTAGGCCAAGAAGGATTGAAAGAGAATTGCATAAATAAAGATAGCTTAGGTCCAGGCTTACTCAGTGGTAAGATATAAACGACAATATGGCAAATGGAATCAAATAAGGCCATGGGGGTGGACAACATACATACCTATGAAACTACTGAGCAGTTTGAGAGAATTTGGGGAGAAGAGTCTTTAAGGTCTAATTCGTAGCTTTTATGAGAGAGAAATCTGGCCGAAAGACTTTGTCAGATCTGTGTTATGTAGTTAATATTTTAAAAAAGGTAAAGACCACATCATGTCAGGATGACAGAACAATAAGTTTGATTTTGCATACAGCTAAAGTGGTTCCCAAGATAATTATAGCGGTAGTTAAAAAGATTCTTGGAATCATCACCAGATGTCAGCGCCAGCATAGGGAATTTCTCACATAGTAATAGGTAATCCCTTATGAGTAAACATGTAATGCATCAGTGCTCTTGGGAAGAGATCTCTGGTGTGGATACCTCTCTGCTGTTGTTCCCATCAAGTGATTTGTGTAGATGGAAAAAATTGAGATTCAAGCAGGGCTTACATACTTTGCAAAGGAAGGTATGAAAGCAAAGGAAATTCATGCTGAATTCAGAACACTCTGGGGGACTCTGCTCCTTCATATTCAACTGTTGCCAAGAGGACAATTGAGTTTAAGTTTTGCAGGGAGAGCTTAGATGATGATGATCCCTGTAGTGGTTGTCCAAAATGTGCCACCACCCCAGAAATGTTTGCAAAAGTGCATGAAATGGTAATGGAGGATCACTGACTGAAAGTGCAAGAAATTGCTGAAGCTGCAGGGATGTCATCTGAACAAGCATATCACATTTTAACAGTAAAATTGGATATGAGAAAATTATCTGCCAGATGGGTACCATGACTCCAGATGCAGGATCACAAACACATAAGAATGAAAATTTCCAAACAATATGTTTCAAGACAAACAATTTTAAGAGCAACCAGCATGATTTTCTATGCCAGTTTGTGATCACAGAAGAAATTTGGGCCCACTACTATTCTCCAGAGACAAAACAGCAGTCAAAGCAGTGGAAACATGTTGATCACCATCACCAAAAAAGTAATGGCAACATGGAAGGCCAGAAAAGTAATAGCTTCAATTTTCTGGGATGCGAAAGGGATTCTGCTGATAGATTATCTTCCCACTGGTCAAACAATTACTGGAAAATACTACACAAACCTCCTGGACCAATTACAGTAAATTATACCTGAAAAAAGGCCAGCTTTAGCAAGGAAGAAAGTCATATTTTATCAAGAGAATGCATGCCCACACATAAGAGTCATTGCAATGGCGAAAATATGTAAACTGAGATGCAAATTGGTGCCACATCCACCTCATTTCCTTAATTTGGCTCCATCAGATTTTCATCTCTTCACCAAGGTCAAAATTTTCTTCAATGGGTGGAGATTCTCTTCAAACAAAGAACTAACAACCAAGTATTTGCAGGCCTGAAGGAATCTAATTTTTCAGATGGGATCAAGACTTTGGAACAATGCTAGATCAAGTCTATGAGTGTACAGGAAGACTACATTGAAATATAAAAAATTTTCACAGAGGTAAGTATTTTATTTCTAATCCATTCTGAGAACTTTTCTAATTATCCTCATAATAAGAGAATGGAGTGCCAGGCAAATGATTACTTAGGGGATGATCAGCTTGGGTTCAGAAAGGGGAGAGACATGCATGGTCCCATTGCAGAAATAATATCACTAATAAAGATGAATAAAGAATACAATCAAAACAAATTTGCTGGTTTTGTAGATTTTGGAAAGACATTTGATAGAGTAAATTGCGAAAAATTAATGAGTATATTGCAGAAAATAGGAATATATTGTAGGGACAGGAGGCTAATCTGCAACCTGTGCATGTCTCAGACTGCTCAGGACAGAGAGTCATGATGGACAGTGTTAGGAAGAAGAGTAAGGCAGGGTTGATCATTATCATCTCTGCTATTCAACGTGTATCTGGAGGAAAGGATTAAAGAGGCATAGGAATGACTGTAGATATGAGTAAAGTTGGTGGGGAATTCTTAAAATCAGGTTTGCTGTTGACCAAGCTTTAGTTTTTCAGTCAGCCCAGTGAGGGCAAGCATTTCTAGGTGAATTGAAAATTCAGGATGGTAGTCATAGGATGAGATTAAATGTAAAAAAAACAAGGTTTAGGAAGTTTTCGAGAGAGGGAAAGGCTAAGCTAAAAATGAAAATAGGATGAAAAAAAAAAGAGCAGGTGGACCAGTATATGCATCTTGGAAGTGTTTTTGACCAAAATGATCTAATTAGTACGGATGTAAAGAGAAAAATTACACTAGCCAAAGAGGCTTTTGAAAGGAGGAGGGAATTAATGAGAGGGATGTTGAGTGAGGATGTTAAGAAAAGGCTTGTGTAAACAGGGGCTCTATGAGAACACTGTGACAGAGGGAAGAGTTTTAGGTAGATGAGGAAGGGGCAGGAATAGAATAGGAATACCAGATAGAATTAAGAGAGGAAGTAAGTACATGGAAATGAAAAAGGGCTTGTCATAGAGTAGGATGTTGGGTTGCATATTGATGGGAGAGACAAGATAATTGTTTGGTAGCTTTTGCCCATCTGAAACCTACCTTAACCAGTAGATTACCTATAATAATAAAGGTATGCTGTCAAGAAGTGATTGAAAAAACCTCATGTTTCTGAACCCCTTATTTGGGCCATTCTGACATCTTTGCAATAGACATTGTTATAATATATCTCAACTATTCATTTTACAATTATTCTATATAAATGTGCTATTAATTGATTATTCAACACATGACTGAAATGTTGTATGCATTGAATTTTTACAATATTTGTCATAGGGTAAGATAATGATTGTTATAATTGAAAAAAAGCAACTGGAGGCCAGCAAAGTTGCAAACACATTTTTAAATTTTGGTTTGTATGATTCAATTAGACTAATTTTTGGATATGCAAAGATATCTCGAAAAGTCTCTCCATAATTAAAAACATTTAAAGACTCTGGCAATCTCTAGACATCAGTTGTCATCTCATAAATACTGTAAACTATTCATTAGCCTACAAATTAGAAATGTTTTAATGCTACATTCATTTGCACTTTCATAAATGTAAATGAGTCAATACTTGATCAAATTCTTTTAATGCAAAATAAACATATTTTTTAGGGTAGTAAAAAACATGACCAAGAGCACAAGCATCCATTTAAAAAACTCTTTCAAGTTCTATAAGTGTTTAAATTTAACATTTCCTTACCATTTAGCACATGCAACAGGACACTGGCTGAGTCCAAGTTAGATGGTGCACAGGTGTAATTGCCAGAATCTTCTCGGCGACCACTGTAAATGATAAGGGTGCCAATAGTTGTGTCTGCAGACACCCTTTCCACCCTTATATCCTTGGCATCTCGATCATAGTTGAGCACCCTCTCCCCATCGTGGTACCAGAATATATAGGCTGGCTCCTCAAGGCTCTGTGTGATGACACATTTGAGGTTGACTGTGCTGCCTGTCTTCACATATATGTCTGATTCTCCCATGATCTCTATCTTGGGCACTGCAAGAAAGATATGAAGAGATAAGACTATGAGAAAGCCAATAATGTTAATCACATCTATTCAGAGAAAATCATGTCTCAATGAGAACTTCAACATGAATATTAAGAATATAATATTTATTATTACAGTTATTCGCAAATATTATTAGTATGTACTAATCAATGGGGTGGTGATAAATAATGAATTCCAAAAAATATTAAATGTATAAGGACTATTAAAAGTTATGCTAACACAAATTAATTTCTGAGAATTGCAACATCATTCATCTGTTAACCCTTTGCTGCAAAGCAGGTTAATTGAAGTAATCTATGTTTTCAGGCTTAACTTTGTGGAAATCAATTATCACTGAAGTAAAAAAAAACACAATGTATCTTTCCACCAATTTTGTTTAGTATGACTTGCTTTAACATATCTGCATCATTCTCAGGTGCTAAGTTCATAATGCAGTTCAGTATAGATGCTCAAGTAGAGGTGAAGGGGGGAAAGAGGTGGCGGGATTGGTTGAAGTCCGTGGGGATGGCAGACGGAAGGAAGGGGAGGTTGGCGAGGGAGAGTGGGGGAGGGTGAAGTCCTGGGGAGTGTGTCACCAGAGGGAAGGGGGAATGGAGAATGGAGGTGGCAGGTGACTAGGAAGGTTCAGGTTTGGGGGTCACAAGGCATGTTCTTGAATGAGAGGGAGGTTTCCAGCAGTGGGGAATAACTTTAAAAAACAATGTAATTAAGAATGCTCTCTTTTCCCATATCTTCTTATCTCCTGCTCTTCTAATATGCCCACTTTGCACCCTATCCTTGTAAGGTGCACAATTTCCAGAGTAAAGTCATTTGCATGTCCCTCCTCCAGCAGATGACTTGCAAAGTGGGATTGGGATGGTTTCCCATGAATGAAACTTTTCCTATGCTCCTCTGCTCTTGTTCAGAAGGATCTCCCAGTCTGCCCCACACATATGGTTTCACAGTCTTTGCATTTAAACATGCACACTCCACTGTTGTCCAAATGATTGGCCCTGTCTTCAATTTTGATGGGTAAACCCCTTTTATTATTCCTATTGTAGAAGGCAACCCTGAATTGGTCCTTTAGAAAGACATTTTCCTATTCTTTGGGTTATTTCTCCATAAAAAGGTAATTTGCACCACTTCAGAGATGAAGACTTCCCTTCAAAGTGGTAGTAAAGAAGTGAAACTGCTTTGTTCTTTACCTTTTTTAAAGCACTGAATATAAAAAAAACAGTTGTATCCACTTATGGTTGCAATTCATTTTATAAGATTAAATTTGATCCTTATTAACCACCAATTCCAGAGCAGAAAACAGCCAAAACTCACTCAAACAATGAGGTACGAATAATGTGTTAATGAAACCATCAATCATATAATCTTACATGTAAAAAAAGAATTGGCTAAAACACATTCATACTAGGATTTAAAGACATTTTTAAGTGCTAACATACATTCATCAAAAAAGACTAGGCAATTTCCATGTATACCAGGGAAAAGAAGATGTCACCAAAAGATTTAAGGTATAATTCTAGCACAGTTAAACATGTTGTCTTTTAATTCACTTAGTTGAACTGTGAAATGTAAAAACAATCTGCAAATGGTATTTGAATGCTGAAAGAGATACAGATATAGTAATGAGTGTGGAATCTTACACAATGATTAATTTACAAAAGTATAGACCAATGCTGCTGAGATCAGCAATGAGATTTTAGCAAAGCTTATTTCTTAAAATTACTTGAAAATCAAAAGATGCTATGAACACTTCATATAAAATTGTCCTGTGACATTTAGAAGAGAATTTTTCCCTTCTAGAGCACATATAATG
This sequence comes from Hetaerina americana, assembly GCF_022747635.1. Taxonomy (NCBI): domain Eukaryota; kingdom Metazoa; phylum Arthropoda; class Insecta; order Odonata; family Calopterygidae; genus Hetaerina; species Hetaerina americana. The sequence continues at coordinate 76,573,835 of NW_027287205.1, read as the reverse complement.
TAGTAGTAATATAATATTGTATTATTATTGAAATTACTATGGATTTTAAGAATGGTTAATACTACATACTGATAATACATTGATATCGATTCTCAAATGTACGTAAATTCATGTTATGCTATTGTCACAAACATATCCCATGTGAGAGACCAATCTGAAATTTGACAAGAAGTTAGATGAAACTAACATGTCAAATTTGTACTGTCTTTGTAACATTATTGCAGTACACTAACTCTAATATTATAC